>NC_053155.1:65574716-65892216 GCF_016835505.1 Polypterus senegalus
AACACAAACAACAGATATAAGAAGCACACATCAGGAACGTTTAAGTCAATGTTATAATATGCGAGTTCCAGTCAGAGTGTATGTCAAACTTGGCAACTGCAGTTGCTGATCTTGTTGCCCAATGACTTTCCAGCAGGACTTTCCAGCTCAGTTTCACACTTCCAAAAAATTGTATGTTCATATCTTTTTCTGACAGCCAGTAGTGTGCTGTCTGATGTTAGCCAGTGCAAGTCCAGCCTCAATCTCTATCCTTTCCTTTTTCTTTTTTCCATTATGTTGTGGTATGCAAAACATGAGGTATCAGACCGATGAGACTCTCATCTATTTGCAAGGTCTAAAACACCCATGCTACCTAGTCCTTATCCCATTATTATATTATATATTGCACTTTTAAGTGCGGTATTCATTGGTTGTCAGCTCTCATGCACAAAAACTTTGCTCACACAATTTATATTGTTGTGTGAGCAAAGTTACAACATATTTCCAACCATCCAAAGAGGCATTTAGACTTAATAAAATATCCAGAGGTGCTTGTCAAAAGTTGTATTGCAGTAAACATGTCTTAGAAAAGGAACAAATAGTAAATATAGTAAAAAAAAATATAGTAAAATTTTGTAAACCAACTACACTTTCTGTTAATGTTAACAATCTCTGTCCACTGACACATTAGCTATATGGATTGTAATGGTGTTGGTTATCTCGATCCACCGCTTGCTTTTTTTGTCATAGGCAGTACCTCTAGCAAACTCGTCTAGAAGTGACATCTGTCACGAATGTCCTCTTAACTTTTTCAGTTTTACCTGCGGATGTGGAGGATGCCAATCTTAGTTCCATACATTCATGGTACTTCAAAGCATGTTTGCAGCTAAGGTGGTGCCGCAAATTGCACGGGTTGCCGCCTCCAACGACAACTTTAGCTCGACAGCATTTGCAGTAAATAGTTCTTTGGTCGACATCCAACCTTTTAAAACCAAAGTATCTCCAAACAACAGACATGGCTCCTTTTTTCGGCAAAAGTTCTTCTGTGTCATTATGTTGAACTTTATCGTCTGCTAGAGCTTCAGTTTCTGAATGTTCTCTGTCCATTTTCACCGCTCAATACCTCCACTAACACATGTACTCCATTGCATGCGTGTTTAGCGGCCCCCCCTTAAACAGTTTCCTGCTGTGCCACGTTCCGAACGTTGTTTAGTCTATTTAAACCGGTGTTGCAGTATAAGAAAAATCCATATCATACCAAAAATAAAAAACGGTTTTCGGTATGAACCGGTATACCTCCCAGCACTTGCCAATCACACTCTGGTATGGATGAAAACAACAACACAGAGACTCTGTGGAAAGGGTGGTCTTAGTGCAGAACCATGCCAGCTCTGAAATGTGGTTCACATGAGGTATGACTGTAACACAATGCATGACCAATCTAAACTGTACATTATAGGTGAATTTTTGTAAGCAATGACATTCATGCTAAGTGTCTGCTGTCGGTAATTGGGGAATCTTATTCACAGCATATTTTGTCAAGAGTTAAATATAAAAAGGTAAATATAAGTACACACACAATAACAAATATAACACTATTCATAAAACAATTAGCATTAATACTAGTCAATAAGTGCAAGCCTAAGTTTTTTGCCATTAGATAGTGGTCCATGGAGAGCTAGATCCCTAGTAAAGGATCAAAAACCAAAAAAAAACATCCTATTTTTAATTACTAACTGTGAAATATTATAAAACAATACCCCCACATGCTTATGTTTGAAATTTGTCATGCCCTTAAGAAATCTGTTATTCTGTGAATGGCTCTCAGTGCGCTAGAACCAACGGTAAAGAATTAAATATCACAATTATGGTCAGCAACCTTGAAATTACATAAAAAGATGGTCAAAACTAGGGGAGAATCCCAAAACGTTTAATGTCTTGCACAACTTGACACAAAGACGCATCAACAGGTATATCATATGTGGGGGTTTTCTTGTACCAGTAAGCCAGGAAGTGCTAGGCAAAAACAAAAAAAACCCAAGTCATTTTAAAGCGTTCATGAGAAATTCTTGTAAACACAATTCACTTGTGATTGGGTTGATCAACCTACCTAGAGAGGTGGTCACAAATAAATAGAAGGGACCTGTGAGCCCGGCGATCAAAACCCCTAATCCTATACCAAGTAAGTGATGTGGACACTAACTTTGACATATGTGGTAAATGTTAATCAAACATTCCAAAATTAACATTATCAACAAATATTTACAAGAGTTAAGACAGTAGACATATGTGATTTTACTGGAGAGTAACTACACAATATCATATACAGTTAAATAAAGCTCACCTGATAAGTCTACCACCATAAAACTGAAGCAAATCAGTGTATGCTCTCTGTAAAGCTTGTCTTTTTCTGTAGACCAGCCTATTTGAAACAAGTCCTTTTTGTACTACTCATAATTTTCAAGTAATTATTTTTTAAATAAAAATGATGTACTCCACGTTGTCTAGTTTAATAGAGTTTAACCCAAGCTGATGCTCATATTCCTTTTTTACTTTATTCCCTTTTCAACAAACAGAAACTGGCAGAATCTACGAGCAAGTTACAAGCTATCCCCTTTGGCGAGAAGCAGCATGTGAGTTGATGAGAACGGGAAAAACAGAAAGGCTTCCCAAGAACAAAAGGAGAACACATGCTGCACATTTGAAACTCCACCTCCCAATATTTAAGCATCAACCAGCAACATAAGCACGAAAACATTAAATAATTAGCAGCGTCTCCACATGCACAAGTACAGTATAATACACAAAAACATGCTGAAACGTGCACTTTTGAGTTGCTGAAATTTGACATTAAGTTCTGCATAAACATTCAAAAGTTTCTGATTCCAAATACTAAACATTTACCAAATTTCTTTGATTTCAGCAGGCCTCATTTCCAAAACAGTTTTATTTTTTTTTTTAAAAGGGCAGAGACAGAAACCAAGGTGTTGCAAAAGTATGGGAAGTACCAACACTTATTAAACTACTGTCAGGTGCTCTAAAATCCAGGTGGAACAACTAGGAATATTATTTAATGGTATTGTTGTTCACTTAAATATGGTGGTTTATTATGTTTTGACTGATTAAATCTTTTGTTTTTTATACTTTCATGGCTTGATAAGAAAGATGTTCATTGTCAGGATAGTAAACGTTTGCCAACAGACAATAACATGGCCTATTATCATATAAGCCATTACTTGATATGTTCTTATAAGAACTTATAATAAGAGGAATTGCAAAGCAGAAAAGAATATAATAGCTATGAAAATTAAGATGATTATATATGCCTATAATAATTAAACTTTTAACAGAGAATGTAGAAAAAACTTACAAAGTTAATAGGATAGATACAGACAGTGTTCCCTCTAAGCAGCACATGTGAGCGATTGCTCTTATTTTCAGAAGCATCTTTCACAGATTTTGTTTGGTTAATTACAGATTGGACTAATTTTGAAACAAAATTAAACAATAAAAATAAACTAAATCAATGACTGACCTGATTTAACCAAGTTTCAAACTAAATTGTGCTACATGAAAGAATCCATGCTGTTGTTTTCTTTGTCATTTTAACCAAGACTAAGTGCAAAGCTGAATAGAGTTCAAGTAGTGCATCGAAGAAACGGTGTTTGGGGTTTAAGACACAATGGCTGATGGAACGTTTTATTAAATGTTAAAATGGATTTAGCACCAGACAGCACATGCTTCAGGGAAGAATTTTAAACTACTCAGAAAGGGATGGTGTCGTTTGCAAAAACGTCTTGAAAGCGGGAACTTATTTTCACTTTTTGACATCAGGGGCACTTTCCAAGCCTCAAGTGTTGAATGTGAAAAAGTATTTAATCTAGTGAACAATATAAAAGCAAAATCTAGAAATCACTTAAGATTACAAGTATTTGGAAAACTGGATGAGAATTAAAGTCTTTAAATTCTGGACAGACAGTTAATGTTGATAGGGTTTAGAACTTAAGGAAGACAGAAAAGTTTAGAAGTGAAATTACTTGAATATTCAGTGTAAATTTAAGTGCAAATAAGCTATTTATTTAAAAAACAAAACAAAAAAAAAACTTTGTAGTACCAACCAAGTTAATTTTTCAATACTTAACATTAAAATTACAATACAGTAAATAAGGTTGTGTGCTGGTTTTTGGTGCTAGATACAGAAATGTATTCTTAATACTAGAGCTCAAACAAACACAAAATTTACATGCACCATGCCACTCCTTAAAGGGAACATTGGCTACAAATATATGAGATACATGCATCAACTCATGCACCAAAAGTATGTTCTGGACTAGAAAAAGCATATGCAGCAAAGCTGAGAATACATTAAGCTCACAGAAGCTCCTGTAAGTCGAAAGCAAATATAATTCTGTATGTACAGGAAGCATCAGCCAAAGACCTTTATGATATTTACATTTAGTGGGCATTTCCAGCCTTGATTAAAACCTGTTCATGTTTAGCAGTCCATTGAACATAATTAATAATGTATGTTATTAAAATAGTTTCACAAAAAAAATTTGAACAGCTGTAATCAGACATCAAGATAAACTTCTAAAAGTAAAAACACCTGAAGTAAAGTGTATTTGTGCTGTTGCTTGTTAGTCAGAGCTGAAATTTGCATCTGCCCTAACAATGCCATTAAAATATACTAAGGTCACTGATTAAGGCCTTGGAATGGGCTGCCCTGCTAGCAAGAGGTCAGAAGTAGAAGTGGCACAGCAGTACCACTGTGCATCTCAATAATTAACTGGGGGTAGACAGCAAAAGAAAGAGAAAAACATGAAAACAGAGCATGAAGTAAAGCTAGAAAATAACAGAGATGAGAATGATGAGATGGATGTTTGAAGTGTAATGAAGCGAGTCAAAGTTGAATGCCAAGTTAAGAGAAAGACTTTGTATTGGGCTTAGGAAACAGAAAAAAGCACAGGATGACTGGGAGAAATAGGAGGTGGTGGGGAAAACCTCCAGAGTATCACTGAAAAAAATGTGATTGGATGTGCTTTTAGATGAAATGAAAAGGACTGTGGCAAGTGGAGGAAAACAGATTTGGAAGGCAACAGCTTAAATTGAGTACACCCAGAAAACGACCGCTTAATCAATGGTGATGTTAATTGAAGAAAAGTTCCTGGAATATCTCTAATGCAACTCTAATTACTGCCATTGCAAAATTGGTACCTCTGTCTAAGTTCAACATTGTATCCATCCACTCATCTAGTTCAGGTTCATAGGAGCCAGTTCCTATCTCAATAGCAATGGCCACAAGATAGGAACCAAACATGGATGGGGCACCACTCACTAGTCACTCACTATTAGGAAATCCATTCTCGGGCTCTCGATTACCAGGAGTCCGGGATTCCCAGACATTTTCATTCCCGCATTCCCAGGAATTAAACTGCTGTAATTCCTGGGAAACCAGGAACAGTCAACCTCGCATATATATAGCGTGTAAAAGTGTAAAAATCGATCAATAAATAACAGAGTTATAGTTGAAAATAATTAAGTGGCACGGATCTTTGGCCCACGGTGTAGTGTGTTGCAGATGGATTCAGTCAACCAGCAGCAGTCGTCAGTCTCCCGGCTCCGACTAAGACGGAGTACAGTGGACTGGGAAGAGTCTGCATTCTGCAGCTAACGAATGCCAGGACAGGGCAGACTTCATTGACATCTGTCAGACAACAGCTTTGAACAGCAACTTGAAATTGCAATGCGTCAGTCTGTTGCATCCGCATTATCTGTGCCAAGAATCAGATTGCGATTCAGACTACAAATGCCATGAATGTAATTACCCCAATCTACATGCTGTCAAATAAACGAACCACACACCTTGGCGCAACGTAAAGGGCGAAACACATGTTGCATACTCTTTGCATTATTTGACAGTAAAACTATTCAACCATTCTATGATCTGCTTCTCGCAACTGAAAGAGAGCACCGTGTCGGATGTTTGCAGGCACGCAGACCAACCACAAGCGTTACCTGGTAGGTAACCACCAATACAATCAGACTGTGATTCAGATTACGAATGCCATGAATGTAACTACCCCAATCTACATACTGTCAAATAAACAAACCACACGCCGTGGCGCAACACAAGATGCTTTGCCTCTAGCGCTGATGTCCGAGTTTCGATTCCCCGAGAGAAGGTGCCGTGAGTGTGTATGACTGAAGAGCCCAAAATTAGGGCGAAACAGGTGTCGCGTATTCTTTGCATTATTTGACAGTAAATACTATTCAACCATATATATATATATATATATATATATATATATATATATATATATATATATATATATATATATATATATATATTTTTAATGTAGGTAGATCATTTCGACCTGGTCATTTTAAAAGTAGCTCGCAAGCTGAAAAAGTGTGGGCACCCCTGAACTAGATACATGTACTTATATGATAGCATGAACTGCTTGTAGATAAGGTTAGTCTTTTATTGGTGTCAACATATTGCAGTTGTTTTATTAAAAATAAGTGTCGGTCATTCTAAAACCGTTCACATGTGAGATGCCCGTGCACCGTGTCATCCCCGGGAGCCTGGGATTCCCAGGAATGACATGCAGGATTCCCAAATTCCTGGGAATGGATAAACCTGTCCGGGAATGGATTCCCTACTCACTATAGACCATGTCACTGCCACCAATTAACCTAATCTTAAAATTCCTTAGAGTATAGTTGGTAGCCATATTTAAAAAATCACAGACAGGAAGAAAATGTACAAACTACAGCCAGACAGTGTCCAAGGCAAGATTCATACCTAAGACTCTGCAGCCGTGAAGCACAAGTGCCAATCATTTTGTCATAATGCCACTCTGTTCTACAAAACGACTCCTTTGCTGAAGCAAAATCATTCTGCTAAACTTTGAATCTTTGTGTCTGTTACGTTCATTATAAAACTCAAAGCATTATGTCTCTTGCAAACCCATTTAAAGAGGCCTGCACACTGAGGTGGGTACTTCCCGACACTTTCACCAGACACAACAAGGCCAGGCAGTAACCTCTTCTGATTCCTATTGCCCTTTTCTTCCTGCTGTCCCGTTTAGACCTTTCATATCCATAGCTATACATACATCATTACACTTATTTTCAGTCAGTTCTAATTTGCTTATTGCTGTGAAAAACACTCACTGATCAGCTCATCAAATATGTCACAGATACCACTAAAATGGACTCCTATATAGGTAGCTATACCTTCATTATTCCTATCTGTAGCCAAGGAAGGGGCTTTTGTACTTCTTTATGCACAAACACTACTTAGTATACTGCTGTCAATGTTGTGGTAAATATTACTTATGCACATATTTTTTATAAAAGAATAATAATAACATGAAATACATGCTTATCCACAACGTAGAAGAATGCATACTGAAATACAGAAGCATTCAATGGGATTTTGCACATTTTTGCATTTAGGTTTACGAGTTTTTCCTTCAGCCTTTTATAGAGATGTTACACTGAATACAATTTTACTTTTTTGATTCAAAAATACACCAAAACAAAGTTTACACTATGTCATAAGTATTAAGATTTGTCCCACATAAAGCAGGTTGATTGCCTATCAGAATCACTTTATTGCTAGCGTGTGAAACATACCAGAATTGACTTTGGTTAGGTGCAAAACATGAGATAAAAGACATTACCAATTCAAGACAAAACAATTTCATCCACCATTAACCTGACACTGTGCAAACCACTATACAAATGCAACATGCTCTTGAATACTTCAATAGTTAACTCAAATAGATAGATAGAAAAACTACAAAGTAAAATAGACATCAAATAGTGCAAGTTGAGCAAGTATTTACGAATAGACAAACAGCACAGTTACCAGTAGTATACTGCAAAAACAGTTAGGAGTTAACCCTATGTAAGTTTATTTAGTATCTGAATAATTTGAGGAAAGAAGCTGCAGAGATGGCGTGTAGTCGGGTCGCAATAGACCTGTACCTCCTCTGTGATGGCAATTTAATGAACAGATGGCTGTTGGGGTGGGTGAGGTCAACTGAAATCTTTCCTGCTCTCTTTTTTGCACTGGTGATGAACAGATCTTTTAATGTTCGAAGACAACAGCCAATGATTTTCTCTGCTGAACAAATCACCTGCTGCAACCAAGTATTACAAAGAGAGGAGGCAGAAGGAAAGCAAACGGTGATGGAGGAGGTCACAGTACTCTTAATGATGGCTGAGTAAAGATTAAACAATATACGCCCTGATGTGCCAAGCTTCTTAAGTTGGCAAAGGAAGAACAATCTCTGTCAGGCTTCCTTGATAATGGAGGTGATGTACGCGTCCCATTTTAATGTATTAGTGAAAGTAGTCCCCAGGAAGTTAAACGACTGAACCACAGAGACAGTCAGGCCATTAATTTGCAAAGGTGGACAGTTAGTGACTTGTCAGCAGAAATCAATCCTCATTTCCACAGTCTTAATAGCACTGAGCTCCAAGCTGTTACACGAACACCATTCTACAAGAAGGCCCACCTCTCTTTGATAGGAAGATGCATCATTATTGGACACAAGACCCACTTACAGTTGTGTCATCTGTAAACTTTAGGATTTTTGCAGTTTTGTCCATGGATCTGCAGTCATTTGTATAAAGTGAAAACAGGAGGGGTGAAAGAACACAGCCTTGAGGAGAGACTATGCTAATTGACATTGGATCTGACATATATGGGCCCAGTCTCACATATTGGATGTTATAGGGTACACCTAACAGGATCAGTTTACTCTAAAGCAACTCTGGAATAATGCTATTAAAGGTAGAGCAGAAACACGATTCTCACAAACAAGACTCTCACATAGGTGTTAGGCAAGTCCAGGTGCTGAGGAATATAGCAGAGGCATAAATTAACTGCAACCTCTACCGAGCGATTTGCCCTGTATGCGAACTGAACTGTTCAAGGAGAGAGTCAGTGATGGATTTTAGGTAGGGAAGCATAAGACAGTCGAATACTTTCATAACCACTGAGGTCAAAGCAACTGGCCTACAGTCATTAAGTTCAGAAATGTTTTCCTTCTTGGCAACTGAAATGTTAGTGGCTACCTTAAAGCAGTCCCAAACTTTGAACATCTGCATGGAGGTATTGAATATGTCAGTGAAGACAGGTGCTAACTGGTCTGCACATTGTCTACGAGTACCAGGTGAGACTACATTAGGGCCAGCTGCCTTCCTAATATTCTGCATCCTGAAAAGTTTTTGTACATTTTCTTGCTTCACAGAAAGTATAGGGAGGAGCGGAGAAGAATGACTGGGGGAAGGGAAATTGAAGAATGTGAATGTGAATCTTCAAAATTTTCACTGGAAAGAAAGTGTTCACCTGCTTGGTGTCATTTCACTATTGACAAATGTACAGTACAGAACTAAATAAGATTCCAATACGGTTTGTTGGGGCGGAAGGTTAAGGGGCTATTGTGGGTGGTCTGATTATCTGAAAATTGAAGATACGGTGTCTGTAAGGGTATAAACTGGCATATTGTAAAAGGTGCAAATTAAAATATTGATTTATAGGAACTGAACACTGTTCGATCCTTCATATTTTCTATCCATCCATCCATTATCCAACCCGCTATATCCTAACTACAGGGTCACGGGGGTCTGCTGAAGCCAATCCCAGCCAACACAGGGCGCAAGGCAGGAAACAAATCTTGGGCAGGGCGCCAGCCCACCGCAGTCATATTTTCTAAATAAATACAAATCCTGACCTAGAAAAAATTATGAAAAAGAGGATAAAATATGATAAAATAGGATTGATCATTTTATAGATTTTTTTACAATAATTAACACAAACGAACATAACAGATAGCAACACCAGAAACCAAATCTCTTTCCAATCCATTTGTCTGAAACCGAAGCCTGTCCTAGCAGCATTGAGAGTAGAGCCTCCAAAAAGCAAACAAAAATAATACAAGACAAAACAAGCTTTTTTTTAAACTATACATGGCAACTTTTAAGTACTTAATACTGAAAGGTTAGTGACCGCTCCCTGGATACAGTAACCATACTGGACCACACACTTACTCATAGTCTTAACGAACTGAACACCAGTGGATTATTGGCTCACTCACACCTTTGAAACTGTGCATGCCCCTCAGCACTTTACGGAAAATTATGTCTCTGCATTCTTTAGTATATTTGGCATGACATCTATGTTTATGGTTGTATTCCAAATCTGCCCCTTATTACTTATGTACCTTATTAATAATCTTCCCCTCTCCCTAAATGTGTGAGAATGAAGTTTGTTGTTCTCATCACAGTGTCCCCTACAGGCACCACCCAGGACTCTAAATAACTTTGCCCCCACCAACATGTGGATCAGACCAGACACACCCACACAGAGGGTACAGATCAACATAAAACAAACTGATTTCTTGACTATGGAAACCAAAACCGTGACTACCGGCTGGACTGTTAGCCTGCTTTTTCATTGTTACATACACCATAAAAATGTAAAATTTTCATTATATATTAAAAATGACACTCACTCTGTATTTTGACAAATGATATCAAGCTGCAGCTAGTGACAAGGAGAAATTGCTATTGGGGGAAACCTGAATATTACACATAATACATCACAGCGTAAAAGAAATTGAAAGAAAATGTGTCAGCCGGGCTGAATGTATGTGAGTTGTACGTGCCAGCGAAGTGACACGCACTAGCCATGCGGGTATATTATATTTAGACAGCCGTAGTCAGCCAACAGCTCCCATTTTCAGGAAAGCAGCTAGGTATGTCCTGCTATACTACCTGTTCACATGAGACGAGACTTGGCACATTTTTTGCGCACTACACCCTACTGTCAAACCGCAATCGTTGATTAAATACATTCAACTTCAGGTGTCCTGGTTATTGGCCTACTAAGCAAGAAAAGTATCAACTTTTGCTTTTGAATGAAAAGTGAAGCGAAGTGCAGGAGCAGATCGGTGCCGGATGAACGAGAATTGGCAAAGGCGGTCTGGAGGGGGTTGGGAGGTCACTTATTATTTCTCTTCCAAAAGTGCGATCTGCACAAACACTGCGTCGCAGACACTACAGCTCGACGGGGATATTTTTCCTTCTCCACCCGCCGTCCCCTCCCTCACTGTCACCGATTGGGAATCCGCGCGAAGCCACCGCCATCCTCATCACGTCAACTCTCGCATCTATTGTACTCAGCTGCCGCACACAACAAAGCCCGACGTGCAAAGTGAGAGATCCCAACCGCTCAACGCTCTAGCGCTGTCGGCGTGCACGGGAGCAGTGCTTCTTCTCGTTCACTCTCTTATTTCAAACTCTCCGGCAATCGCAGGCCTGCGATCCAGGGAGCCGGCTGGAAGAAAACACAAGCCCCATCGGCGGTGGCCGCGATTTGTGAATTAACCCAAGGCATCGTCGCTCCAACTTTATTTGCACTCACTCACACTCGCTCGCTCGCTTTCTTTCCTTCCTTCTTTTCTTCATTCCTTTTATCCCCAGCTTACCTTTAACTGGAACTCACCGGACAAGCAGGAGCTGCACATCCGAAATCCACTTTGCACGATTATAAGTGCTGATATTAATTATTTGAAACGCATCGGCCAATAAGAAAGATCCAAAGAAGCCGGTATGTGGTTCTAGCTTTTCGTGTTGGGCTTTTTTTCTGTCCCTCCCAGGCCCTTCAACTCTCTCTCTCTCTCTCTCTTTTTCGATCTCTCTCTCTCCCTCGCGTTACCTTCAGCTCAGCCCACACTGGCTCCTCGGTGACGTCACCGCTGCGCGTGCTGGAAGATAGCGCACACACACTCACAGCGACTCACTTGTCACGGGTGGCAGATCTTTGCAGACTGTCCCGGAGAACTGTCCCAGCATCAGACGAACTATAATCAGAGAGCTTGCACAAACCTCAGCGTGCATCCAACCTTTGCAAGTTTCACGCTACTAGAGTAACTTACGCTTCGTGACCCATGGGGGCCGAAGCTTACTTGAGACGGCCGCAGTGAATGCATGATTTAGATCTAGACAATCATTTCCCTTACATGATTTAGACTTTTACACTGATTTTTGTGTTGAATCCTATAATGTCTTTAAACTGCTGGTTAGGTAGAATATGCCATGAGGAAACATTCGAGTGCAGCCGCTTGTGATGTTTGAATGAAAGCAGATACCACAACCGGCCTCAAGACCAACTGCACCGAATCCTCTAAGAGGGCCAGAAAGAAAGAGTAATAAAACGACTTAAGAACATGTATGTTAGGTAGAATACCCAGTGGTGGCTGAGTGGTGTTTTGCCCTGGATCCCCAAAAGAGTTTTTGTCTCTCCAGCCTAACTAGAGTTTTTTATTTTTTCTGTCCACCCTGGTCAACTGACCATATCATCGCCCCGTCATTTAGAGACTTACAAAAAAAAACCAATTACGTATTTAAAGACTCTGGTTCTCTTAACTGTGTATCTCCTTAATGTAAGTGTGAATAATTTATTTTTGTGTATTATTTATGCATTATTTCTCTATTCTAATTTTAATTTGTTTTTCTTTGCATGTAATTACTTCTTTGACATCTTGTAAAGTAGTTGGAGCAACATTGTTTTTATGTGCCATAGAAATAAATGGTGAGTTAATTGGATGCCACACTCCCCTGCATATTGTGTTATATTGTGATGTTATTACGAGAAACCAACATGCCGCTGAAAGCAGCCAGTACACAGAGAGAACTTGCAAACTCGACATAGAAGAGGTGAGGAGGCTGGCTCGAAAACAAAAGTAGCTCTCCATGAGCTACACAATGAAAAATTATTCATGCCAAAATGAAATACATTCCAATATGTTAACTACATTAGAATGAAAAGCATATGGACAGTTAACTACATTGCAATGTAATGCATATGTACATGGTGCATTTAATTTCGGCACAGATTTATCCTGTCATATTTGAAAATATATCAACCCAATGATTGATTGCTTTTCACTACTGCACACGATTTTTGTGTTAGTTTAAAGTAATACAAAAACATTTTGCAGTTTAATTCATGTCTATAGATCGAGTGTGGTAAATAAAATGAAAATAAGCATATTGTATTTTTCTTTGTGGCTACTCCAAGTGCTTTGCATTTTGATTCAAGAGCCCACATTAATCATGCCAGAACTGAATGTAATCAAATGACCAATCAGCATCAAAAGGTTGGACAAGGGACATCAATTGTTGGGATAAGAGGGGTTCCACTTCTACACATTTGAACGTAAGTTTTCTCAGTGTGGAGTGATTAATCAAAACTGTGAGAGGTAAGTTTTAGGTCTAGCTAAAAAAATACACTCTTATTTTAAGTTGACAAAATAATGTGTTGTGCTTGCCTTATATCATATCATGGACAGTCCTGACCAATATGTCAAGAAGTTTAGCAACAGCTGGTTCTGTCATCCCCATCTTGCAGGTATTTACAAACCACATTTAGTGGAATATTGGTGAATGAAAACCCCAAATGATGATCTACATAATTGCATGCTGCAGTACTTCAGAACATGCGTTCTAGGAGTGTCTCTGTAGCACCTGGACATTCTTCTCTGGCCAAGCAGCCCTGATGTTCAGTAAGATTTTACTTTCAGTGCATGTGCCATCAATACAATGCAAGCCTCTAATATATTATGTACACAAAATACAGTTATAAAATATGTGTGATTGAATAGAGGTGCATTTTAGAGTTTTAGTATACTCTTTAAAATAAAAATGCCAAAAGTACTTTTTTAGAGCTGTTTCAACAAAGAACCATTTTTGGTTCTCAAAAGAACTATCCACATGAAGGTTCCAGAAAGAGCTGCAACAGACTCCATAAATTACAATGAATAGATTTAATTACTTGTCTAATGCCTTTATCTAAAAGGTGACTTGCAACATTTAAAATAAAATAGGTTACATTTTTTTCCAGTTGGAGCAAAGGCATGTGAAATGACTTGTTTTTGGTCACACAGTCTCCAAGCCTTAACTACTACACTACATTTAGTGTCTGATAGGTGATAGCAGACTTCTGAAATACCTGTGGGTCTTTGATTATAAAAGAACTCCTGCTGCACACAGTAACAAAGGCTAAGTTCAGATTTTCTTGACCTGTTAGGTAGCCTGCTATACATTCCAGAGTTCTGTTTTTTCCACGTATTAAGAACCTTATCAGAGCCAAAAGAACCCTTCTTAGAAATGATATGGTTCTTTGTCAAGAAATGGTTCTATGAGAGACCACTCAGCTCATTGAACAGCTATTTAGCCTTTTCTTTAGCCTTTTCTTTACTTCCTTAATTTCAAATTCTGATGATTAGCAATAAGTAGTGCAGACACAAATGCAAAGAACATTGAATACTAATGGGAGAGAAATTTCTTGACTGCCTGCTCACTAAGAAACATCTCTTACTAATGAGCAGACACATGAATATGACACTGAAGTAATTGCTCTCCTTTAACATTCAGTGTTGTTTCCCCTTTAGACACAATTAAGAGAGCAATCTCTACTGAAAACAGTTAAGTAAAAAGGAAATTGTAAAGGAAACTTAAAGCACTTAAATGTTTTTGCAAAAATATATATATATATTAGAATTTCTTAAGATTAAGGGAATAAAAAAGACAGTTCTCAAAGCAATGAAATCAGTTACATGTAAGAATGATGCACAGATTGTGAAATTGTTTCGAATAAAAATCTGCTGCAACAGAGTCTCCAGAAGAGAACCTATAGCCATCAGGAGATTTAAAAATACACCCAGCAGTCCCCAGGTACATTTCAAAACTTGCTATTTCTATCAGCCATGAGGAAAGATATAATTAAATTCATTTTTATCTAGTTAGATTACGACACTTTAACAATTCTCACTCTTTGGCTATCAGGCACAGAATGCATAAGTTATTTGTATTTCCCTCTTTAGAACATGACAGGTATTACTGAGATACATGGATTCCTAGTGTCCATTGCCATTATGCTTAATTTTTTGGCCTCAGTATTATTTTTGAAAAATAGAATTTATCTGTGCATTATAGCACTTCAAGCATGAATAACAATTAATTTGGCATGACTGATAAATCAAAATCCAGAAGATTTCTCAGGTGTCACTAGTATGAAGATTTTAATTTGGATTCTTATGCTACTACAAAGAAACAGGCAGTTTGGAGACATAACTTTATAATTGGTGGTCCAGTTTTTAATGTAAGGATATGTTCCATCAGCAAAGAAACTGTCAAAGAGTTGAATATCTGTAGGGCAGAGTATGGTCTCTTTGTCATCTACAACATTATCAATAGATTTATATTCTCTTGAAACTCGGGCACTTTGCTTAGATTAGTTTAGACTGATACTGAGTGTTTATTGATATTTTCTACAGCTTTGCATATAAGATTAACATCCTAACAAAGTGACACACTAGAGGTTTTTCCCTTAATAAAATACAATGATATAAAGTGATGTGAGATGAAATATATGCTTATTGGGTGCTATTTTTATCTTAGAATAAGAAAACATTTATTATATGGATTGGTTAATTTCTCCTAGAAACAAAGTTTAGGTAGTAACAAACAAAATCATAAAGCTTTATAGGTTAATGTTTTCTGTATCAATTATAACTAAAATCCCAGAATTAGTGCATTTAAAAACTTAATATCTCTGTTAGTTCCATAGATACATGCAGTATCTTCAGATATGCCCAGCTCATCAACAACTGACAAGCAACATTTAAGAACATTGAAACACTACTGACTTACTTTTACAATGATCAGGTGACTTCAACCAAGATCAGATGTTTCCATTTTACTGACACATTGCACAGCACGAGATTTCTAAATCTAATCTGGATTTGATGCCATCACCTGTTATCATTGTGCCACAATGCTACTCGTTATTAAAATAAGGTATTCAAATCTGATATCTTTTCTGTATGAGGGTTGATCCAAAGCGTTTGACCTTGGATCTAAAAATTTATGCTGTGCTGCCTGTTTTGTTAGTTGCTAAAGATTAGCTCCTGTCATTTAACATACATGCACTAAGTTACAAGTTTGCAGCTTTGGTAATATATAATTGTATTTTTTTTTCAGGACCAGGTCCACATGAATGGCAAAAAACCAAGTATTGCACTTTATTAAAATTTCTAAAACTACAGATCAGTATACCTTCAGATATTCTCAGCTGGTCGACATGTACCAGGATCAGTCTGCTTCATTTTTCATAATCATAACAAGATGTAGCACACTCTGGCAAACTATCAACTTTCAGTGATAGCAATTCACAACGAAGAATCATAGAATGGAGAATCAGAGTGCATTAGATAGCAGAAATAATATACCGATTAGTTATAGATAGGTTGAATCTGTTCTTCATGAAAATTCAAACATGACCAAAGTGTGTGAACACTTGGTGCCTGGAATGTTACGTCTTGCAGTGAAACGTCATCTTATCCAGTGTTTATAGCAGAATCTTGAACTGATGGATTTGGATTGAGGCAAGTTTGGGAAGCGTTTTGTAACTGGGGACAACATTTGGATGCATCCTTGTTACTGAGAATCCAAACAGTGTTTGAAACAACAAACATATGGGGATTCTCCAAAACCAAAGAAATTCAAGGTCCACACCAATCCTGACTAGAACACGTGCAGAGTGTTTCATGTTTATATTGAGGGTGTGGTTCATACTGATTACATGCCCCTAACACCCACATAACTGTCAGTACTATGCTGGTTTGCTTTGGCATTTGCAGCAGTCCATCAATGAGAACATGTGGGTATTTCTGTACAGAGATCTTTTAACTGTTAGAAAAATACGTTTTTCTGCTTTATCCCCTTATTTCGGTACATTTCACTCATGTTCCTATATTGGGACTTTACTGTTCAAAAATTTACAGAAAACACTGATGTCTGGATTAAAATCTGTTATATACATTGTAAGGTGGAAGGGGTACTACAGAACCAGGACCACAACAAGAGAAATCCAGATCAAAAACAAAAGGTGGTTTTAATAAGTACAAAGCACACATAGGTAGATAACAAATGCAGGAGTTAAAATAGTAATAACAAGAAAAGGCTAGAGCCTTCCCAGGCCTGCCTACTGTAATGCAACAATTGGCACTCTTTCTGAACTCTTTTGTAGGATGACTGATGCACTTCCACCATGAGCAATCCTACTCCTGCTTACATCATTCACATCAGTGTCTAACAATTCTGGCCACTCTTCTGCCAGCTGGCCATCCCCCCTACCCAACAGTCTTGGCCAGTGGCTTCTTATATGACTGATTCCATGAGTACTTTGAAGGTCACTTCTGGTTTTCTTTGGAACACTTTTGGTCAAACATAGCCCTACAAAGCCCCCGGGTTTGTCTCTAGCAGCCCCAGGTATCTTTGCCATACCAAATTTTACTGAAAGGGCCAAATGACCCTGCAGGTGCCTTGAAAGCAACTTCTTGTTGCTAGACATTCCCAGTGTCTTTCCATTGCATAATTATTCCTGAAATAACATTTTGAGGGACTGTCTTCACTTTATTCCAGTTTTACATCCTCATCAGGGCATGTTAAATTTGACTTCTCTTCTGGGATGTTATCCAGTGCCTGCCATAACAGGAGAAAACTACAATTACTTTTATCACAGTTTGATTTGGCAAGGAACATGCAGTTATCTAATCTTCCTGGGTATATTGTGAGAGTAGAGAATGGATAACACACCTGCAATAATTTATTTTAAGTTAAAAACATTTTCTTGTTAATCCATTTCAGAACTATCATTAAAAACTGTATGCCCTGGAGTGCAGTGGGTCGTATGAGTAAAAAAAGCTAACAGAATCTACCGCCATTCTACATTCTTAATACATTGCCAGTGACAGCAACAGAAGCTCCACTCTTAAAATTAAGACCTCACCTTTTGTGAAAAGCATGCATGAATAAAATGTATTTTTTACAAGTGTCATTTTTCATCATTTCTGGTGATGTGAGAAATTATTCTTTAATTCAGTACTAACAAATTTCATAACTGCTACACACACTGTTGTGCCTTGTACAAAAATTAAAAAATAAAACAAGGTTTTCTAATATTTATACTCTTCCTATGATGAAATTCTTATGAGACAATCAAAGATGGCATCAGATCCAAGTAATTAATTACAGGATACATGGTGGACTCAACAAGAAAAAGGAAATGGATGGATGGATAAAAATAATAGTATATTCAGTGTTAAAAAGTCTTAATTATCAGTCACAAATTTAATTAACAATTATTTGGCTACCCATCATCAGTTAATTTGTTAATGTTATAATAAATTACTGTGCTCAGCTAATCTATCTAATCAAGTGAAATAGTTTGTACAGATAAATAACGAATTGATAACAACAGGCAAGCTTGATTGTTGTAGGATATTGTAAATAAGGCTTTCTGGAATGAATGGGTGTTTCAAGAACACACTGGTCTTGAATTTAAAAACAGCAGCAAATGGATTATATGCCATTATCAGTTGCTAAGAAAATCTGTTTTAAGAGCCTGCACTGCCCTGCAACCCATTGTCAAATGAACTAATAATGGGTATTATGCTATCTCAGTTTATACACAAATGTTGTCCATCTTGGGTTTCTGGGTTACATGGGCATTCTGTTCTGAAACTGTATATAGGTTTAGAATATCTCCGTCCCCCATGAAATGTACACTGCCTAGTGTTCCCACCAAACCAAACTTGTAAAAACTTTGCACCTCTTGTCTTTTTGTTGGTAACACTTCAGCTCTCCTGTCATATCAGTCAGTACTGGTAACTACTAAACAGATGTGCAAGTTTGAATACAACTATGGTTGCACCGGTAGATGATAATATTGCCAATCACAATAGAAAAAATCTGTTGTTTTGTGATTCTTATTAATATTTCTATTCATCCCAACAGACTCTTTAAGCCACCCTCAGTGAAATGGAAAACATATTCTATTGAATTACTGACATTTCCTCTTTTAACAATCTAACATAGTTAAGATCGATCGATAGGCTTATCTATCACATGTCTAGGTCTATCTGTAATCTATCTATCTATCTATCTATCTGAAAGAAGGTGCCATTTTGGTGAGAGTGACTTGTTGGGCAGAATGACTGTAAAACCTATGGTTTTGATTTCAGTGTTTTGTGTCCTATATATATCCTCTTTAATAAAACCCCTGTGTGCGTCCAGGTGTCCATGTGTGTGTGTGTCTTCTGGTGAAGTGTGCATGCGCGGGGCCACACAACACGTGTTCAGTCTCTTCCTGTGCATTCCCTGTGTGTTCAGAGAGAGAGAGACACACAGGTGCGTGCGCGACAGACAGACACACACATACACATACACAGAGGCACACAAGAGACAGACACACACACACAGGCGCACGAGAGAGACACACACACACACACGCGAGAGACAGACACACACACAGGCCCGCGTGAGACAGTTACACACACATAGGCGCGTGCAAGACAGACACACACACAGGCGTGCGCGCAACAGACACACACACACACCGATACAGAGGTGCACGCTTAAGAGAGACACACACACACACACATGCATACCTGCGAGAAAGATACACACACACACACACACACAGGAGTGCGCTTGCATTGTTGCAATGTTACTTTTCTTGGTTGTTTATTAAATTACGGATTTTTCAAATGTTCATTTTTTTCCCTGTGCTTAAAACTCAGTATATATACAGTGGTGTGAAAAACTATTTGCCCCCTTCCTGATTTCTTATTCTTTTGCATGTTTGTCACACAAAATGTTTCTGATCATCAAACACATTTAACCATTAGTCAAATATAACACAAGTAAACACAAAATGCAGTTTTTAAATGATGGTTTTATTATTTAGGGAGAAAAAATCCAAACCTACATGGCCCTGTGTGAAAAAGTAATTGCCCCCTGAACCTAATAACTGGTTGGGCCACCCTTAGCAGCAATAACTGCAATCAAGCGTTTGCGATAACTTGCAATGAGTCTTTACAGCTCTGGAGGAATTTTGTCCCACTCATCTTTGCAGAATTGTTGTAATTCAGCTTTATTTGAGGGTTTTCTAGCATGAACCGCCTTTTTAAGGTCATGCCATAGCATCTCAATTGGATTCAGGTCAGGACTTTGACTAGGCCACTCCAAAGTCTTCATTTTGTTTTTCTTCAGCCATTCAGAGGTGGATTTGCTGGTGTGTTTTGGGTCATTGTCCTGTTGCAGCACCCAAGATCGCTTCAGCTTGAGTTGACGAACAGATGGCCGGACATTCTCCTTCAGGATTTTTTGGTAGACAGTAGAATTCATGGTTCCATCTATCACAGCAAGCCTTCCACGTCCTGAAGCAGCAAAACAACCCCAGACCATCACACTACCACCACCATATTTTACTGTTGGTATGATGTTCTTTTTCTGAAATGCTGTGTTCCTTTTACGCCAGATGTAACGGACATTTGTCTTCCAAAAAGTTCAACTTTTGTCTCATCAGTCCACAAGGTATTTTCCCAAAAGTCTTGGCAATCATTGACATGTTTCTTAGCAAAATTGAGACGAGCCCTAATGTTCTTTTTGCTTAACAGTGGTTTGCGTCTTGGAAATCTACCATGCAGGCTATTTTTGCCCAGTCTCTTTCTAATGGTTGGGTCGTGAACACTGACCTTAACTGAGGCAAGTGAGGCCTGCAGTTCTTTAGACATTGTCCTGGGGTCTTTTGTGACCTCTCGGATGAGTCGTCTCTGCGCTCTTGGGGTAATTTTGGTCGGCCGGCCACTCCTGGGAAGGTTCACCACTGTTCCATGTTTTGCCATTTGTGGATAATGGCTCTCACTGTGGTTCGCTGGAGTCCCAAAGCTTTAGAAATGGCTTTATAACCTTTACCAGACTGATAGATCTCAATTACTTCTGTTCTCATTTGTTCCTGAATTTCTTTGGATCTTGGCATGATGTCTAGCTTTTGAGGTGCTTTTGGTCTACTTCTCTGTGTCAGGCAGCTCCTATTTAAGTGATTTCTTGATTGAAACAGGTGTGGCAGTAATCAGGCCTGGGGTGGCTACGAAATTGAACTCAGGTGTGATACACCACAGTTAGGTTATTTTTAACAAGGGGCAATTACTTTTCACACAGGGCCATGTAGGTTTGGATTTTTTTCTCCCTAAATAATAAAACCATAATTTAAAAACTTCATTTTGTGTTTACTTGTGTTATATTTGACTAATGGTTAAATGTGTTTGATGATCAGAAACATTTTGTGTGACAAACATGCAAAAGAATAAGAAATCAGGAAGGGGGCAAATAGTTTTTCACACCACTGTATATATATATATATATATATATATATATATATATATATATATATATAGGGGCTGAACACATTCTGAGATGCGGACAGATCAGCTGCTGTCCTTCAGCTCCTGCTGCCGAGCTGCATGCCTGCTTGTCGCACTGCGCTTGGTGCACCCCGCGGTGGAGGGAGTATTCTCGCGAAGGGCAAAGCCCCTAGTTTAAATATATATATATATATATGTAAAGTATATACAGTGGTGTGAAAAACTATTTGCCCCCTTCCTGATTTCTTATTCTTTTGCATGTTTGTCACACAAAATGTTTCTGATCATCAAACACATTTAACCATTAGTCAAATATAACACAAGTAAACACAAAATGAAGTTTTTAAATGATGGTTTTTATTATTTAGGAGAAAAAATCCAAACCTACATGGCCCTGTGTGAAAAAGTAATTGCCCCTTGTTAAAAAATAACCTAACTGTGGTGTATCACACCTGAGTTCAATTTCCGTAGCCACCCCCAGGCCTGATTACTGCCACACCTGTTTCAATCAAGAAATCACTTAAATAGGAGCTGCCTGACACAGAGAAGTAGACCAAAAGCACCTCAAAAGCTAGACATCATGCCAAGATCCAAAGAAATTCAGGAACAAATGAGAACAGAAGTAATTGAGATCTATCAGTCTGGTAAAGGTTATAAAGCCATTTCTAAAGCTTTGGGACTCCAGCGAACCACAGTGAGAGCCATTATCCACAAATGGCAAAAACATGGAACAGTGGTGAACCTTCCCAGGAGTGGCCGGCCGACCAAAATTACCCCAAGAGCGCAGAGACGACTCATCCGAGAGGTCACAAAAGACCCCAGGACAATGTCTAAAGAACTGCAGGCCTCACTTGCCTCAGTTAAGGTCAGTGTTCACGACCCAACCATTAGAAAGAGACTGGGCAAAAATAGCCTGCATGGTAGATTTCCAAGACGCAAACCACTGTTAAGCAAAAAGAACATTAGGGCTCGTCTCAATTTTGCTAAGAAACATGTCAATGATTGCCAAGACTTTTGGGAAAATACCTTGTGGACTGATGAGACAAAAGTTGAACTTTTTGGAAGACAAATGTCCCGCTACATCTGGCGAAAAGGAACACAGCATTTCAGAAAAAGAACATCATACCAACAGTAAAATATGGTGGTGGTAGTGTGATGGTCTGGGGTTGTTTTGCTGCTTCAGGACCTGGAAGGCTTGCTGTGATAGATGGAACCATGAATTCTACTGTCTACCAAAAAATCCTGAAGGAGAATGTCCGGCCATCTGTTCGTCAACTCAAGCTGAAGCGATCTTGGGTGCTGCAACAGGACAATGACCCAAAACACACCAGCAAATCCACCTCTGAATGGCTGAAGAAAACAAAATGAAGACTTTGGAGTGGCCTAGTCAAAGTCCTGACCTGAATCCAATTGAGATGCTATGGCATGACCTTAAAAAGGCGGTTCATGCTAGAAAACCCTCAAATAAAGCTGAATTACAACAATTCTGCAAAGATGAGTGGGACAAAATTCCTCCAGAGCGCTGTAAAAGACTCATTGCAAGTTATCGCAAACGCTTGATTGCAGTTATTGCTGCTAAGGGTGGCCCAACCAGTTATTAGGTTCAGGGGGCAATTACTTTTTCACACAGGGCCATGTAGGTTTGGATTTTTTCTCCCTAAATAATAAAAACCATCATTTAAAAACTGCATTTTGTGTTTACTTGTGTTATATTTGACTAATGGTTAAATGTGTTTGATGATCAGAAACATTTTGTGTGACAAACATGCAAAAGAATAAGAAATCAGGAAGGGGGCAAATAGTTTTTCACACCACTGTATATATATATATATACTGTATATATACACTGTATATATAGTTTATCAAACTGGATTGCATCACAGCACAGCAGTGTTGGTTCACAGATCCAGTGTCCTGGTTTTTAATCCTCTGTCTGGTTGTAGTCTGCGTAGAGTTCTGTCTGTGTGTGCTTCAGCGTGTTCACAAGTTGTTGTCATGGACTAGTAACTCATGCTTAGTTTATTCCTTGCTTTGAGTTGAATGTTTCTAGGATTGACTCTGCCATTCTAGAATCCTGAACAAAATTAAGTGAGTATAATTATTGTTTGCTGTCTTATGTAATGTGATGTAGTGTAGTTAATCAAACTAATCCTGGATTCTCACTGCATCTGTTAATGCACCAAGTTAATGAACATACTTTACGAGCTTTTAACTTGTAATTGTGCCTAACCCTGCTGTCTAGAGGGGGTTTTCTCCTCTTTTCCAACCAATGATATAACCACCTATAGCAGTGATTTATTACTTCTGTGAATTTACAACCAGTACAAAACCGATGTGGCAGTTAGATGGATTCAGGGTCTCGGGAGTGATGTCATCAAATGGTGCTGGAAGTGACATCATCAGAGGACGGACTGGTGGCAATGTCATTGACAGGCATGGTCTTCAGCTGGTCTGCAGAGGGAAATGAAAGCAAAGGATAATATGACAGCGTCAACCCATGGTCTGGCTGAAAAATACCACTATTTGAGCCTGTAAACCATCTCCCTTGTGAACGTGTGTGACAGCAGTCTTCAGGACATCTGAGGCAACACCATTAACCACTTCAACACTGTGTCACTTCCAGCTTTAACTAGCATGCATAATTTAATGATTTATTATAATTGTTATGTGTAAGTTATTATTATTTGTTATTTTTTGTGTTTCTGGAAAATATGTCCATTTTGATTCTATTAGAATTGTTCCAAGTGTGGATAAAATGACATTTTAAATGTAGGTGACTGGAAAATCAGATCATTTAGAAGAAAAAAAACAACATATGAAAATTAAGCATACAGAAATTATATACAATATAGAATCTCATGTTTTATAGGGACCTAAAAAGAGACACTTAAAAGTATAAGATAATTGTATTGGTATTCTGTTGTAAAACTCCGAGGGAGTTAACGATGTGGAGGAGCTTTTGAGAGTGTTTTTTATATACACCTCTGCATTGTCAGCAGAAATGTGGGACAAGCAAGGGAATCTTATGTTTCAAACAAAGCATGTATTGTAGTTGTTAATGAGTGCTGAACCTCAAAGAGCATTGTTTGAGACAGATACAAGGATGTGCATGCATATCCGGAGAAGATGACATTCATCTAGATTGGCAGGAGCAGATCTAGGTATAAGGTATTTAGAAAGTTAGGTTTCTTAAGTTAAGTGTTCCATCCTATTGTTTCGTGTTTTTTATGTCCAACACCCACTCTTAAAAGTGATGGTTCTTTACTGGGTTGTGTGGTTCCTCAAACCATGTGCTGATTTCACAAGTTTATCACCATCTATTTATGGTTATTTACTGTAAGGTGACTGTTACAGATCTAAATAAATAAAGGTTCTTTCTGGAACCTTCATGTGGGTGGGTCTTTTGGGAATCAAAAATGGTTCCCCTATGGCCTCACTATGAAAAACCCCTCTAACTTCTTTATTTTTATAACTCTGTATTTATTTTTGTTAAAATGTATTTATTTGTATGGAATGTTGTGTGATTTCAGTAAAAACAATAAAAAAACAAAACTCTACAAGGGACCTTATGTGCTTCTAATGGGAATACAACTGATTCCCATGAAGTGTTACAACAACATTTATTTACTGTATATAGCACATTTTCATACATGAAAATAGGTCAAAGTACTTTAAAATAGTAATAGCTAAAAACTAAAACAAAGGAAGTACAAAATAAACTAAAAACAGTTATTTCAAAAGGTTATGTAAAACAGTAAAAGAATGTCCAGCATAATAACAAATACTATGGTCAGATGGCCAGGGAGAAGAGGAAAACAAAAACCCCAGCCTGCTGATCGCTTGAGAAAATCAATCTTCAAGGGTTCAGAGGCTAATAATCCACCAAGCCCCCTCTGGGCATTTTGCAGCATGTACTGTACATGTGTCACCAGTAACAGGATGTTCTTGTGGAGCTTTCTTCATCTCTCCAGCATCACAGGTTGCTGAGGTATACTTTGGCCAGAAGTCAGTGGGGCATAACACCATTACTGAGTGCCAGAAAAAATAAGAAAATATGCAGAAATAGTGATTAGTGACCAATCTATTAAACAACAAACAAGTTGCTTTTTACAATATCTCTACTATGAGGGAATGTTGGATTTTCTTAAGAGCTCAGAAAGAGGCAAATTAAAGAGCTGGGATTTTAGAATTTATCATAGTATAGGTCAGGTCTGCTGTACAGGTCCGGTGTATCTCTGACATTAAAGCATTCCAGAGTGCTGTTTCATAAGACACAATTATGTACACACACAGAAGCTGAGAGGACTATTATATCAAAATTATGATCAACAATGATTAGTGGCATATTTTGTTCAACACCTGTGTGTCCTTGTCATTATTTAATGTATCTTTAAACACTTACCATTAGTCGCCTCCTTCAATTAGAAAGCAGAGGTCATTTCTCTAACAGAATGTCCCTGCAATGTCCTGCTGTTTTTTCTTGCCAAAGAAAAGAAAATATTCAAATCTTATTTTTTTGTAATTCTTGCTTTTTTAGTGACACATATGATCACATATTTTAATTGTTTTTTTGATTTTGACTTCATGAATTTCATCACACTGAGGTAAATAGTTCTTGTACAGTTGATTTAATGGTGGAATTTCTCTGCTATATTACAACCATGTATAAAAATTCAAATCATTTTGGCAGATCATTTTGTTCCAATACAATATTTGCACTGAACAATGCTTTCAGTAATCATACATTAATCCACACAGTCACTCTTCATTCCCTCTCCTCTTGCATGGCTAACTTGGCATTAATCTTTAATTATGTAATTAGACATACTGTACGTCCATTCCTGTTATTGAATGATTGCAGAACACAGGGTGCCACCAGAGGATACCTGGAGAAGAACTGCTGAAACGAAGGCAGACAATCTGCTGATCGCACAAAGTAAGAAAAAATTCCAGACACTACTTTGTAATAAATTCAATGTTAAACATGTTTAAAAATTCAAGTAACATAATTCTAAAATGCAAATAATGAGGTTGCTAATTCATCAGAATTATATCCTTAAGGCATAAATCAGCATTACAAGAATTAATAGTGATTTTTAGTCTATACTTTCTTGTGATATAAAAAATTGCAATTCTGATTTTCATTGGCACTAAGTTTTTTTAACGGAATAATAATAAAACCATTAACTAATTTATAAAATCTAAAATAATTATCAATGCTATAATTGCATAATAATGAGATTGATTAGGACTGCAAACTGATTTAACAAAGAAATAAGGAGGTACCTGGTAGGCATACATCTTGCTTCTTTTGTTACACATCTGAACTTGACCAATATGATCAGTTTAATTTCCATTCCTTCCATCTGAAACATCTAGAATGCTTTATTTTACCCTCTGCCAATCCACCATCTATGTAAGTGTTATTGTCATGATCTTGCTTTGTTTTTCATTTTTCCTAGATTCCGGCATAAAAACGACTGTTTTTTACATCAAAAATTATATTGGTGAACTTAGGTTTCTTATTTACAGAATTTAGGAATTTGCACTGTCTCCATTTTTAGTCTTACTGCAAGGCCATTTGTTGGGTCGCAAGGGACTTGTCCCTAAACGTCACGCTAGTTTGCATCATTGACAACAGTTTAAAAGCCGTCAACCCTGAGTCAGCCACTGTCTAAATCTGTGGATACGTTTGTAATTCTCTGTGCAACTTAGTATGGTGTTTTTCTTTGAATATCTTTTGTTTCTGATTACAATTTTGGTTAGGCGACAGATCTTTTTATTCTTCTGACAGCAACCGTGCTTTGTCTGACTGTGCTTCACTTCCTGGTCATTCCTTGTTGTCATCAAAAACCACACGTGAAGTCATTGGCAATTTGGAACTGGCCAAGTGTGTGAGTAAGTGTGCACCTTGGAAAGTGACATCTTTCACATCTTCTACAACTCTGTGATGGCCAGTGCAGTTTTCTATGCTGTGGTGTGTTGGGCTTTTAACATCACGTAAAGTGAGGCCCACTGAATCAACAAGCTAATTAAAAGGGCAGCATCAGTTATTGGGCACACTTTGGACCCATTAAAGTGGCATTACGAAAAATGCTGCACATCCTCTGTCTGACACACTAACATTGAATACTTTCAGCCAATGTGTCAGAGTGTGTCAAGAAACGCTGTGGGGACTCCTTTATGCCAACAGCAATACTCCTGCATAATGTCTCACTGGGACTGTGACAGCCAAGGCAGAACTTTTCATTTCCTTCTTTTTAAAATGATCAAAATTTTGATCATTCTGATGTGCGTTCAGACCATAGTGTTTGTATATACAGTATATTGTGTTCAAAATAATAGCAGTGTGTTTAAAAAAGTAAATAAAGGTCAAATTCCTTATAATAGCTTTTATTTCCATACATGCAAATGCATTGCAAACACTGCACATTGTATTCCAAATCAAAACATGAAGAAACACTTAGCAAATTTGTGTTATTCCTTTACAGAAAGCGAAGAAAAGGGAATATTAGGCTGTTCAAAAAAATAGCAGTGTCTGCATTCTTCTTTACAAACTCAGACATTACATTCACTGTATAAACTGTAAAAAAATGTAGCTTTTTTTTGAATTACTGAACTAAAATTTACTGTAGTTGTATAGCCACTGTTTCTGACAACTGCTGCATGTCTGTGTTGCATGGAGTCGACCAACTTTTTCAGCCCAGGATGACTGGACTACATTCTACAATTCTCCTGCATTTCTTGGTTTTGCCTCAGAAACAGCAACGTCAAACTTGTTGGTCTGGTTTACTGGTGTGTTTGGAGGTGCTGTCTTATTGAAAAGTTTCAAGAATATTTCCTCTTCGGAATAAGGCAACATGACCTCTTCAAGTATTTTGAGGTATTCAAATTGATCCATCATCCCTGGTATGTGATAAATAGGCCCAACACCATAGTATGAGAAACATCCCCATATCATGATGCTCCACCATGCTTCACTGTCTTCACAGTATACTGTGGCTTTGAATTTAGTGTTTGAGGGTCGTCTGACAAACTGTCTGCAGTCCCTAGACCCAAAAAGAACAATCTTGCTTTCATCAGTCCACAAAATATTGCGCCATTTAGGCCAGTCAATGTGTTCTTTGTCAAATTGTAACCTGTTCAGCACATGTCTTTTTTTCAATAATGGGACTTTGCAGGGGCTTCTTGCTGATAGCTTGGCTTCACATAGGCGTCTTCTAATTGTAACAATACTCACAGGTACCTTTAGACCTTCTTTGATCTTCCTGAAGCTGATCATTGGCTGAGTCTTTGCCATTTTGGCTATTCTTTAATCCATTCAAATGGTAGTTTTCTGTTTTCCTCCACGTCTCTCAGGTTTTGGTTGCCATTTTAAAGCATTTGCAATAATTTTAGCTGAGCAGCCTATCATTTTTTCAACTTTTTAATCAAAGTACCCTGTTCTTCTGTACAATGTCTGGAATGACCCATTTTACTCAGATTTTCAGAGAGAATGCACTATAACCAGCATGTACAGCATTTGCTGCCTTTCTTCCTTAAATAAGGGCTGTAATTGACACCTGTTTTTCACAGAATGAATAACCTCACTAATTGAACTCCACACTGCTATTATTTTGAACACACCCCTCTTTCAATTAATGATTCAATTACATAGAATCAGCAGCATGCAGGTTTTCTATTACTCTACTACACCCACAAGTAAATTATTTGTCATGTAGAAATATCATTTCTACCAAAACAGTGATTGATTAGGTTAGTGATGTCGGACTGCTATTATTTTCAACACAACAGTATATATATATATATATATACTGTCACACACGTGCGTTTAGGAGGCAGTCTAAGAGCTTAACTAAGGGTAAGACATGGAGTTGACAAAGTGCACTAATGTCTCTTCTCCCTCTCCTACAGTTCACTAGAAGGGAAGCCCAGCTAAAACACTGCACTCCTTTCCTGACCATGCCTCCCTACTGACCTCACTTCAGTGTGCCCCTCTCCCTCATGGACCCGTGTCTTCCTGCCCAGCACCTATAAAACCCATCCACCTCATCTTGTGAGTCAGTCCCATTTTGGATTCCACACCAGCCATTTTTTGAGAAAGATAATTACTGTTGACAATATACAGGGTGGATCACCAAACCTTTTTCCTTGTTTATCTATTTTCTTACAGCAATGTAGTTGGCAGGATCTTGCTTCATGATGTCAGAGAAGCAGGACCTAAATTGCATCTTAACCCACCTGGCGAGCTGAACTGCAGTGGGTCAAGAAGGTGTAACTCTCGGAATCAGAAGCAAGGTTCGAGGCATGTTTCGCTCTCCAACAAGACAAATCCTGGACCCCCTCCCAGGTACTTGTCCTGCTGAGAGACGATGATGATATTGAAACTTACTTTCTTATCTTTGAGAGGACAGTGAACTGGAACTGGTGGCTGTGATCTGAGTGGGAAAACATCTTGGCACCTTTCCAGAAAGGTGAGACACAGCGAGTTTATTATGACCTCTCAGACAATGACAAGCTCAGGGCCAACATCCTCAAACAGTTCAGCATCTCCACAGACCAACAGGCGAGGCAATGGCATGAATGGCACTTCGACCCGGAGAGGTCGAACCATCTGTTGACATTTGAGATCTGGGGTAAGACGAGGCCAGAAATAAACAATGCCCTCCAAATCATTGAACAACTTGCCTGTGACACCCTCATCAATGGTTTACCTGAGTCTCTCGCCCAGCCGGTCCATCGGCAGCGATTTAAAAACATTGAGGTCATTGAGCGGCATAGGGCAGTTTCTCAATCTGAGAGGTCTGAACTGCCCACTCACCACACCCGACTGGCATGAGGAACTCCAACAGATGCACCCCGGACCCAGCCACTAGACCCAAGGAGAAAAGTCTGGTGCTTCCACACTGTTTCAAGTGCGACACATCGTTATGGTTTGTCTCCTACTCAGTGAGCCAATGGATTGCAGCTGGTCTCAAGGAGAAATGCATTGTGCACTCATCAACCCCCTGTCTCTTCCCCATACAGGAAATGCCGTGACAGTGGCTAAAAGATAAGATCAGTATAACATGCATTTATGGAAATACAGCATAGCATGGCTTCCTGTGTAATCAGCATCGGGAATAGCCTCCAAAGCCCTCTGATGGCCATTTTGATTAATCCAACGAACTCTATGATACTAGTCTGGGACTGGTCAAAAAGTAAAAGCAGCATTCAAAATGTCACTCAGGCTGTGAGGTTGGGCCTGATTGTGGATGCTAAAGAGGCTTCCCAGACTGCCTCTGTCATGTTTACTGCCAGCACCTGCAGACATGGCTGTTCAATGTGACGTGGTACAGGGGATGATGGCAGCTACCTTCTCATTGTATATGGAGATGGTGTCACAGTCCAAAACCACGACCCATGAGGGCAGCCCCGATCCACTTACAGCTCCAGTTCAGGCAAACGCCAGGTTCCTTTAACAGGAGCAATGAATGAAGACTCCCTAAGAAATGCCGTCATTTCAGTGAACATCCAGCACACACAGTATCCCATGTCACAGGGGCTGCACTTTGTAATTGAAAACAATCTCCTCTTATTGGGTTGCAAAACATGAGGTGGAGGTGCGGTCCCTCCTCCTAGTTCCATGGACCTTCCAGCAGGAGGTCTGTGAGATAGCACACACCCACCTGCTGGGTGTCCATCTAGGAACTGAAAAGACAATGAAGCATATCAAGCTTCTCTTTTATTGGAGCTGTATCAGTGAGGAGGTCCATCACTTTTGTAGCTCATGTCCTGAGTGTCAACTGCGACAGATTCCTAGGAAGGACTGAACTCCTCTAGTTCCCCGTCCCTTAATTGACATTCCCTTAGAATGGATCAGGGTGGACCTCATTAGACCCCTTGAACCCTCAGCAAAAGGACACAAATACATCTTAGCCCTCGTCGATTATGCCACCCAATTCTTAGAGGCTGTTCTGTTTTGCTCAGCTAACTCAAAAACCATTGCAAGGGAACTCGTAGGTGTCTTTACCTGCATCGGCATTCCTAAGGAGGTCCTAATGGATCAAGGGGGGCACCTTTTACCTCGGAAACATTCATGGAGGTGGCCATTACTGAAAATTAACCATCTAAAGACCTTGGCATACCATCAGACCGCCGGTTTAGTTGAGAGGTTCAATCACACTCTCAAACAGATGCTGCGCAAGGTGATCAGCGAGGATTGGAGAAACTGGAATCAGTTTCTTCCCTTGTACTATTTACCTATCAGGAGGTACTACAGGCTTCTACGGGCTTCTCCTCATTTGAACTCTTGTAGGGACTTCAGCCCAGAGGGTTATTGGACATCCTAAAAGAAGGCTAGGAGGAGGAGGCCCTCCCGTCTACAAAAATATTGGAATATATTGCTCAGTTACGCAATACACTGGAGAAAACTCTGCCAATTCTAAAAGAGCTCATGGGAAAGGCTCAGGCCCACTGTTACAACCGTGGCACGACCCTTTGGGAGTTCTGCCTGGGGGATGAGATCATGGTTCTCATTCCCACTCTAAACTACTGGCCCATTTGCAAGGCCCCTACAAAGTTAAGGAGAGGAAGTGGCTCGTTGACTAGTTGGTAAAACAACCAAACTGTCAACCAAGTGAACATATATATCATATAAACTTGCTGAAACCGTGGAAGGACAGGGTTCCTGACTCTTTCTCTGGACAGCCGCATAAAAAAATCAAACTTAACTTCTGCCCCAATCTGACACCCATGCCACTATGTGAGCTTGAAGCAGCTATCCAGTCGGTAATGGAAGTGGTGACTGAGACACCTGGGTGGACCTCTCTGGTTGAGCACGATATTGTGACTGAGCCGGGGTGATAGTCAAGGAGCACCCATATCGCATCCCCGAGGCAAAATAAGTAGAGGTGGAGCTTGAGATCAGACTTATGCTGGACCTGGGGGTGATCGAAGAGAGCCACAACCCCTGGCCCAATCCTATTGTTTTGGTCCCTAAGCCAGACAGAAGTTGGAGATTCTGGAACAGCTTTCAGCGCCTCAATCAAGTCTCTCAGTTTGATGCCTACCCACTGCCATGAGTGGATGACCTCCTCGAACAGCTCAGACAGGCTCAATATTTGACCACACTCAACATGAAGAAAGGGTACTGGCAAATTCCTTTAATGGAATCTGCAAAGATAAAGACTGCATTCAGCACCCCTAGTGGACACTAGCAGTAACATGTCCTCTCATTTGGCTTTCATTGTGCTCCTGCAACTTTCCAGTGTCTGATGTACAAAGTGCTCTGGCCCCACAAGGCCTAAAGTGCTGCCTACTTGGATGAATTTGTCATCTATTTTAGCCCATGTGAAGAACACCTACAGAACATCAGGGTGGTGCTCCAAAAGCTAGCGGAGGCCAGCCTTCGCATCACTTCAGAACAGTTCTTCTAGTTGGCAGAGGCCAAATATTTAGGCTATCTAGTGGGTAGGGGCACTGTCAGATCACAGTGTACCAAGGTCCGGGCCATACTGAAGTGGTCCCATCCAAAGACCAAAAGGTAGGTACAGGCCTTCCTGGGTTTAGCAAGTTACTACTGCCGGTTTGGTCCTCGCGTCTCAGAGAGGGCCACGCCCTTGATGAACCTGATAGAGAAGCGGGACCATAATCTTGTCTATCGGATGATAAAACAGATGCTGCATTTTGTGACTTCAAGCAGGCCCTTACTCCAGCACTGGCATTAAAGACTCCAGACTTTTCTCTACTGTTTATTCTCCAGACAGACACTTCGGACACAGGACTAGGAGTCATGTTGAGCAAAAGCATCGATGATGCTGAACACGTCATTATGTTCATGAGCCAGAAGTTGCTGGACCGGGAGACCAGGTATGGAGCAGTTGAGAGAAATTCCCTTGCGATAAAATGGGCGGTAAACCAGCTCAGGTATCACCTTTAGGGCCGTGAGTTCACTTTGGTCACAGACGATGCCGCCCTCCAGTGGATAGCCCTGCACAAACAATCGAACCCCACGGGTCACTAGGTGATTTTTAGACCTTCTGCCATATCATTTCACCACTGTCTATCATATGGGTCCTCTTCAGGCTAATGCAGATGCCCTCTCCTGTGTTCAAGACCTCTCGGTTCAGGAAGCCCAACCCGACGGGTCTGGGCTGAGGAGGGGCCGTGCGACACATGTGCACTTGGGAGGCATTCTAAGGCTTAAGGATAAGACATGGAGTCAGGCATTGATGAATTGTACTAATGTCTCTTCTCCTTTTCCTACAGATCACCACAAGGAAAGCCCAGCTAAAACACTTCCACCTCTCACAATTCCTTCCTAACCACACTTCCCTGATGACCTCATTTCCACCCCATCCCTAATGGACCTGCCTATTCCTGCTCCTGTTTTGGACTCCATGCCAGCCATTGCTTTTTGTGACAGATAACTGCTGTTAACAATATATGAGGTGGATCCCCAAACCTTTTTCTTTCTCTATTTTCTTACAATACATACATACATATACAGTATATATACAGTTGTGCTTGAAAGTTTGTGAACCCTTTAGAATTTTCTATATTTCTGCATAACATAACATCAAGATTTTCACTCAAGTCCTAAAAGTAGATAAAGAGAAACCAGTTAAACAAATGAGACAAAAATATTATACTTGGTCATTTATTTATTGTGGAAAATGATTGAATATTACATATTTGTTAGTAGCAAAAGTATGTGAACCTATACGATTAGCAGTTAGTTTGAAAGTGAAATTAGAGTCAGGTGTTTTCAATCAATGGGATGACAATCAGGCGTGAGTGGGCACCCTGTGTTATTTAAAGAACAGGGATCTATAAAAGTCTGCTCTTCACAACACATTTGTGGAAGTGTATCATAGCACGGACAAAGGAGATTTCTGAGGACCTCTGCAAAAGAGTTGTTGATGCTCATCAGGCTGGAAAAGGTTACAAAACCATCTCTAAAGAGTTTGGACTCCACCAATCCACAGTCAGACAGAATGTGTACAAATGGAGGAAATTCAAGACCATTGTTACCCTCCCCGAAGTGGCTGACCAACAAAGATCATTCCAAGAGCAAAGCGTGCAATCGTCGGCAAGGTCACAAAGGACCCCAGGGTAACTTCTAAGCAACTGAAGGCCTCTCTCACATTGGCTAATATTCATGTTCATGAGTCCACCATCAGGAGGACACTGAACAATAATGGTGTGCATGGCAGGGTTGCAAGGAGAAAGCCACTGCTCTCCAAAAAAAACTTTGCTGCTCGTCTGGCAGTTTGCTAAAGATCACGTGAACAAACCAGAAGGCTATTGGAAAAATGTTTTGTGGATGGATGAGATGAATAGAACTTTTTGGTTGAAATGAAAAGCGTTATGTTTGGAGAAAGGAAAACACTGCATTCCAGCATAAGAACCTTATCCCATCTGTGAAACATGGTGGTGGTAGTATCATGGTTTTGGCCTGTTTTGCTGCATCTGGGCCAGGACGGCTTGCCTTCATTGATGGAAAAATGAATTCTGAATTATATCAGAGAATTCCAAAGGAAAATGTCAGGACATCTGTCCATTAACTGAATCTCATGAGAAGGTGGGTCATGCAGCAAGACAACGACCCTAAGCACAGAAGTCATTCTACCAAGGAATGGTTAAAGAAGAATAGAGTTAATGTTTTGGAATGGCCAAGTCAAAGTCCTGACCTTAATCCAATCGAAATGTTGTGGAAGGACCTGAAGCAAATAGTTAATGTGAGGAAACCCACCAACATCCCAGAGTTGAAGCTGTTCTGTACGGAGGAATGGGCTAAAATTCCACCAAGCCAGTGTGCAGAAATGATCAAAAGTTACCTGAAACGTTTAGTTAGGGGGTCACACCAGATTCTAAAAGCAAAGGTTCACATACTTTTGCCACTCACTAATATGTAATATTCGATCGTTTCCTTAATAAATAAATGACCAAGTATAATATTTTTGTCTCATTTGTTTAACTGGTTTCTGTTTATCTACTTTTAGGACTTGAGTGAAAATCTGAAAATCTTTTAGGTCATATTTATGCAGAAATATAGAAAATTCAAATCTATCTATCTATCTATCTATCTATCTATCTATCTATCTATCTATCTATCTATCTATCTATCTAATCTATGATATAGTGCAGCTCCCCTGCAGCTCTGAAATTGGATTATGCAGTATCACTAAAGAGATAAATGGATGGAAGATGAAACGACACTTTTCTTACTTAAGCCAGTCAAACAGTTGCTCAGCATTAATTTTGTATAGAGGTAAAATTCTGTTACAACAAATACCTTCACAACAAAATTTTCATTACAGCAAAATATTTTTATGGTCCCAACAGTTTACCCATATGACACGAGTCTATAGAAATCTCGTTACTACAAAGTACATTCAGCAGATACTTTCATTACAACGAAGTGACCAAAAGACCTTGAAATGCCTGAATGAATCATCCACAGAGCAGTTAGTTCTGTGGTCACAGCTCAGTTGTGAGCATCCATCCATCCATTATCCAACCCAGTATATCCTAACTACAGGGTCATGGGGGTCTGCTGGAGCCAGTCCCAGCCAACACAGGAAACAAACCCCAGGCAGGATTGTGGGAGGAAACCGGAGTACTCAAAAGGAAACCAACGCAGACACGGGGAGAACATGCAAACTCCATGCAGGGAGGACCCGGGAAGCGAACCTGGGTCTCCTAACTGCGAGGCAGCAGCGCTACCCACTGCACCACTGTGCACAGAAACATTGTAATTTTTTTTTCTTTCTTCGGACTTTCCTCATAATTTTTTTTGCTGTGTTTGTTTTCAATAGTTTTCAGTGATACCTTTTGCTTATTGCTCGTAAACTTTTGAAAAACATCCATTGGAATTTAACTCATCGTCACCCTCCTATAGAAATGGCAGACACGAAAAAATAACAGTTCATATTTGAAAAAAAAAAACCAAAATTTTTGCAGCTCTTGATTGCGGCAAAACGAAAAAAGACGTTGCCAGTGAATTCAGAATTTCACCATCGACACTGTCAAGTTTCTTGAAAGACAGCAAAAAAAGAAGAAAAATCACAGGTTGCAAATGCATGTGAATTGCTGCATTTGAAGACACCGAAAAAGCTGTTTTAATGTGGTTCAGTGATGCTCGTTCAAGAAACATTCCTATTAATGCAGCACTCATTCAAGAAAATGTGAGGTTTCTAAACTCTCTTGGGACCTCCCCCAAGTGGACAACACTCCGAAGAGCGTCCCGAAGTGCGATCACCGCATCTGTGGAAGACTGTTCATCCATTGCTGGGGCAACAGAAGGCTCACAGCTCTGCTGCGGCTCTTCACCGAAGCAAACAGAAAAGATCTCGATGGCTAGTGCAAGGAACATTGTAAATGCAGGGAACAGTATTACTTGGCCACTAACCTGGCCACAACCCTGCCTGACTGGAGAGTCAGGCAAAGGAGAGTGGCAGATCCCACTACAATAAATAACCATGCTGTTCCTGTTTCAACCTGAATAAAGCTGGTTTTGCTAAAGTACTGAGACTCAGCCTCGTATTTTGGGCTGCAAGACAGGGACGTATAGCGCCCACAATCTTTTAGGATTCGCTTCTGTGGCGCCTCAGTGCAGCGCTGTGAGCCTGCTGTTGCCCTGCCCCGGCAATGGACAAACAATCTTCCACAGACGCGGCAATCGCGCTTCGGGACGCACTTCGGGCCAAGTCCAAAATCCCAAAAGAGTGCATAAACCTCACAATATGAAGAAGAAAAAAAGGATGATTCGGCTTCTAATTGATAACTGCTGCCCATAACATGCTTCCATATTTCGATAATGTTCATGTTGAATTCCTCCCACCCAATTGCACAGCAATGCTTCAGCCATTGGGTTTGGGCATCATTCGCACCCTGAAAGTGTATTGTCGCAAGAAAATGCTGAGACAAAATTCTCATCAACATAACTTGTGGACAGGAGAAGATTAAAATGTGAAAGACTGAAATGATTGCAAATGCCTGGACGCAAGAAAAGCACTATAGCAACAAATACAGAATCTCATTGCAACAAAATATTTTTAGGACCCTGGCAGTTCGTTGTAACAGAATTTTACCTGTAGTTCCTTTCATTGTAAATACTATAATAGGGAGCAAACAGAATATATTAAAATTTCATAGATTAAGGAAAGTTAGCATTAGTAAAATCAGAAAAAAATATAAATTTACAGTAAAAATGTACTAAGGGGAAGTTGAGGGAAGAGTCTGGCAAAGATAGTTAGAAAAAAGTAAAGAACTTAATAAAAGTATGCTAGTCAGTAGTTTCTTGTAGTGGACTCTGTGATACAAACCAGACTGACATAGTTGAAGCACTGTAGAGTGTGTCCTTGAGGGGGCGTTAACTCAATGAATGGACCAGCATCAATGCTTGGAATGGCACTATGGAAAGGTTGTGCACAATGGTGACAAAAAAAATCATAACAGTGTAATGAAAAGCACAGACAAATATAAAGGTTTGGGGGTGTTTAGGCCCCATATACTATAAAGCAAAAAAAAGTCAGTGTATTCAACCAAAGTACAACAGACATCAAAATAAAGGAGGTAAGACAAATTATAATGGTGCAACAGGAAATGATGGGAAAAGTCATGATGGTCGATGGGAAAGTGATGTCATCATTGGGGGACCGGAGGTTAGAAAGGACCCCGGAAGTGGGTGGTAGCAGAAGACTTCCGGGTTTGCTTATGGCGGTGGCGCTTTGGTCTTTCTGAGGGAACAAAAAAAGAGAGGTTAGTACCCTGCCACTGCCCCCCGGCATGGCTTGTTGCAGCACCCATCAGTCCCTTCAGCCGCTCCCCATGCGCTCGTGCGTGACATGACCCCCACCAGCCCAGACCCACCAGGTCGGGCAGCCCAAACCAAGAGGTCATGAACCCGGGAGAGAGCATCAGCATTTGCTTGAAGGTTACTTCGCCAATAAGCAACAGTGAACTTGTAGGGCTGCAAGTCCAAAAACCACCTGGTGACCCGAGGATTCGAATCCCTGTGTAGGGCCATCCACTGGAGGGTGGCATGTTCCGTCAGCAGGGTGAATTCATGGCCCATCAGGTAGTACCACAGGTGTGCCACCGCCCACTTGATGGCCAAGGCTTCCTGTTCCACTGCTGCATACCTGGTCTCCCAGTCCAACAGTTTCCGTCTCAGGTAAAGCACGGGGTGTTTGACACGGTTTGAGTGCCATGCTGAACCAAAGCGTCGGTCTGGAGGAGAAAGGGAAGAGAGAAATCAGGAGTTCTCAACACAGGTGTTGTTGTCAGGGTCATCTCCAAGTCACTGAATGCCCGTTCTGCAACATTGGTCCACACCACATGTAAAGGGGCCTGCTTCTTTGTCAGGTCCGTCAAAGGTGCTGCTCTCTAAGAAAAACAAGGTACAAACTGACGGTAGTAGCTTGCTAGTCCCAAGAAGGCTTGCACCTGCCTTTTGACTATCGGACGGGGCCATTCCATGATGTCTTTGATTTTTGACCTCTGTGGTTTCACCAGTCCTCCTCCCATGAGGTAGCCTAAATACTTGGCTTCATTCAACCCGACATAACACTTCCGCGGGTTGATCTGAAGCCTGGCCTTTGCTAGCGTCAGGAGGACAGCGTAAACCTGCAAGACCTGTTCCTCCTAGGTGCTGGAATAAATGACGACGTCATCCAGGTAGGCGGCATAATAGGACTGGTGGGGCCATAGAACTCTATCTACCAGATGCTGAAAGGTCGCTGGTGCTCCATGCAGTCCAAATGGGAGGATCTTGTATTGCCAGTGTCCACTAGGGGTACTAAATGCTGTTTTTTCTCTTGCGGATGCTGTTAAGGGAATTTGCCAGTATCCATTTGTCATGTCAAGAGTAGTCAAATAGCGCGCCGTTCCCAGCCATTCGAGGAGCTCGTCCACACAAGGCATGGGGTACGCATCAAACTTGGAGACCTGGTTAAGATGTTGAAAGTCATTACAGAATCTCCAGGACCCATCTGGCTTGGAAACGAGGACGATGGGACTGGACTAGGGGCTATGGCTTTCCTCAATGATGTCCATATCCAGCATACACTGGACGTCCAGTTCCACCTCTGCATGTTTCACCTCCGGGAGACGGTAGGGGTGTTCCCTGACTACCACCCCCGGGTCTGTGTCGTGCTGAATCAGCGAGGTGCGGCCCGGTGCTTTACTTAGCTTGTTCAAGCTCCCGTTGTTGAGGGGGGGCGTCAGATTGCGACTGAGGTTAAGGTCAGCTGTTTTCGAGAAAAGGGAGAGGGTGTGGCTGGGAAGAGGAGGGGCTTACCTGTCCTTCCACGGCTTTAGGAGGTTGACTCTTACCAAATAGTCCACGAGCCCTTTTCTTTCTTTCACCTCGTAAGGGCCAAGCCAATTGGCCAGGAGTTTGGAGTGGGAGGTGGATACAAGCACCATCACTCAATCCTCTGGGTGAAACTCCAGTAAGGAGGTGTTTCTGTTATAAAACCGTGCCTGCGCTGCTTGAGCTTTCAACATGTGGTCCTTTATTTCGTGTAATTGTGCAATATATTCTAATATATTGGTGGAGGGAAGTGCCTCACCTTCCCATCCCTCCTTTAGGACGTCCAAAATGCCCCGGGCTGCCGTCTGTAGAGTAACTCAAAAGGGGAAAACCCTGTAGAGGCTTGGGGCACCTCCCAATAGGCGAAAAGCACCAGGGGTAACAGCTGGTCCCAGTTCCTACCATCTGCGCTGACTACCTTGCCGAGCATCTGTTTAAGGGTCTGGTTAAATCTTTCCACTAACCCGCCCAGTTGAGGATGGTAAATGAATGTTTTAAGATGCTGTATACGGAGTAACCTGACAACATCTCTGAACGTATCTGAAGTAAAGGGCGTATCTTGGTCCGTCAGGACTTCTTTAGGTATGCCCACATGGGAGAAGAGCCCTACTAATTCCTGTGCGATATTTTTCATATATTTTCGATATCGATATTTTCATTTTTCATGTTATTGGCTCGCAGGGGAACCGCTTTTGAGTACCGGGTCGCGTAATCGACCATAACTAAAATATATTTATGGCCTCTCGTCGAAGGTTCCAGAGGTCCTATAAGATCAACACCGATCCTTTCAAATGGAATGTCAATGAGGGGAATCGGAATGAGAGAAGCGTGACCCCTCTGGGGTATCTGACATAGCTGGCAGGTCGGGCAAGACTGACAGAAACGTCGGACCTCCTCATTTACTCCGTGCCAATAAAATCGGAGCTTTACTCGCTCCAATGTTTTTTCAGCCCCAAGGTGGGCGCCTAAGAGGTGGGCGTGAGCCAGTTCGCAAACCTCCCGCCAGTAGGTTTGCGGCACTAGCAGCAGTTTACGCCTCTCGCCTTTGTGTACCGCCACCCGGTACAGCAAATCATTGTCCAAAACAACGTAGGGCACTGGTGGTGTGGAATCCACGGACGGTATGTCGTCTACAGAAACTAATGCATTCTTGGCAAACTTCATGGAATCCTCGTGCCTCTGTTCTCTTTTAAATGATGGCGGTGTAAAACGAAACTGGTGCTCCACACCGGCAAGCGGGTCAGATGGGCAGTCCGCGAAAACTCCTGTCCGACTCAGTGCTCCACCCGGTTGCATTTCCAGGTTAGGGTCTGTCGTCAAAGAGGAGTCTGCCCAACTGCTCACGTCATCAACAGTCGCCGAACTGCATGGCGTGGGAGCAGCCAGGAGAGCCCCTTGACCCTCCATAATCAGACCCAGGCTAGGCGTGGGAGTGGCTTTTGTTCTATCGCTGTTATTCTCTGACCAGTCTTGTCCGAGTATAAGCTGAAAGGGGGGCTCGGGCAAAACACCGACGAGCAGTTGTTTCAGCGTCCCCTTCCAGGAGATGTAACATTTTGTGGACCTATATGACCTGGTCTCCCCGTGCACGCACGTCACGTTCATTCTCTGAGCCGCCCACTGTCTTGGTAGAACATAATGGGGGGCAACAATGGAAATGTTACTCCCGGAGTGAAACAGTACCACCACCGAGTGTCCATTCACCAACACCACTCCCGTATTAGGAACCGCCAAGGGATGGGACAGAGCACAATACCTTTCTCCTTTGGCCCAACTGCAGTCCGTCGGCTCCGTGGCGTTGAGAGGACAGCAGAGGCCCCCCTCTCTCTTGGTCTCGGTGGAGGCTCCGCCACCTGATGGGTGGGCTCTGGGGTTGGCGACACGTTCCTGTTGGGCCCCACGAGCTGGGTTCTCCTACCCCCTGAGTTGGAGAACTGCCGGTTGGCACTCCAGGACCTCCAAAAGACTGTTCATGTCTGTATAAGAGTGCTGTCGGACCTTCTGAGCGAGATCGTCCAGCATGGTGTTTAACCAACCCCTCACAGGCCATCTGTTCAATGACTTGGTGGGCCTTAGCCAGCGCCAGAGCTTGACTCAGAACTAGAATACCTGGGCTCTTGCCGGGCCGTGGGGGTCAAATTTCCACAGCCTAACCCTGCTGGCCCGAGGTTACACTGTAGCGTTTGAATATTTTGGTCTTAAGGAGGTCATATTGGGCGGCCTCCTCCTCGGGGAGATCATGATAGGCAAACTGCGTGGGCCCCTTCAAATACGGTGCCAGGATGAAAGTCCACTCCGCCCGCGGCTATTGATTCCAAGAGGCGGTCCTCTCAAACACCGACATGTAAGACTCGATGTCATCTGCCTCTGAAAGCGGCACGATAGGAGGAGGTGGAGGCCGAGCCACTTCGGGTTTCGCCGCTTCCGCTGCAGCCAGCCATCTCTTGGTCTCCGCTAATTCTGCTTTGGTGGCAGCCTGATCCACTTTAAGAGCCTGCAGCTCATTAGCCCTGGTGGTCAGAACCGCGTTTAAATCCTGCCCTTGAGACATTTCGGGCATTCAATCCTGCCAGCTACACCACTGTAATAAAAAGCACAGACAATTATAAAGGTTTGGGGGTGTTTAGGCCCCATATATTGTAAAGCAAAGCAAAAAAAAGTCAGCGTTTTCAACCAAAGTACAACAGACATCAAAATAAAGGAGGTCGCACAATTTATAATGGTGCAACAGGAAATGATGGGGAAAGTTGTGATGGTCGATGGGAAAGTGATGTCATCTTTGGAAGACCTGAGGTTAGAAAGGACCCCAGAAGTGGGTGGTAGCAGAAGACTTCCGGGTTTGCTTATGGCGGCGGTGCTTCGGTCTTTCTGAAGGAACAAGAAAAGAGAGGTTAGTACCCCGCCACTGTCCCCCGGCATGGCTTGTCGCAGCGCCCATTGGGTCCTTCAGCTGCTCCCCATGCGCTTGTGCGTGACAACAGCAACAAACACTAATCAGGGCACAATTACAATTTTATACTTGGCTTGTATTAAAGTACCTTTCAGCATACATATCCTGACCCATATCCTGCAGGAAAGCCAGTGATAAAAGCTGACAGAGTTGAACGGAGAAATTAGCTGAGGTGCTCTCAGTGCTCTGGTGGCTGCTATCATGTCCAGATGTTGCCAGAGCTTGCAGATATTTGTAGGTAAAGGATTACAGAGGGTTAAAATTGTGAATTCCCAAGATTGAACAGGTCAGCAGTTGTGATGCTCCAGAATGTCTGGGGTTCTGTAGATATGGGGTCTCAAATTTCTGTATGTGTGGTAGCACTTTTTGTAACTTTAACATAATATTATTTTGGTGCAATAAACCAATCAGTATCCAGCTAGAAAAACTCAAGAAAAATCGCTGGAACAAATCATTATCAGCATTTGTCCTGGCAGAACTTAAGAAATATTTTCTCACAGTTAGAAAGAGTGTAAAAAAATAACAAGAATGTGTAATAAAAAGAAGAAGCATGGAATGTAACTGAGTAATAAATATACATGGTATATAAAAGAATAAAATTTCATAAGCAGGTCATATGAGTGCAAGGCTTATTACAAGACCACAGTGATGCACTAAATATTATTGATTTTCATGGTTGCCTACACACAGCAAGTACAGAAATTGCAGTTTAGAAAGCAAAAGCAAATGGCTGGGCTTTTACTGCCAATATCAACATTATGCTCAATTGAGATTCCAAACTGAACAAAGAGCAGAGGTATAAAGACCCGAATCCATAAATACAAACTGCCATTAATTAAGATTTGTGTAGTTGTCAAATTTCATACAGTTTTACAGTATAGCCAGGTATTGTTAAAGACAGTGTTAAAGATATTTTGATGCTAGATAAGAAGTAAGTGTAGATGATGGGTAATGCAGTCAGAGAAGTCAATACAATTCCGTTTATTCTTGTATAGCACTTCAATGGCTGCAGGCTCAGAGTGTTGTAACAAGCTCAAATACAAGCAACAAATTACATAATCAGTACACACATTTGTTAAACACACAGGAACATACATGTAGCACAGCAAAATATGTCAGGTTATTACTTGTTTAACTATGGCCAGTTGACAGCATAATCTTGTCTGAGTCTCTGAATCAACACAACCCAGTAACAAACAAGCAATACTGAGCCATTACCTGCTGACGCACTTACAGTCATCTGTTTCACCAGAGACAAAGTCACCATTACTATTCATTCACCTTTCTCCTGCAGGTCTGTTGGGATGCAACACTTTAATCTTTTACCAGTGATGCTTAGTTATTTGCCATTTACGTTGCATGTATACCTGTCTATTCTCAAACCTGCAGCTTAATTCAATTTAGGGTGATGGGGCCAGCATCTCTTCAGGCAGGTTATAAACGACTGAAAGCACACCAGTTCATCGCAAGGCACACAAGTGCACAGAAAGCACACTCACACAAAGACAACTTAGGGTCACCAGTTTACTTAAGCTGCATACCCATGTTTTGTCATGGGGTGTCACAGATGGATCTCACCCCACCTATAATATCCCCAACTTTAACCCCTTTCTATCTATTAGTTGCATGTCAGGCTGGGATGTCTTTTCGCTAATACCAATCACAGACTGACAAAACGAAGACTGACTGCATGTGTCATTTATCATTAAACTAGCAAAATACCCGCGCTTTGCAGCGGAGAAGTAGTGTGTTGAAGAAGTAATGAAAAAGAAAAGGAAACATTTTAATAATAACGTAACACGATTGACAATGTAATTGTTTTGTCATTGTCATGAGTGTTGCTGGCGCATATATATATATATATATATACTGCTCAAAAGAATTAAAGGAACACTTTTTAATCAGAGTATAGCATAAAGTCAATGAAACTTATGGGATATTAATCTGGTCAGTTAAGTAGCAGAGGGAGTTGTTAATCAGTTTCAGCTGCTGTGGTGTTAATGAAATTAACAACAGATGCACTAGAGGGGCAACAATGAGATGACCCCCAAAACAGGAATGGTTTAACAGGTGGAGGCCACTGACATTTTTCCCTCCTCATCTTTTCTGACTGTTTCTTCACTAGTTTTGCATTTGGCTACAGTCAGTGTCACTACTGGTAGCATGAGGCGATACCTGGACCCTACAGAGGTTGCACAGGTAGTCCAACTTCTCCAGGATGGCACATCAATACGTGTCATTGCCAGAAGGTTTGCTGTGTCTCCCTGCACAGTCTCAAGGGCATGGAGGAGATTCTAGGAGACAAGCAGTTACTCTAGGAGAGCTGGAGAGGGCCATAGAAGGTCCATAACCCATCAGCAGGACCAGTATCTGCTCCTTTGGGCAAGGAGGAACAGGATGAGCACTGCCAGAGCCCTACAAAATGACCTCCAGCAGGCCACTGGTGTGAATGTCTCTGACCAAACAACCAGAAAAACTTCATGAGGGTGACCCAAGGGCCCCATGTCCTCTAATGGGCCCTGAGCTCACTGCCCAGCAGCATTCAGCTCGATTGGCATTCGCCATAGAATACCAGAATTGGCAGATGCACCACTGGTGCCCTGTGCTTTTTACAGATGAGAGCAGGTTCACCCTGAGCACGTGACAGAAGTGAAAGGGTCTGGAGAAGCCATGGAGAACATTATGCTGCCTGTAACATCATTCAGCATGAGCAGTTTGGTGGTGGGTTAATGATTGTCTGGGGAGGCATATCCATGGAGGGTCACACAGACCGCTACAGGCTTGACAAAGGCACCTTGGCTGCCATTAGGTATCAGGATGAAATCCTTGGACCCATTGTCAGACCCTATGCTGGTACAGTGGCTCCTGGTGCACGACAATTCCTGGCCTCATGTGGTGAGAGTATGCAGGCAGTTCCTGGAGGATGAAGGAATTGATACCATTGACTGGCCACCACAGTTTCCTGACCTAAATCCAATAAAACACCTCTGGGACATTATGTTTTGGTCCATCCAATGCCACCAGGTTGCACCTCAGACTGTCCAGGAGCTCAGTGATGCCCTGGTCCAGATCTGGGAGGAGATCCCCCACAACACCATCTGTCATCTCATTAGAAGCATGCACCGATGTTGTCAGGCATGTATACAAGAACACAGGGGCCATACAAAGTGCTGCGTACAATTTTGAGTTGCTGCAATTAAATTTTGGCAAAATGGACTAGCCTGCCACATAATTTTTTCACTCTGATTTTTGGGGTGTCTTTGAATTCAGGGCTCTGTAGGTTGATCATTTTCATTTCCATACACACATATATATAAACATATATATACATACATATCTACATAAATACATATACACACACACACACACATATAAACATATATACATACATATATACATATACACACACACGCACACATATACAAATAATTAAATGGGCAGGCTGTTTCATATCAGTGCAATACGCTGCTTGTTAAAACGGATGACTCCCGCTCATATGTGCAAGTCTGCCTGGATATTATGAACTATCGTTTCTGTTCAAGTTCTATTTAAATTTTAAATAGAAGGAATTTTTATTTAGTTGACAATATTATTCCGGAATAAATCAACTCAAACCTTAAATAACTTATAATATTTTCCTCTCTATAAAAATATATCCTGTCCAAATTATACAAATTAGAAATAAAGTAAACGTTAAAAGAACAAACATTCAAATTTCTTTACTCTTATGTAATTTTATATAAAAAATAAACTTAAATTTTAAATATCCCTAAAGATTTTGCTCTCCATAAAATATATCCTGTCAAAATTATACAAATTCAAATATGAACATGGTGCATAACAAAACCTGGAAATATAAATAAAATTTGTTCTTTTCAGCAATAACAAATCAAATCATTCAGTTGTCTTTGCTCTTATGTCATTTTATCAGAGCTGGACGCCTGGCATCTTTTTTTGGCAACAAGTTCATTTATGTTTGGTGTGAGGTTCTGTGTTGTGGACATTCTCAGGATGGACTGCATGTGCTCATCAGTGAGGTGACTCCTGTGTGCTGTTTTGTTAGTCTTCATCACTGAGAAGAGCTTCTCACACAGATATGTGCCACCAAACATGCACAAGGTTTGAGCCGCATGTAGACGGAGCTGGAGCATTTGTGCGGGAATGGAGTGAATAAACTGTGCGGGCCGTGCAGTATCGTACTTTGCCTTCAGTGTGCCATTACACTGCAGCTCAATCACCTCCATTTGAATCTGCACAGGTGCAGTTTCCACATCGATGGCAAATGGGTTGCGAAACAACTCAAACTGTGCAGTGCGCTCAGTTTATCAGCAAAGTGCGTATTTGGGAACACCGTTGTGCCAATTTGGTTCAACATTACTTGGCAACAGGGAAAGTGGGGCAAGTTGCACTGTTGCATTTGTGTCTCCCATAAAAGCAGCTTCATTTGAAATCACTTTGTGATTTTGCACGGGTAAAAACGTCTGCTGAAGTGTCAGATTCTTCTTTAACTCTTCTGCTTTCTGTACCTTCTGCATTACATTCAGGTCTTTCAGGTTATCCTGATGATTTGTCTCATAGTGCCGTCTTAGATTAAATTCTGTAATTACAGCCACATTAGCTCCACAAATGAGACACACGGGTTTACCGGCAATGTCAGTAAACATATACTCAGCCTCCCATCGGTTTTTAAAGGCTCTATGTTCAGAATCACCTTTTCTCTTCGGCATCGTGTGGGCTAGCTTCGCAATAACTTGCAGCATCATAAGCTAGACTTGATTAACACGGTAAGTGTTCGGCAAGGCAGCTGAAGTGCTGCATTATGGGATCTGTAGTTTATTGTGTTACCAGTGCCTCATCTCCCCGGGCCATCAATAACAATAATACAGTATATAAAATGATCTCGCGTGCCGGATATAATTACACGCTGGGTCGGATGTGGCCTGCGGGCCTTGAGTTTGACACATATGGACTAAATAGAACTTCAAAAGATATATTTTTTCGAATGTGATCGTGCAATTCAGATCGAGTTGATGCGCACTACATTACATCGAGCCCGCGTGCTATTGTGGTTTTGCCTGCGTGCCTCAATAAGTTACCCTCCCCTTGCTCTTACTTTTTTACCGTTCATCTAATAAATACATTGAGTATGGCTTTACCAAAACAATCATTGATCGCGAATAAAGTATCCATTATTCATGAAGCTTCAATTGGTGATCTGTCTTTCTGTGTTAACCGCATATTTTTTCATATGTCTCAAACCAAGGGGATGCGAAGTTAAAATTAATAAAATGCGTGCGTACATACTCAGTGCATCCCCCTCGAATCGAACCTCGGAGCTAGAGGCGAAGCCTCTACTATTGCGCCACGGCGTGTGGTTTGTCTATTTGAGCGTAGCAGTGTAATTCGGTTTTTGTTCAGCACTCTTTGGAACTGTTGCTTTTTGTCTGCGCATTGTGTCAGTTCACGTGAGCCGCTGAATATGGTTTGTAACATAAGACAAGCGACAACGGTGAACTTAAAGGGCTGCAGATCCAAGAACCACCTGGTGACCCGGGGATTCGAGTCCCAGTGAAGAGCCATCCACTGGAGGGCGGCATGGTCCGTCACGAGAGTGAACTCCCGACCCAGCAGGTAGTACCGCAGGTGCGTCACCGCCCATTTAATGGCCAGGGCCTCCCGCTCCACTGCCGCATACCTTGTCTCCCGGTCCAACAGTTTCCGGCTCAGGTAAATCACAGGGTGTTCGACACCATCGACGCTTTGGCTCAGCACGGCACCGAGGCCTGTGTCCGAAGCATCGGTCTGGAGAATAAAAGGAAGCGAGAAGTTAGGCGTCCTTAATATAGGTGCCGAAGTAAGGGCCCGTTTCAAGTCACTGAATGCCCGCTCCGTATCCTTGGTCCACACCACATGTAAAGGGGCCCCCTTCTTTGTTAAGTTCGTCAAGGGTGCTGCTCTCTCGGAGAAGCGAGGTACAAACCGGCGGTAGTATCCCGCTAGCCCCAGGAAGGCCTGCACCTGTTTCTTGACCATCGGTCGGGGCCATTCTAAGATGTCTTTTATTTTGGTACACTGTGGTCTCACCAGCCCTCCACCCACCAGGTAGCCTAAATAATGGGCTTCGCTCATCCCAAAGTAGCATTTGTGCGGGTTGATGTGAAGCCCAGCTCTCGCTAGCGTCAGGAGTACTGTATAGACCTGCACAACATGTTCCTCCCACATGCTGGAATAGATAACAACGTCATCCAGGTATGCAGCACAGTAGGACTGGTGGGGCCGCAGCACTTTATCCACCAGATGTTGAAAGGTCGCCGGCGCCCCGTGCAGCCCAAATGGGAGTACCTTGTAGTGCCAGTGACAGCTAGGGGTGCTAAAAGCAGTTTTTTCTCTGGCGGATGCCGTTAAGGGATTTGCCAATACCCCTTCGTCATATCAAGAGTGGTCAGATAGCGGGCCGTCCCAGCTTCTCTAAGAGTTCATCCACCGGGGCATGGGGTGCGCATCAAACTTCGAGACCTGATTGAGACGTCTGAAGTCGTTGCAGAACCACCACGACCCGTCCGGTTTGGATACGAGGACGATAGGACTTGACCAGGGGCTATGGCTTTCCTCAATGATGTCTAACTTGAGCATCTTTTGGACCTCTAGCTCCACCTCAGCACGTTTTGCCTCTGGGAGATGGTAGGGTCGTTCCCGGACAACCACCCCCGTGTCTGTGACAATGTCAAGCTCAATCAACGGGGTCCGGCCTGGTGTCTCGCTGACCACCTCCGGGACAGACAGGATGGCTCTCTCGAGCTCCTGCCGTTGGGAAGGAGACAGATTAGAACCGAAGTGAAGTGGTGTCTTTTCTGAGTAAAGGGAGAGAGCGGGGCCGGGAGACGGAGCATCCTCCCTATCTCGCCACGGCTTCAGAAGGTTGATATGATACACTCTCTCACTCGGTCGACGATTTGGCTGGCTTACCAAATAGTCCACGAGTCCTTTTCTCTCTTTCACTTCGCATGGCTCCAGCCAATGAGCCAAAAGTTTCGAGTGGGAGGTGGGCACAAGCACCATCACGCGGTCTCCAGGCTGAAACTCACGCAAAGAAGTGTTTTGATTGTAGTTCCGGACCTGCGCTGCTTGAGCCCTAGACATGTGATCTTTAAGCAGGGGCCGGATTTTAGTCAATCTATCGCGTAACTGCGCGATATATTCCAGGAGGTTAGTGGAGGGAAGCACCTCTCCTTCCCAACCTTCTTTAAGTACGTCCAATAGACCCCGGGGCTGTCGCCCATAAACAACTTGAAGGGGGAAAACCCTGTGGAGGCTTGTGGAACCTCCCTATAGGCAAACAGCACGAGGGGTAAAAGTTGGTCCCAGTTCCTACCGTCCGCGCTGACCACCTTGCGGAGCATCTGCTTCAGTGTTTGATTGAAGCGCTCAACTAGCCCATCCATCTGGGGATGATAGACGGATGTCTTGAGATGCTTAATCTGGAGTAGTTTTGCCACTTCCCTGAACGTATCCAATGTGGTCTGTGAGGACTTCTTTGGGTATGCCCACGCGGGAAAACAGGGCTACTAATTCCCAAGCAATGTTTTTAGTATTAGCAGAGCGCAGGGGAACTGCTTCGGGATATCGGGTTGCGTAGTCAACCATTACCAAAATATACTTGTGACCACGTACAGAAGGCACCAAAGGGCCAACTAGATCGATGCCGATCCGCTCAAAAGGGATATCTATCAGGGGGATCGGGATCAGCGGAGCACGGTCCCTGCGGGGAATCTGGAGTAACTGACAGACCGGGCAGTTCTGACAGAAACGGCGGACCTCCTCATTGATCCCGGGCCAATAAAACCGGAGCTTTATTCTTTCCAGCGTTTTTTCGGTTCCCAGGTGGGCACCTAGGAGATGGGCGTGAGCTAGCTCACAAACCTCCCGCCGGTAGGTTCGTGGCACTAGCAACAACTTCCGCACCTCGCCTTCGTGTTCGGCAACCCGATAAAGCAGATTATTTTCGAGTACAAAGTAGGGCCCGTGTGGTGTGGATGCCATGGACGATATGTCGTCACCGGAGACGATAGCATTCCTGGCAAACCTCAAGGAATCATCATTCGATTGTTCACGTTTAAAGGAAGCTGCCGTGGACCGGTATTGGGTGTCCAAGCCGGCGAGTATGTCTGTAACTGGGGCCGCGGGAGCGTTTGCCGGCTCCGGAGCGGCTCTTGGGACGACTTCCGGGTCGAGGTCCTCCCCCGACCCGTTTACGTCATCAATAGTTGCCGGTGCACGGCGTGGGAACAGCAGGAGGGGCCCCTGACCCTCCATGAGCAGACCTAGTCTCGGTGGAGGAGTGGTGACGGTCCTACCGCTTTTAATATTCGACCAGTCGCGTCCCAAGATGACCGGAAAGGGGGGTTCCGGCATTACAGCGACCACCAGCTGTTTCAGAGCCCCTTCCCAAGTTATGAAGCATCTCGCAGACCGATAAGTTCCGGTCTTCCCATGCACACATTTTACTCCCATACGGTGCGGGAGCCACTGTCGCCGTAGGACATAGCGGCGAGCAACAATGGTTATGTTACTCCCGGTATCGAACATTGCCACCACCAAGTGCCCGTTTAACAACACCACTCCCGTATTTGTGACCGCAAGGGGGTTAGACAGTGCACAGTACCTCTCTTCCTTCGCCCAGCTGCAGTCCATCGGCTCCTGGGTGAGCGGGCAGGCCGGCAGCAGATGTCCCGGCTCACCGCACTTGAAACAGCGCTGCAGCGCGAGCCTCGCTCCTTCGCCTTAACCAGAGCCTCTGGGGCGCGGCGAGTGGGCTCGGGGACGCTGGCCCGTCCCTGCCGCGACCAGCGCGTTGGACTCTCAGATCTCCTGAGTTGGGACACCGCCAGCTGTCTCTCGAGAACCTCCAGAAGGCCGATCATATCACCGAACGGGTGCCTCCGGACCTGTTGGGCGAGATAATCCGGCATCGCGTAAATCAGACCCTCGCACGCTACTTGCTCCACCACCTGGCGAGCTTGATTTTCATCTGGCCGTAGCCAGCGTCCGAGCTTCCCCCAGTACTCGAAGGCCTGGGCTCAAGTCGGTAGTGCGGGGTCGAAGCGCCAGTGACGCCAAGCGCGTGCCTGTTGGCCAGAGGTTACGCCGTACCGCTGATAGATTTCAGCCCTCAGGAGTTCATATTGGGCGGCTTCCTCCTCAGGGAGATCATGATATGCCCGCGCAGGCCCCTTTAGGTACGGGGCCAGAATGGACGCCCACTCCGCCCACGGCCACCGCTGTCGGGACGCCGTCCTTTCGAATATGGAGAGGTACGACTCTATGTCGTCCTCCCTGGAAAGAGGCTGTAAGGGAGGATGTGCCGGTCGGGAGGCTCCAGTCTTACCGCTTCCGCAGCCGCCAGCCGCCTCTTCGTTTCCGCGAGCTCCGCCTGGGTTGCAGCCTGGTCCACCTTAACGGCCTGGAGCTCCGCGACCAAAGTGTTGAGAACCGCATTCAGATCCTGTCCTTCTGCCATAGTTCGGACCCTCGTCATCCAACGACTACGCCACTGTAACATAACACAAGACACGTTGTAAGTTTTGGGGTCTTCCGCCCCGTATACTGAAACAGAAAAAAACAGCAGTCAATCGCTTTTACAAACATCGAAAGCAAAAAGACAAATCAGGGGAGAAATGGACGGGCTTTTTATGAGGGCGGACCGGAGATTGATGTGCAGGTGCTGGGTGCTGGGTACTGGTGATGGACACTGGGAACTGATGTCATCAAGGGTCATCGGAGGGATTAAATAGACCCGGAAGCGCGTGCTTCGTATAGCCGTCATGGCGTTTGCTTATGTCTCTGAGGCCTCGGGCTTTCTGAAGAAGGAAAGAAAGAGAGGTTAGTACTCCGTCGTAGACCCCTCGCGGCACGTTTTCCGGAACAACCCGGGTCAATCCGCTGTTCCCCAAGCATTCGTGCGTGACAGGTTTTATACGTCACTCGCTCGCTTCTAATTGTTTTGCCGTCTTCTTAATTATATAATGTATGTTTTCTTAAGCGCTTTTTGGAGCTCTTCCTGGTTTTCTACATACTGCGTAATTACGTGGGAAGCGTGATGATGTCACACGAAACTCCGGCCCCCACGGCTTTCGAGCTCAACTCCATTACAGTAAATGGAGAAAAATAGCTTCTAGTTATGACCATTATGCGTAGAATTTTGAAATGAAACCTGGCCAACTTTTGTAAGGAAGCTGTAAGGCAAGTTGAAGAATTAGTGATGAGTCAGTCAGTCAGTCAGTGACGGCTTTGCCTTTTATTAGTATAAATTAGTCAAGAAACAGTAAATAGAGTGTACAGCAATCAACTTTCTTTATTCACCCTTTATAAGTCAGTCAGTCATTTTCTAACTGAAAAGGGTTGCGGGGAGTGCTGGAGCATCCGCTTTATCATCCCTAGGATGCAAGACTGGAACAAACCCTGGAGAGGGCACCAGTCCATCGCAGGGCAAACTCATACACACCTCAACCACACACTAGGGCCAATTTAGTGTCAGCAATTCACCTGCATGTCTTTGGACTGTGGGTAGAAAATGGAGCACCTGGAGGAAACCCACACAGACACGTGAAGAACATGCAAACTTCACCCAAGGAGGACCCAGAACACTAACCCTGGCCTCCTTACTGTGAGGCAGCAGTGCTGCCACTGTGCCCACCCTCATTATAAGTCTTAATTCCTTAACTGCACCTAAAGCTGAAGCACAGTCATTACATAGCTGTAGTATTTACCCCAATTACAACCTGGATGGACAGCAGTGCTAACTGTCGAAGACTAACACCTAATGTGCCTAGTGCTCAGGTGGGAGGTTTTACTTGAGTGAGATGGCCAGTCTGTCTAGCAGGCTCCCAGCCGCAGTGGGTGCAATTGAATGCAGACTGTTGATTTTCTTTGATATTTATGCCTTTTTCTAACTTCCCTGTGGCATTTTTGAGGCCAATGGGGCTTTGAAGGGCAGGACCTTACCAAGTGGCCTCTGGCTCCTTAATCAGCCCCATCCAGGTCCTGCCATTCTTCCATTATCGATGACAACAGTGCCACAAGACAAACCTTGTGCTTTTACACCTTCGGCCCATGGTGACCTCAAACCCCACTCTTTACCAGTTCTAGCTGGTCATGTGGCAAGCCAAGCAGCTTAGTACATCCTATAAAAGAGTAATCGCTAAATAAAGTACAATTAACCCTAAACTTTCCCATGTTTTTTCTGGTGCATGCTTTTATCACTACTATGTGTGTAATCAATACAGGCATAAGAATTGGGAAGCACAAAGTAGAAAATTATTTATAGTCCATTATAGTCCATTCCCATATCAGGGAGGTTCAAGGAAAACAAGACATAGACATGGGAGGAATATGCAGACTACGTAAATGAGCCCAGAATGCTGGATCTGTGAGGCAGCACTTAAACGCTGTGCCACTCTGTTGTATTTTTAGCAACGCACCATTTGTTGTAGATAATTGGTTTCTGCTTGCTACACTACATCTTTACGCTGTGTACTGTATTGTTGCTTCATTTTTAGTGTTGAAGCACCAGACTACCAAAGTACATGTCATTGTACAATAGTGAAATATAATGACAATTAATTGAAACAAATTAACTCTTTGAGGGCTGAATATTTTTTTCCAAAACACTAAGTTTGTTGAAAAGCACACAATGCACTAGTTTCACACATAAATCAACATAAAACTTCTGTTGCTACGTTCTGTGGATGCTGTTGGCGCCTGTTTGGCATCTCTTGCAGCAGTGGCTGCACCGGGGCGGATTAATGGCCAGCAGCAATGCGTGGCATGCCGGCTACCTCTTTGTCTTCGCACAACAGGTGGGTGAAGGTGGCAGTCGCATTGTGATGCAATCTCGTTTGCACCAGTCGTCATCACAAGTGGTGGTCCTCCTAGGCGAACGCTGCTGTAAGCGTATCATCTACGTGTTCAGCACCACGATCAGCTGGGGACCAATAGGCTGATGCTGGTACCTCACTTTCATTTTCATTATATATCTCCAGATCACTTGCATCAAACTCAGACTCCGAAAAGTCAGAGTGCGATTCAGCGATAATACGTAAAACGTCCATGGAGTATTTTACTTTGCACATATGCTTTAGTATATCCAGATGTTTGCTCTTCACTTCTCATACGCACAGGGAATCAACATCAACTCAACAAAGCTACATAACTTTCCTTCAAGCAAAGAGAATCAAACTAAAAAGTAAGGGCGAGTTTTGTCGCAATTTACAGCTGATTACCATCCTCTACCCCTGAATTTCGACAAAAGTCAGCATCAGCCCAAAAAGAGTTAAAGTGGCTCAGTTTGAATGAGTGTAGGTGTGCAAGAAAAGGCCTGGTGACATCTTGGCATCCTCTTCAGTTCCTGCTTTCCACCCAATGCTGTCATGACGGGCAAAAACAAGATTCTGAAAATGAAATATCAATTTGACTCAGGCAATCTGCTCCTTTCCAACTAAAAATATTAATAGACTTTTTACATGAATTTAGTTCATTTTGACATTACTTACAAAAATGAATAATTGTGCTAGCCTGTCTATAAATTAGCTTCCACTCACCAGCTCATCTATCTTTATTCAACAGCAAGTATTAATCAGACATAATCCTTATTTGACACCACACAGCTTGGTGTTTCAAACACTAACCCAAATAATTCAATGCTCCAGTTTCCCAAGCTCCTTTATTTCTAAATTGTCTAAATGTTATTCAAACATATGGTACATGTCCACAGTGGCAGACCTAAAACTTGGCCACAAATTGCAAATATGCATCTCATCACATAAACAGATGTCAGATGAATGACTATTCTTATGAATAACTATTTAGCAGAAACATCCAGTTAAAACAAACAGCTATTTAGTCACTTTTGCATTTTTTCATTTTGAATATTGGCATAGTATTTACCATAACAGAGAAGAAGAAAAAAAAAAAGAAAACTGATGAATGGAGTTGCATTTGCTCTGTGTTTCTATTACATTTCCCGAAGCTTTTATCCAAAGAGACTTACAAGTCACAAAGACAGTTGCTCACACATTTCTGCTTTTGGACCAAAACCAGATTTAAATGTATCCCTTCATTATGAAATTTGATATATTAATTCATTACAATAATGGCAATCCAGGAAATTAGCATATCCCCCCATATTTAGTTCTTACAATCTCTTTGAATTACCAAAGACAGAACATTAGCATTAAAAGAAGTTCCTTGACAGTAAGTACAGTAACATTAAAAAGAAAATGGCACTATTACTTGTTCAATAATGCAACCAACAAGAATGGGATGCAAAAGAGTGGATTAACTCTTAATATACAGTACACTACTAAACTAATCACACACATATATCTTACAATAGGAGCCTAAGTGAAAACATTATGTAAGAAACAGAGCTTTTCATAATAACAGTTTCCACATACAGTATAATACAATCCATTTCCTCCCGTCTTATTGAAAAATACGTATGAAACATTTTCATATGGCTGAAGAAAAGCACCAACTCTTTTCCTAGCATCCAAACCATTTAGTAGTTTTTAAGTAAATCAAATTCATTGATAGCTAAAAAATCACAAATGGGTGCTCATCACCCTGTAATCAGTGACAACACTCAACAACTCAGAGTTCCCTACATCATAGTTCTGCTCTGCCGCTGTAATTATTGTAAAAGTAAAATCCGATGATGAAGAGCATAGAAATCACAAATTGAAATTGAAACAATACAGAAAGCTTGCACTAATGTCTTCACAGAAGAGAAATAAGGAAAGTTCACTAAGAGAAATAAGGAAAGAAAAGTGCTTATAATAAAGTCTGTGTAGAAAAGGCTTTTAGCTTCCCTTGAACTAAAAAAGATAAGAAAAAGAGAAGAATCAACAGGTTGATGTAATAATATGCAACTACAGTGAAAGCATCAGAAAGGAAATTGCAAAATCAAAGTTAAAACACTAGTGACTGTTGAAAAAACCAAAGAGCAGTACTAGATCAAACATCAAGATCAAATTCTGAACCAGAAGGTAGCACAAGCTGTGTAATGATCCATAACTAGCACAGAACAGAAGGAGAACCCAGCACACTGATAACTTGTATAGCACACTATCATCTTAAATAAAGGTAATTTTGTGGCCCAGCGTGTCTCTGCTGTCACAGATTTCTGGGGTTCTTACCTGGCCGGGATGCCTGGAGGGACCGGAAAGGGACATTAATAGCTTCCGGGTCACGAGGGGACCACGGGAAAGGAACAAAGAGGTTCTGGCCTGTTGGGAACCGTGGCCACTGCCAGGGGGCGCCTCAAGTCTCGTGGGACCCGGAGAACTGTCACTTGTGGTCTCCGACTGGTGGTGTCCGGGTAAGTCTCACACTGCACAGTCCCACTCCAATCCTGGCAACAGGCCTTATTTCTATATACAACATGACCCCGGCCCTCTGAATAAGATCACTAAATGTTGCCATGACGACATTACTAACACAACATTACATACTACAAACAGTAAACAGATTCAAAACAAGTTCTTTTAAAAAAATAAATGCAGGGAAGAAACATCCGAGTGTGTGAAAAGCTATAGGAAAAAAAAATCTCCCACCCATACTTTTGACGCATTAACTTCAGATTCCAATGCCTTTGAGCTGTTCAGGTGTCACAAAACAGGGGCAGAGGTGAATGGTCTAATAATGTCAAAAGCTTCTTGTTCTTCTGATGTCTAGGGCATTTTCTAAGAAGATTTCTTTATCATTGAGAGTTTAACTGAACTAAATTTCTTACTAAATCTTTGATGATCATTTGCAAACCTAAGAAAACTCTGAATGTGCTCAATTCAAGCAGTTTTGAGTAATCTGGACATTAGGTTTCTCCACATTAAGAATGGATTGTGGAATATTATAACGTAAAACTATTACTATGGTCTTGTGATGCTCACACACTGTATCTCTAATTTCACAAATAAATGATCCACCGATTAATAACACTTTACTGAGGTGTTGTAAATGCTTTTAGAAGATAACAATATCATTATTGTTGTGTAAACTCCCAGAATGTCACAACATATGTCATTGAGATGTGATTGTGTTCTTCTAGAAGATGACTTTGATTTTGCAAACACATGCAATTTGTCCTTTCCTGCCACATGTATTATAGTTCTAATCCTTATGCCATCAGTCATCATTATCATCATGATTTGTTTTACCGCAGTGTCTACATTTGTTTGTGGCTTTACTTGATGGAAATGAAACAGCATTTTCTTTTAAGTGATCTGCTGAGGTGGTCAGACTTCCATGCCACTGTCTCCATTGAGACCCCTAGCTTTCTTGGTCTCTGAAATGTAAATGTAGCTCCTATGAACAGACACTTTTGTGTGGCTTCAGTTCCACACATACTTCAGTTGTGTAGTACTTTCTCCAGATATCCTCAGGTCCGCAGTATTCTGACAGCATTTTAAGCACAGCCACATACTGAGCCACTGTCTCCTGCTCTTTTCGGTTCCTTTAGGTTTGCAGCAGTGTCTCAATCTGTTTTTGTTTTTCTGTATTTTTGACACCAACCCCATCCTACTTTTTTAGCTTAATTTTCGTAGTCATGCCTGGTGCCTTAAGTTGTGTCAACCTGAAGGGACCAGAAATCATTTTCAATTAGAACTTTCATGTGCTGCAGCCGTTAGAGCCACAGTTACTTGAGTGGACTAAACTAAACTCCCAGGTGCCTCAGTTTGCTTTCACAACTCTGTTCTTCAGCTCCCCTTTCCTGTTTTCCCTATGTATTGAATTGTAAGTTCTTTGCTTTACATTTATAATTTTGGGATTCAAGGATTTTCCTTTTTGGATTGTGGGTTTTTTGTTTTGGTGTTAATACGGTTTTCTATTTTAGTTCACTAATTTGAGTGCTTTGTTTTTTATCTTTTGACTTATGTTTATTAGTTTATTTCTTCTTGTTTCTGTCAAACAGAGTTTTCTTGATTACTTTTTGAAAAATTTAGAGTCTTGATTTTTCTGTTTGATTTTTATTTTCAAGTTCCTGATATGATCATTCTTTAATGAATTGTATTTAATTATGTAGATGGTTCTTGGCTGTCTTATGATTTATGACCCTCTTTTTGGGGCCAGATCACGATGGGATTCTTTGGTAAAAAAAGATTCTCTGATTACAAGGAGTTTAACCAAAAGGTGCCGCTATAATACTCTTGAAATTTTAGCATAACTGCTCTTCCCCACTGTGGTGGGCTGGCGCCCTGCCCGGGGTTTGTTTCCTGCCTTGCGCCCTGTGTTGGCTGGGACTGGCTCCAGCAGACCCCTGTGACCCTGTAGTTAGGATATAGCTGGTTGGATAATGGATGGATGCTCTTCCCCAGACTCTGAAGCATCACAAAATATTGTTCAGCACTGACACTTGTTTTGCTGTCCCTAGTATTGCATGTTATTCATTGCTCCACATTTTCATCAGAGTCACCAAGGTTGCTTACGGTGCTTATCATGCTGTCTCTCTTAATTTCTGATGCCATTCTTTAAGCCTTCCCTAAGTTATGTTTTTCTGGTAGGGTACAGCACTGTGAATCTATGCTTTGTTCAGGCTTCTCATTGTGGATTATGTTATGTCCCGTGCACCATAACATTCAAGAACAGAATGATAGTACAACAACATCTACATTCAATAAAACAGCTGACAACAGGGGATGCAAAGTAGGTCCTTCTTCATTATTGGGTTGCCTCATAATTTACACTGCTTTGTTAACCATCACACAAAATCTGGTAACATCAGCCTAATTTATATTACGTCAAAGACACATGCAATACTTCAAAATAACAGCTGTCTCGTAAAATACATTATACTATTATTAAGGGTAAAATATTTATGTTGTATTCTGAATTTGAATCTCTATAATTTTATAAATTTATTCATTTTCTTGTGAGTGTGAAAATGGATTGTTTTGAATTTATTCATATACTCACTTCAGATTATATCTCAATTTGATTTGGTCCCTTGTTTCATGAAGAATGTGTGTTCCACCACGGTAGCACGGTGGATGCCTCACTTGTTTCACTCCTGACTGGGGTTTATTTTTTGTGTGGAATCTGAATAGGATCTCTGGGCAATTTATTATCCTAAGCCAACATGTTGACTGCGCTGTGATGAGCTGATATTCTGTACAGGGTTGTGTCCAACACTGCTCAAATTAATTTAGATGAGACAGTCCCTTCAACAGAAATGTGGTTTTAAAAACAATGGGGAAATTCTTTTATTTTTTTAATGAAAATTTCCTCTGTGGTTTTTTTTCCATATTAATCCTTTCATGTCTCTTTTTAGATTGGATGAGTTATAAAATGGTTTATTAAAAGTGAGTGCTCGCTGTCTATGTGAAACCTGCATGTTCTGCTATAATCATGTGTGTTTTTAGCCATCTTAAATGCTCTAATGGAATAAGGTAATTTAAAAATAAATGAATCCTTTTCCTATTTGTTGCCTTATACAATTTCTCGTATTAGGAATTTGTTATTTTTCTCATACCCTTTGGGGTCAGGGCGCAGGGTCAGCCATTGTACAGCACCCCTGAAGCAACTGAAGATTAAGGGCCTTGCTCAAGGGCCCAACAGAGTAGGATCTCTTTTGGCAGTGACAGGGATTTGAACCAGCAACTTTCGGGATACCAGCACAGATCCTTAGCCTCAGAGCCACCACTCCACTCTTACTCAGCTCAATCAGAAGTCTTATCTTTTTATCACTGTATTATCATTCTTAATGAATCCCTTGTTGTTCTCAATTTAAACATAAAATGAGAAAATATGTAGTGTGCAGTATGGCATCACAGCTATGGCCTGAGCAATGGTTGCAGTGCGGCTCTGCCTTTAATGTCTCTGATTGGATGGTTGCAAGGGGCACAACAGGCCTGTTTACTATTTGTCATCAAAATAAATGTGGTTTTAACACATGCATGTTAAAAAATATTTTATTAAAAATGAGATTTCAGTACCATCATATTTTCAATGGGAGATGCCAGGTTCCTTTAAATACTCACTTAGACCACAAGCACTTCATAGAAGATAAAAAGAAAACAAAATTCTTTATAGTGCATCAGGGGTCCAGCCAGCTCGTCTAAAGTCAGTGACTACAGCAAGTGTTGCAGCAAAGCCTTATGGTTAAATAAAGTATGCTTATAAAATTAGAATGACTCAGCTCTGGAAAGAAATTCAACCCTAGGCCAAGCTGTTATATTTCTTCTTTAGTGCAGAGCCTCCCTAAAGTGAACAAATCTATTAAGGGGTCATAAAGCCCACATTTAACAGGCTTGCTATGTACAGTGCATCCAAAAAGTATTCACAGCGCATCACTTTTTCCACATTTTGTTACATTACAGCTTTATTCCAAAATGGATTAAATTCATTTTTTTCCTCAGAATTCTGCACACAACACCCCATAATGACAACGTGAAAAAAGTTTACTTGAGGTTTTTCCAAATGTACTAAAAATAAAAAAACTGAGAAATCACATGTACATAAGTATTCACAGCCTTTGCGCAATACTTTGTTGATGCACCTTTGGCAGCAATTACAGCCTCAAGTCTTTTTGAATATGATGCCACAAGCTTGGCACAATTATCCTTGGCCAGTTTCGCCCATTCCTCTTTGCAGCAGCTCTCAAGCTCCATCAGGTTGGATGGGAAGTGTCGGTGCACAGCCATTTTAAGATCTCTCCAGAGATGTTCGATCGGATTCAAGTCTAGGCTCTGGCTGGACCACTCAAGGACATTCGCAGAGTTGTCCTGAAGCCACTCCTTTGATATCTTGGCTGTGTGCTTAGGGTCGTTGTCCTGCTGAAAGATGAACCGTCAACCTAGTCTGAGGTCAAGACCGTTCTGGAGCAGGTTTTCATCCAGGATGTCTCTGTACATTGCTGCAGACATCTTTCCCTTTATCCTGACTAGTCTCCCAGTTCCTGCCACTGAAAAACATCCCCACAGTATGATGCTGCCACCACCATGCTTCACTGTAGGGATGGCATTGGCCTGGTGATAAGCGACGCCTGGCATTCACACCAAAGAGTTCAATCTTTGTCTCATCAGACCAGAGAATTTTGTTTCTCATGATCTGAGAGTCCTTCAGGTGCCTTTTGGCAAACTCCAGGCAGGCTGCCATGTGCCTCTTACTAAGGAGTGGCTTCCGTCTGGCCACTCTACCATACAGGCCTGATTGGTGGATTGCTGCAGAGATGGTTGTCCTTCTGGAAGATTCTCCTCTCTCCACAGAGCACCTCTGGAGCTCTGACAGAGTGACCATCGGGTTCTTGGTCACCTCCCTGACTAAGGCCCTTCTCCCCCAATCGCTCAGTTTAGATGGCCGGGCAGCTCTAAGAAGAGTCCTGGTGGTTTTGAACTTCTTCCACTTATGGATGATGGAGGCCACTGTGCTCATTGGGACCTTCAAAGCAGGAGAAATTTTTCTGTAACCTTCCCCAGATTTGTGCCTCAAGACAATCCTGTCTCGGAGGTCTATAGACAATTCCTTTGACTTCATGCTTGGTTTGTGCTCTGACATGAGCTGTCAACTGTAGACCTTATATAGACAGGTGTGTGCCTTTCCAAATCATGTCCCATCAACTGAATTTACCACAGGTGGACTCCAATTAAGGTGCAGAAACATCTCAATGATGATGATGGGAAACAGGATGCACCTGAGCTCAAGTTTGAGCTTCATGGCAAAGGCTGTGAATACTTATGTACATGTGCTTTCTCAGTTTTTTTATTTTTAATAAATTTGCAAAAACCTCAAGTAAACTTTTTTCCGTTGTCATTATGGGGTGTTGTGTGTAGAATTCTGAGGAAAAAAATGAATTTAATCCATTTTGGAGTAAGGCTGTAACATAACAAAATGTGGAAAAAGTAATGCACTGTGAATACTTTCCGGAAGCACTGTAAGGCTGGCATCAGATGTATGAGGCAGCAACAAATGTTTTCATGAGAGAGATATGAGACAGGATGGGCACAGCCATTCTTCTGCAGACCCCACCTTGGTAGGTATGATGGAGATGCCATCAAAGTCATATTTCATTATTCTGCTATTGTTCTGCCTTCACAGCATATCGTTCAAATACATAGCTCTCACTTTTCTTACTTGTATCCACCTTCCTCCTTTTTTTAATTGCACAGTGGTGCAGTGTTTAGCACTGCTACCTCATAGGTGTAGAGTTCTGGGTTTGATTTCTGAACTGCTCCGTGTCTATGGGAAGATTGCATGTTCTCCTATATTCATGTAGATTTTTTAGCCATCTCAAATGCTTTAAAGGAATCAGGTAATTAAAAAAATAAATGAATTGTTTTCCTACTTTGCTCAGTTATCTTTCATCACTGCATCATCATTCTTAATGAACCCCTTGTAGTTCTAAATTTAAAACTAAAATCAGAAGCTCTGTGGTGTACAGTATGGCATAACAGCTATGGCCTTGGTGACTCTGAATAAAACATCATTTGGCCACAAAGTTAAGTGCTCAATTGAAGCAGCAGAGGGACACAGGACTGGACCCGGGTAGTGTACAGTAGATATCGGCCTATGCAGTGGTTGCAGTGTGGCTCTGCCTTTAACATCTCTGATCAGATGGTTGCAAGAGGCACAAGAGGGCTCTTTACTTTTCATCATCAAAATAAATGTGGTTTTAAGACATGCACGTACTCTCGAGCAAGTAATCTTGTCACTGTCAAGATGGATGTAATTTTTTTGATCACCAACAGTATGTCACAGATTTTCATCCATGCACGCCCTTTTAGCGATCCACGTTATATCTATTCTGTGAGCACGTTCAACATTTACCTCACTCATCACTGACATGTTGTTAGATGCGGACTAACTCATGTACATTTAGGGTGGGTGGCCCAGCAAACCGTAAAAAAAATAATTGCATTTTTCATAGTGTCACAACCATGCGCTTACTTATTTCAAAGTCAAATGACACAAATTGTTCATAACAAAAAGTTACAATGTAAAGTAAATCTCACTTAAGTTGACACATTTAACACTTTAAAATTGTGAAAAGTATGCTATTAATGGGGCGGCACGGTGGCGCAGTGGGTAGCGCTGCTGCCTCACAGTTAGGGGACCCGGGTTGCTTCCCGGGTCCTCCCCGCATGGAGTTTGCATGTTCTCCCCGTGTCTGTGTGGGTTGCCTCCCACAGTCCAAAGACATGCCGGTTAGGTGTATTGGCAGTTCTAAATTGTCCCTAGTGCGTGTGTGTGTGCCCTGCGGTGGGCTGGCGCCCTGCCTGGGGTTTGTTTCCTGCCTTGCACCGTGTGTTGGCTGGGATTGGCTCCAGCAGACCCCTGTGACCCTGTGTTAGGATATAGTGGGTTGGATAATGAATAGATGGATGCTATTAATGATATTTAAATGACCGTTTTTTTTAAACAGTTTGTCTAATTATTTGTAAGTAGCTGTGTAAGCCCGTGCTGTAAAAAGACCCGGGGTCCTAGAAACAACTGAAATCATCAGAAACAAATTGCAGCCACAGTGGGTCCCCGGGACCAAGTTTGGGAACTGTTGGTTTAGGGGTCTTCTGCTACAGATGTGGACAAATGTGTTGGTAACCTTGTAGATCATTCAAGAAGTGCTGCATGTGACTCAATGAAAAGCAGTCGTCCTCTGTATACCTGCATGCCTTTGATTTGTCATCAAACAATGCAAAGCAAGAGTGAAAAGAGATGAAGCATTGTTTATTCTACAAAGATATTCTAAAATGGCCAGGGCAAATTTTTCTACAAATTTTTCAAACTAGCTGTTTTCTTTAATTAGTATCACACATGTCTCCAAACATGCATTTAGTCTCCGCTGTTCGGTATCATTGTCTCAGTCACAGGTTATGGATCCTCCAGCAGGATAATGACCAAAACACACAGCTAAAAGCAGCCAAGAATGGCTAAGAAAAAAACATTGGACTATTCTGAGGTAGCCTTCTATGAGCTCTGATGTGAATCCCATCGAACATATATGCAAAAAGCTGAAACATCAGTTTGTTAAAAACCGTGGATAGGTGCAGAAGTCTCACTGAGATCTCCAGGAATTGCTTGTTTGCCTCTAAAGGTGTGCAACAAATTATTAGGTTAAGGATCCCATCATTTTTTGTCTATGCCTTTTTCATTTGTGTTATTGTTTAAACTATTCTGTTGAATCCAAACTCTAAAGCAAAAACAGATTTTTGTTAAATATGGAATTAACAATGATGGGTGCCAATTACTTTTGTTAGTTTCAAGTTATCTCAGAAACAATTGATTTGGTACCAATAAACTAGTATGGAGAAGCAGAGTCCTTTTCAATCTTTTCTTGTAGAAAAGCAGTGGGGGTGATTTCATGCACATGATTTTCATGCATAACTACCTACAATAATGACTTTGCATGGATCCATTAACTCCCAGCAAACTTAAAGCTGAACTACTGCCATGCTGAATAACTAATCCGAGCAAGAAACACAATCATGGTTGTTAGAAGGTCAATTCTTGTGAATTTGTAAGTCCAGTATATGTTGTGACCACTAGATGATGTTTCAGAGTCCCAAAAATCCCACCCACAACTGCAATGGGCAATGTTCTGGGTTGAAAAGGGGGTTTATTTTAACTGAAGTGCCTTACATAAGCATCCTTCTTTTGCACAAACATTTTTTTTTTCTCCTACACTTTTTCCCAGACAGACACTGTCCTCCTCCTCTTCTCCTCACCTCAACTCTCCTGGGTGAGGCAACCAGAAACCACTTCAGGGCCAGGCCAAACGTTTATAAAACAAACAGTCCACCTCCCTACAGCTCCCTCTTGGCCACTCTCAAAAAGGCAGCAGAGCTGCCCATTGGGACGTCAACATTCATGCAGCCTGCGAGAGTGCACAAGGGAGAGCCACCAGAGGGATACTGTCACCCATTGTGTTGGAGAAGCAGATGACCCCAGGAGGCAGTCTCCTTCCATCCTTCTGTTATACCATCCCAACCAGGAAAGGAGATGCCCACCACCCCAGCCAGGATACCCATACATCCACGAGAATTCATGCATTATGAGGGCATCTCAACTGAGTAAGGAGCTATTCATCCTGGCCAGGGTGCCAAGCAATCCACATTTTCCATGACAAAATATATATCACTGTGAAAATGGCTGTAATGTAAAACTATTAAATAGTGAAGTTAAGAACTGTAAAACTGTAAAGTACTGTTTCAGTAACACCGAAGCACTGAAATGAAACATATAGACCAATATAATATTTTTTACACTGTTAACCTGTACAAAAAACAAATAATGTTTTTCTGTGAAAAAATGGTAATCATGGCACCAAAAAATGAAATAATGCCATCAGAAAGAAGATTACGTTATATATTCTGTTCATTTTACTGCACCAAGCTGTTTAAAGAAAAGTTTGTTGACTTTCTCCAGTTTGATAATATGCTGTCACATGATTACCAAAAATATCTAGTCTTTAACTTTAAACAGCTACTTTACATTAATTCAACTCAAACTGATCACATTTATTTGCTTAATGTAGCTGTCTCTTCAATGTAGACTTTTAATTAATGCGCACCCGAAGGCGTGGTTGCCATATACTGTAGAACATGATGCAATTATCCAGAACTTAAACATTTTCTGTTTTTCTTTTTCTTGGCACCAATTTCTAAATTTGCATACAGTTACAATATTTGCATAAGGAAACACCCTGTTTCACCATATTGTTCCTGGTGAACTGCAAACCTTTGCACAGTGGGGGAAAAAACTTAAGAGACAGCACACTTATTTTTCTCTGAGGGTTTTTGAGGTTATGAATGTTTATTAATGGCTGGTTGTTTTCAATAAACTAGCAAACCTGTATGACACCATACACCACAAAAGCAAACTTTACTTCTCCACCAGACAATGTGCCATAACTTCATTAAACATTGAATTATGATTGGCATATTTATTACAGTGCATGGATTTCAGCTTATGGTTAAAGGTTTGCTTCTATTGTAATGTTCTGTAAAGAAAAAACAGTTACAGTATTTTGTTAATGTAATATTGTAGACCTAAAAATATTGTCGGCTTATTTTTACAGTAAAATTCTGGCAACCAAAACTGCCAGTTTTTTACTGTAAGTTTAACATTTTTTACAGTGTATATTTAACATTATTTTTAAAATACTTAAGAGTATTTTGTAATGAAAAAATCATTAACAGATGAGCCTAGCAGTCTGATGTGTCTATGGCCTCATAAGGCCTGCCCAGAACAACATGTCTACTCCATTTTAAGAACACATGATGAGCAAAAGAGAGTTTCTTAAGACAAGCTGGGTTGAATTACCATATTCATTAATCATTATGTATATGCTTACATTAGCTATGTTCTTAAATTTTTTACAATGAAATAAATATCCTTTATTTTAGACTTATGTTATTTTAGAATAAAATAGAGTGGGCGGCACGGTGGCGCAGGGGTAGCACTACTGCCTTGCAGTTAGGAGACCCAGGTTCGCTTCTCAGGTCCTCCCTGCGTGGAGTTTGCATGTTCTTCCCGTGTCTGCGTGGGTTTTCTCCTGGTGCTCCAGTTTTCTTTCACAGTCAAAGACATGCAGGTTAGGCGATTCTAAATTGTCCCTAATGTGCTTGGTGTGTGTGTGGTGTGAGTGCCCTGCGGTGGGCTGGCACCCTGCCTAGGGTTTGTTTTCTGCCTTGCGCCCTGTGTTGGCTGGGATTGGCTCCATCAGACCCCCGTGACCCTGTAGTTGGGATATAGATGGATGGGTGGATAGATAAAATAGAGTCAAGAATCCTGGGAAGGACAAACAGCTAGTATCCCAGGTCGAGCCCTATTGTAATTGCTGGGAATTTATTAAGTTTGTATGTGTGAACAAAGGCAGAAAATTACTGGGTGAAGCTCTTAAAACGTCATAGCATTCTCTTGAACCAGTGTTAATGCAGCTGAGCCAATAATAAGAAACCTTGAGAACTTGGTTGTTTTGTGGGGATGTGTTTTATTTAAGGCAAGCTATTTGGAAATAAGATGGATTTTGAAGAAGGGTGCCAGGCATGCACTGCTTGCTTTTCAGCCGATGATTTCCAGCAGCAAAACCACAGATATACACTGAAGGCAGTGAAACAGAGATGACGCTTTGAAAAGCAGGGCATGCATCGGGTGGAAACTGAAGTTCTTGAAGCTTTCCAAAGAGTAAAATGCAGCAGCATGCGTGTTTAGATCCTTGCTTTTTCAGTTTGCCATCCATGTTGTTATTTACACTACAGTATGTCTGAAATGCGTCTTCATGATTTAAGTACACTATGAAGAATAGTAATTAAAAGGAATAAGCTAAACCAATAAAACTGTTATCCATTGCTGTTGACCAACACATTTTAAACAAAAAAGCCTGTGTCATTGCTGGACATAAACAATTTTGGAATCTCTGCTTCTTTACCTGGAGTGAGACTTCCATGTGTGATTGCTATTTACTTGAGGAATTTACTAGAAATGTTAACATGGACATTTCTTGGTTAGGACATCATTTGGTAATGAAGTGGACAGGACACACCGTGGACATTTGCATTGTGGTAACTGCTGGTGGCCAGTTACAAACTTCCAATGATTAGGTTACAGAGTCCATTTAATGTTTTAAGTGAGAGCAAACCTTCCATGCCTCAGTAGACAATGGATTCTGCATGGGTGCTGCTGTTACCACTGGCTCTGAGATGCAAACCGGCTACCTTTGGATTACTTAGCAGCCTTCTTTACCTCCACGCCATGAGAAATTCAGACTTGCTCAAAGTGTTAAGGAGCCACTTCTGAGTGCTTCTGTGACTTAATCATTGTGGATTCGTGACTGACCCCCAGCAATTACCTCTGCACAAATGTTTGGACTACAATGGATTGTGATGTGTTCCACCCACTACATGACAAAATCAACAAATGCACAACCAGATTAAAAAGTAAAAACAACTGAAATGTTCTTTGTTCATAGCACTTATGGACCTTGAGTTCATTTTGTTCTGGGGAAAGAGGAATACCTTAAGTGAACATCAGCAATTTGTGCAAAACATTAACTATTGTCACAATGCCTAATGGAAAGTATTGGACACACTAAAGGGCTAATACGTCATAACTGGTCTGGAAGTCAATTGGAACTTTATAGGTAAATCCAAAAATAAGTGGTGAAGAAATAAAACTGTAGACTATGCTGTTATTCAAATTACCAAGACAATTCTTGACACATACATCACACATTCATTTTCTTGGCAACTTTTTTATTAATTTTAAGCTCTGATATTTTATCTTATGCACTGATCTTTGATTATTTCTTTCAGTCATTTTTGTTTTTGTGTTATGGTTTTCAGGTCCACTGTACCAAAGAAAAGGAAATGTAGAAATTAGGTGACAATGGACATTATTACAAAGGAGTGTTCATAAACAATGTAATGTTATGAACTGTACAATATAAAAAGCAAATGCAGATGGTATAATAAACAGCCAGCAACATCAAAAAGCTTAAGGATAAACTGTTTGAATTAAGTGACCCAACAGGTGGTAGAGTGCTGCCTACTAGACCCAGGGACCTGAGTGCATTCCCACTTTGCATGTTCTTCTCATATCTGTGTGGATTTTCTTGACATGTTTTCCAAATTCCTAAAAAAAAAAGTGCACTAGATTAAATGGCAGCTAAAGATTGAGTGAGTGCGGGTTGGTCTGTGTGTGCCCCTTGATCCCGTCTAAAGCTTGTTCCTGCTTTAAGTCCAGTGATGAGTCCCCTCACCCTGTACTAGAAAACACAGGTCTAGAAAGAAACTGAATAGATATTTGGAACAGAAAATAGAAATCATCTGCCATCTAAAGCAAGTGCCAGAAAACCGTAAGTGTTTAATAAGTAATGCGGCTTTGAGATAGACTTCATTAAGTTCTGAAAGGCCTGACAGGTTTTTACTGGGGAAGAAGTATAGACAGCTTTCTTTTCTAAGATTCTAAGGAGGTTTGAGACTTTAAGCTGTGTAATAAAGCAGTGAGGCCTTTTCTAAAATGAACAGGAGGCTAGTGAGAAGGAGTAAGTAAGAAATCAAAATCATTATTTGGCCATTTGGGTAAAAGAAATGCTCTTTTAGGTCATCTGGTTAAGTTAATTGCTAACCATTCAGCAGAGATGTAGTGAAAGACTAATTCAAAACCTGCAAGAAGTTGTTGTAGGCTAGAGATGTGTTAGTGTTGACACAAGTGTTTCTTGTCACTGTGGACAGCAGTGCTGATGACCCCACTGCCGTAGGCCATTTATGACGAGATGTCCTAAAGTGAAGAGATGTTCCAACAATCTCTATTCCTGTCCACAACCAAGGAAGAAAAAAGCAGACCACACTTCACTCTGCATCAGAGAACTTATTATCTTGAGGCTGACATTATTACGGTACAACACGGGTTGTTGCCATGGCTCCAGTTTACTTATTTTTAATGTAATCTTTTTTTATTATTTAATACCAGTAAAGGCGTACTGCATGATAATGTGCAGTGAATCCACTTGACTTGAGCATTCCTAGTTTCCATCCTCTTTCTCTGCACGTTTAGCATTCGTTTGCTCAGAGGTTGATGCGCTTGCTGCTTCCTGAGCAGCTCTTCTTTTCTCCAACCTAGCGGCCCACTTCTTCTCTTCTGTGGTTGGCATCTTTTCACATTAAAACTGATTAAGTCAGTGTTTGTGTTGCAATTAATTTTTCACTTGAGCTGGCACTTGAGTCTTCAATCTGCCTCAAGAATGATTTAAGATATGAAGAGGTAGGACAAGTGACAGCGAAGGTGGTAGGGATGAGAACAGCGCCCGTATGCTTGCACCGCACGGCCACCCTGCTGGCCGCTGCTGAGAGTTGATTCTACAATAAAATAAAAATAAAAAGAGGAATAACCTTGGCGGTCAATCATCACCCCGAAAGCGGATAGTTGACGTCATGTAGTGTATGTGTACCAAATTTCAGATCAATAGGTGAAACGGTTTACAAGCTTTAGGTGATTTAAAATCCTGGACAGACAAAAGAACAGCCACAGTAGCATATGATATATAAAGATAATTTTTGATATTATGTTATTAATTCTGTTTTCAGTTTTGCTGTATTTATGTCAAATTATGATTTTTATTCATATGGTGTTTATTATCTTGTTGTTATGCTTTATGGCTTTATGTACTTAGTGCTTTTGCTTTCCACCCTGCCGTTGTGATTTTTGCTTCATTGCTCTTAGATTCCCTGGGTTTGACCACTGCTTCACTTATTATATTGTTTATGATTTGAGTTTATTGAATTTGTTTGCCTTAGGCTATTTTCTTTATGGCAAAACTTCTTTTTGGTCTTTTTTGACCTTGCTTGTTTCTCTGGTCTTTTGTTGCATCTTCTTGGTGAAAGATTGATGGTCATAGGTTTATGGAACAATGAGATTCATAAACGATCTAAACAAGAACATAAACAACAAGCTGGCTACATTTGCAGATGATACCAAATTAGGTGGAACATTAGATAATGCAGAATCAGCTAAACTGTTACAGTGGGACCTGGATTGCATACAGACTTGGGCAGATTTGTAGGAGATGAAATTCACTATTAGCAGATATTAAGTATTACATGTACTAAGTAAAAATGTTAAATTTGAGTACACAATGGGAAGTTTGAAACTTGAACGTAAAACCTTATGAGAATTATCTAGGAGTCATAGTTCACTTGTCACTATCTACATCTAGACAGTTAGCAGACGCAATCAAAAATGCTAACAGAATGTGTGGAGCACAACTCAAGACATGTTATGCATTGCCCTAATGAAACCTCATCTGGGGTACTGTGTACAGGTTTAGTCTCCATATTAGAAAAAAGATTTAGCATCACTAGAGAAAGTCCAGAGAAGAGCGGCTGAAAGGTCTTATATGAAGAAAGAAAAAAGGAGTTGAATCTTTTCATTTTAATTAAACAGAAATTAAGAGATGATATGACTGAAGTATTTAAAATTATAAATGGAATTAGTATAGTGGATCCCACTTGTTATTTTAAAATGAATTCTTCAACAAGAACACAGGTACACAGCTACAAACTTGTTAAATGCAAATTTCTCACACATGTTGTAAAGTTTTTCTTTTCACAAAGAACCATACAAATATGGAATAAATTACTGGGTAGTGTAGTAGGGAGCTGGATTTTAGGAACCTTCAAATATCAAGTTTTGGTGAGTAGGATTGGTGAACTTGTTGGCCAGTTCTTGCCACAACTGACAATTTCAAATGAAAACAACTCATCTCACTTGTTGTCTAAGATGCTCATCAATTACTTTACTATCATGGACACCTGAGGAATGTCCAGATATGTCCATCTATGCTTACCACTTTCATAGTGGAGTCTATACTCAGTAGTTGCATAATGTCTGTTACAGTATATGGCGCCTGTTTAGTTTAGGAGCTCACAGTATTCAGTAGGTTTGTGATGTCAGGACATAATATTACTGGCACCTATCTTGCTCATTGAGACATTAATAACACATGCTGCCTTAGAAAGACAAACACTATTTTTTAAGGACTCGGCAATCGAACACTGTCACTGATCTCCTTTTTCCATTCTGACAGGTGGTACAGGACCATTAGCAGTCAGAACTTCATACCAAGGGACAACTTTTATCAACAGGTCGTAAGGCTACTTAAGAGCCAATCATCCTGGAAGTGAAGGCAATGTCTGATGGAGCTTTTAATTTGTTGTCAGTGTTTGTATTCATTGTCTGTTGTTGGCATTGTTCTAATGTAATTAGTCAGTGGGAGGCATGCATACAAGAATATCCTTGTACTGTGTGCAAATGACAATACAGTTGAAGCTGATATCAGATTTTCTTTATCGTAATTGGTTGTGCTCGGTGTTAGCTGTCTACTAAAGACAAAGCACAGCTCGAGTTCTAAATACACCAGAGGACTCTGGATAAGCCAGCTGGAAGATAATAGGGCAGTGATATATGGAAACTTTCGCTGTAGTATTTTTAACCTTTCCTAGACAAAAGATGATTATACAAATCCAGTCTAGAGATAATGAGGATGAAGTGCCATGAAAAATTACTCTGAGGTCAGTTTTGTGATTTTCTTCAAATTGATTTAATTAAGTCTTCTCCACAGCCATGATTCACACCTAAGGATGCTGCCAAGAGTGACTTCAAGGCTGATCCCAGAAGTGAATGAAAATATTTGGCAGGGTCCATTTTCTGCAGTAAAAGCAAAACCTCTGCAGCTGTGTTGGAGATTCCACTAGAATCTGAGTTCATTGAGGAAAGCAGGATCTTTGTCCATACCAGGTTAGTATTCATGAGTGAACTTCATGTAGAGATGGGTTTCCTTATGTTGAAAAATGCAGAGGAAGCATTCATGCGATTAAAAGAAGCCCAGGAGTCAGCCCAGGAGGGTACTGTGATCAGACATGTAATTAAACGAAAGAGGAACAGTGCAGGGAGCATGAAATAACATTCAGTAGGCATTTCTTTGCTGAGATGTTGCCAGAAGTCATTAGTGGTGGTTAGCAGGTAGATGTTGGATTAGCAGAGATCTTTAGGCTTTTGGCTATAATTGAAGTAAGGAAAGTGGTTAGTGGTTTCTTCAAAGCAAGAACAAATGTCAAAAGCTTGAAGACTACTACGAGGTTTACAACCGTGCATTGGACTGCTTACGTGATTACTTATCATTGATTTATTTTACTTTTTATGCTATAATGTTTGGCCGCTGACTTTCTGTTGTTCCAGAGGTCCAATGGAGTCATTGTGATGTCAAGGGGCAAGCTATCATGATTGACCTCTCAGTATGAGCTGGTGTGTGATATCAAAATCACCATTTCTCCTTCACAGAAAAGAAGGCCAGGAGCCATGCTAAATACTTCTCTGACATTTCTGAAAATGCCAGACTCCAACCTCTGCAGCACTTTCTGGCTGTATTTTTGGAAGCACTTTTACAATATGTGCATGTGTTTGTAATCATTATTTTCTTCTGTGTTTCTGGAGCACATTTAACTTTTTGTGCTCCTGTGTCTTTGTTTGATTTATGACTCTTTTGCCTCTTCCTTCTCTAATTATTTCTACTTTTCTACTTGAGTGTTTGACAGACATTGACTGACAATGTGACAATACCACTGCTACTACTATTATTATAATAGTTTTTGCCCAAATTAAAGACAGAGGAGCAAAGTAAACCTTTGTTTGTTCATCCAAGAGAACTTTATTAGCTTATTTTTAACTGAGCAATGCGTCTGTCAGAGCTTTTTGCACCATAGACTCTTTTTTATGCTTTGCTTCCTTATTATTGTTACAACCCCTGGAGAATAAGTAATATTTATTACTTACTCTATACATAATTATATTATTAAAAAATTGTCATTTTTTGTTTAGCTGAATCACAACTGCTTTAGACACTCATGTAGATTAATAAGAGTAAAGTTGAATAAAACAATCAAGACCTGAGATTGATTGACAGTGATTAGCCAACCACAATTGACATGTCACCTGCTGGTTAAGTGACAATCACTACAGTTCACAGGCAAGTATTAAAAGAATTATTGTGACAGACCTTGGGCCTCATGCATAACGCCGTGTGTAGAATTTTCACTATAACATGACGTAAGCACAAAAGCGGAAATATGCTTATGCACAAAAAAATCCAGATGCATAAATCTGTGCAAATGCCAGCTTCTATGTTCTTCCGGTACATAAATCTCAGCCAGCGTGAAAATTAACACACGTGCACGCGCCAGCTGCCCCACTCCAACTACACCCAGAATTACGCCTCTTTGAATATGCAAATCAATATAAATAGCCCTTAAGCTCAGTGTTCTGTGAAAAGGCAATGGCAAAAGCACGAGGGAAAATAGAGTTTCAGTGAATACCAAGCGGAGGCAAGGAAAAACGTACTATTTGTTGGTTTAAACAGTGGTATAAACAAAAAAAAGGAAGTTGATCGAGTGACATAGCGTGTCGGAGAAACTCGAAAGCTTAAGTTCACAAAGTCACACAGTGCCCGAAATAAAAAAGAAGTTGCGCGTCGTAGCCCACCATCTGACTGTCATATGAAAGCTTATTAGGGTATAAAGAAAAAAAAAAGGCTCACAGTGGGAAAAAAGCATGAAATGTCAACTTTAATCTCGAAATTTCCACTTTAATCACGTAGTTTATTTTGTCACTAAAGTAGAACATCATAAATTTCATCTTAAAATCACTTAATTTACTAGTTTCTCAAATCCCATCGTAACTGAAGTAGCACGTTAAATACTTTGTTTTGTATTTGTTCTTCTATGTGCTCTATGTGTGTCAATCACTACGTGCTTCCGGGCTTTCTCTTCCTCCGACAGGACACAGAATCCATTACATTCGTGATATTACAGCTCTCTGAATAATTAAAATACTGAGATGTGTATGTGATATAATTTTCATGATGATAGGAGTTAAATCATGTTATTAAACATGGGAATATGATAGCGCAGTGATTGTTCATGTCTCATGCAAGATGCTTGCTGCGCCGTGCGCGACCTTCAATGAAATACTTTATTATAGCAGTACTGTCTCTTTCAAACATACTAACTTCCAATTCCTGTCCTTACTTTTCTTTCTGCAAATACCCAATCACCACACAATAGACATTAAGCCACCTATAAGCTTAGAACGCCAATTCTTCAAAACGTTTAAGGAACACTGACATATCTTCGTAGTGCGTGTTTAATTATTTTATCCATCTATCCTTCCAGTGTCACGTCAGCACCAGCAAGAATACAGCACGAGGCAGGAACAATCCGTGAATTGAGTGCAAGCTCCTTGCTAGCCCTGTGGCACCGTGTCCTCACATGTTTAATTATTAACAATATAGATTATTTAAATGAAGTTAAAGTTTTATCTGTAAAATTTAATAAACATATTTTGCTGCATTACATCTTAAAAATGATATTGTCATCATATGTAAATACACGCTTTATAAAGTGGCTCAGGTTGTGCGATATTATAACTGTATCGCAAGTTTACAGTGAGGTAATTGTACTTATAAGTACAAACAGTTCTACAAGGAGCACTTGATGGGCTGATTGACTGTTTAAAGTTCTTGGGATGAAACTGTTTCTGAACCGCGAGGTCTGTACAGGAAAGGCTCTGAAGTGTTTGGTGTATGAGAGCAGTTCAATACACAGCATGGCTGAGGCAGCGTGTGCTTGATGCTGTATACCGATAATTCTCTTTCTGATCAGCTGCTGTACAGCTGTGATTCACACTCAGATATAGTGATATAAATACTCTGAGTGGTGCAGTGAGAGTAATATGGAAAAAGATGATCCGCTGTGGCAACCCCTAACTGGAGCACCTGAAAGAAGAAGAAGGTGCAATGAGAGTAACAACGCTAAAGTAGTTATGGTATTTAGAATAGTTTGACCATTGTGTGGACCATTATATTGTTACAGATTAAATACAATCAGATGCATTAAACTAATAAACAATATGCAGTTAATTTCAGTGTATTTATAAAGCCGTGTCAGGGATGTGGATCTAAAAGAGAAAGGGAAAACACACAGGAACAGTAGCACTGCTTTGACGCTGGGTGCCACTAGTCTGCAAAACCGAGTGCAGAACTTGCATACGACAGGGTTGGAGCTACCATGGAAATGTGCGTGGGTATTACACCGAGTTTAGGTTTTATACATCACGATTTGAACGTGGAAATGCTCTTATGCAACATTTTTGTGCGTACACACCGTTTATAAGTGAGGCCCCAGATGTTTAAAATTTCCTTTGTAGATGATGTAAACCAGTGTTTCCCAACCATTGGCCAAAGGACAGGCTGTAAAAATCAGGCATGTCATTAATTTGAGCCCATTCTTTACCAGCTGTTGCTCCACATTGATGCATTGTTAGTAATTGTGGACACTCAGTACCCCAAAAGGACCCCTCCCTTCATTTTCTGATCTTAAAGGGGGACCCCCACTCTACCAATCTATGATCTATCTAATGCTAATAAATCTTGATGTTTGGAAATCCAACCATTTCAACCTAGATGGTCCACCAGAAGTTTATCATGCTCTGGCTGGTCCACGAGTCAAAAAGGTTGAAAGCCACTGATGTAAATGAAGTGAAAATGGGAGAGAAGGCTACAGTGTATTCAGAAAGTTTTCAGACCCCTTTACTTTGTTCACATTTTGCTATGCTGCACACTTGTGCTAAAATCATTTAAATTAGTTTTTTAATACAGTAATCAACACTTGGGCCCCCTGCAATTACAAAGGGATAACAAGGTTTTAGAAATTTGCAAATTTTTAAAAAATAAAAAACTGAAATATCACAGTGACAAGTGTTTTGTGCTTTGACACTTGAAATTTAGCTCAGGTGAATCCCATCATTGCTGAAATGTTTCCGTATATTTTTTAGAGTTCACTTGTGCAAATTTTATTGATTTGACATGATTTGGAAAGGCGCACACCTGCCTATACAAGGTCCCATAGCTGACAGTGTGTATCAGAGCAAAAATCAGCAGACAGGATTGTGTTAAATTACAGATCTTGAGAAGGCTACAAAAATTCCTACAGCACTGAAGGTTCCCAAGAGCACAGTGGCATTCGTTATTCTTAAACAGAAGAGGTTTGGAACAACTACAGCTCTTCTTAGAACTGGTTATGGTAACCACATATTAATCAGATCACTAGGACATCATTTTTTCACTTAAGAAACATAGCTAAAGTTAGACCTCTGTGGCCCCCGGCCGCTGGAGCCGGCGGGGCGTAGGAGGACGTGAGGAGGGCTTGTGCCTCCTCCAGACCGCGAGGGGGCGTCCGTCCTGGTTCTATTGGGAGCCACGGGTCGAGGGCATGGAAGCCCTACCCTGTAGGGGCCCGTGGCCACCGCCAGGCGGCGCCCCGGTGCCTAATTATCCCGGGAGCCCGGCACTTCCGCCACACCAGGAAGTGCCGGGGGGAAGACTTTGTGTGGCACCCGGAGAGCTGCCACGAAGACAGCCGACACTTCCGCCACGCTTGGGCGTGGCTAAGTCGAACACCTGGGGCTCATCCGGGAGCCTTATTTAAGGGGCCGCCTCCCTCCAGTCAGAGTGGAAGTCGGGTGGAAGTGGACTGAGCAAGAGGAAGGACTGGAGGCGGCCAGGAAGGCACAAAAGACTGTGGGCCTGGACTTTGGGGAATTCGGTGCGAGAGGGCACTGGGGTGCACGTGAGCAAAAGACTTTGTAAATAGTGTATATAAATAAATAGTGTGTGGAAAGAATATGATGTCCGTCTGTCTGTGCCGGGGCCAGCTTTTACAGTGGCGTAGCCGGCAGGATGCTCCGCCTGGTTCAAGGCGGGGACCTGTGTTATTAAATCAAACATATTCTGTGAACGGCCCGGCGCAGCAGCGGACCCCACACACTGGCCGCGGGAGCGGCCCGTACCGACTCGCTGAGCGTTCGCCCAGAAACCGCCTCCGGACAGCGGAATGGCTTTCCCCGAGTGTGGAGGAGAACCCGACATCGCCGGAGCGCAGCGGGCTCCAGTCGCGCTGTCGAGACGGACAGCCAGGCCGGCGTGGCAGCACAGAAGGCCACACCGAGGCGGGGCCTCGGCATGACGGGATCCGGGAGGTAAGTGCCCTGCCCTGCAATCATCGGCCCTTCGGGGTCGGTCTTACCTCTATTCTTACAGGGAGGGACGAACCGGATCCGCGTCCGTGGCAGGAGCACGCCGGGCCACGGGCTGTCGGCAGCGGCGGCGGGCGGCAGCAAAGAAGGCTGCGGAAACGGAGCCGCTGCGGCTCAAGGAATCGCCGCAGCCACAACGCGCGAAGAGGCACGTCTCCGCACTCGAGCAGGGAAGGCAAGATGGCGCGGGCGGATGTCCCGCCGCTGACAGGCACGGGATTGGCGGTGTGTCTTGCGTGCCGCCGATGATTGGATAGAGGCGGGCCCAAGGAATGCCAGTCTCGTGCCAAACCGAGACCCGATTGGGCCAGAGGGAGTGGCCCAGAGGAGGCAGGCGTCGCGTGGAGCTGATGGACAGGTAAGCCCACCGACGTCTGTCTCTCTCCACCAGCGGCTCGGCGTGTGTCGGAGGAGTCCCTTCGGCCCGCCAAGCCGTCCTTAGAGGAGCTGCTACGTGTTCTCGCCGCTCAGTGTGAGCAGCTGACGGGAAAGGCGGTCGCGTCGGGAGAGCCGCCGCGTGAGACGGAGGATCGACGCGGCGCTGGAACCGGAGGCCGGCAGAACACGGCGGGGGTGGTGAGTATTACCGTCCCCGTAAAGCAAGTGGGGAGGTTTGCGAACATGGCTGTGACCGTTCGGACGATCAGCTCAAGTAAGCAACCTCCCGACAGCAGACGCCGGTGCAGGCGGCTAGCGGCGAGGAGCTCGAATATGCAGGGGCTGGTAGGATCGGGGCTGCTGAGTGCCCTGGGTCCTAGCGCCCTGCGCCCAAGCCTGCAGCTGTCTCCTGTCGCTCTGCCTGGACGCAGACGGGGCTGGATTTGAGCTTTCGCTGTGCTCAGACCCAGACCGTCAGCGCGTCCAAGAAAAGAAGGAGGAACCGAAGGGTGAATGCCGGTTCCTCCGATAGGAGAGGAGCGGCGCTGGGTGCGCGCGTCCGGAGAAGGGCCGTCCTCTGTGCGGGCAGAGGAGATCCCTGGGCGGCTGGGCGAGCCGCCTGCGAGCGGTGCGCGGATAACAGGCGGACGGGCATGGAACCTGCGGCGGAGGACTTCAGCAGGCAAGTCAGGGGCTGTCGGAGGGCAGGAGCACTGCGGTGCGGAGACCGGCAGGGCACTCGGGTGAGTGTCCTGGCAGTGCTTCTGGCCCTCTTTTCCTTTTCCACAGGCCGAAGCCCCGACGAGCGCTGAGGACGACGTCGTCAGGGACCTGCCCTCCTGAAACGGGCCGCTCCGCGGGAGGGCTCCACGCCGAGAGGCCAATAGTGTCCCAACTGCGGGGAACAGCGGGGCGAGGCGGCGCAGACCACAGGGGCGTTTGCGCGGGGGGGTGCCGAAGGCGGATGTCCCAGGGTGCCGTGTTGGACCCTGGGGCATAGTAGGACCCTCACCGGGGCGTGCTGCCCTTCGGGTTGTGCCGTTGGACCCACGTGTCCTCGCTAGCGGTGGGGCACTGTGGCCCCGGCGGGCTGGAGCCCGCCGGGGCCAGGAGGGCGTGAGGAGGGCTTGTGCCTCCTCCAGACCGCGAGGCGTCCGTCCTGGTTCTATTGGGAGCCACGGGTCGAGGGCATGGAAGCCCTACCCTGTAGGGGCCCGTGGTTGCCGCCAGGCGGCGCCCCGATGCCGGTTGATCCCAGGCAGTCGCCGGCCGGAGCTGAAGCCCGGCCGGGACGCCTTGGAGGACGAGAGGAGGGCTTGTGCCTCCTCCAGACAGAGTGGGGGCATCCGTCCTGGTTAGGCAGGGGGCCTCGGGTACAGGGCTTTGAAGCCCAGCCCTGTAGGGACCCGTGGCCACCGCCAGGGCGCCCGGTGCCTAATTATCCCGGGAGCCCGGCACTTCCGCCACACCAGGAAGTGCCGGGGGGAAGACTTTGTGTGGCACCCGGAGAGCTGCCACGAAGACAGCCGACACTTCCGCCACGCTTGGGCGTGGCTAAGTGCGGAACACCTGGGGCTCATCCGGGAGCCTTATTTAAGGGGCCGCCTCCCTCCAGTCAGAGTGGAAGTCGGGTGGAAGTGGACTGAGCAAGAGGAAGGACTGGAGGCGGCCAGGAAGGCACAAAAGACTGTGGGCCTGGACTTTGGGGAATTCGGTGCGAGAGGGCACTGGGGGTGCACGTGAGCAAAAGACTTTGTAAATAGTGTATATAAATAAATAGTGTGTGGAAAGAATATGATGTCCGTCTGTCTGTGCCGGGGCCAGCTTTTACACCTCTTATTTCACTAAAAGATGCTGAGAAATTAGTTCACACATTTGTTTTCAGTCGACTAGATTACTGTAACGCACTCCTCTCAGGACTACCCAAAAAAGACATAAATCGACTGCAACTAGTGCAGAATGCAGCTGCTAGAATCCTAACTAGGAAAAGAAAATCCAAGCACAATTCTCCAGTTTTGATGTCACTACACTGGTTACCTGTGTCATTCAGGATTGACTTTAAAATTCTGCTTATGGTTTATAAAGCCTTAAATAATCGCGCTCCATCTTATATATCGGAATGTCTGACACCTTATATTCGAAATCGTAACCTTAGATCTTCAAATGAGTGTATCCTTACAATTCCAAAAGCTAAACTTAAAAGAAGTGGTGAGGCGGCCTTCTGCTGCTATGCACCTAAAATCTGGAATAGCCTGTCAATAGGAATTCACCAGGCTAATACAGTGGAGCACTTTAAAACAATGCTGAAAACTTTAACATGGCCTTTTTATAACTTCACTTTAACTCAATCCTGATACTCTGTATGTTCAATTCATCATAATAACTATTCATGGTGGCTCTAAAATCCGTACTGACCCCTACTCTCTATTCTGTTTCTTTTTCCGGTTTCTCTGTGGTGGTGGCCTGTGCCACCTCCACCTACTCAAAGCATTATGATGCTCCAACAATGATGGATGGATTAAAAGCCAGAAGTCTAAATGACCATCATTTTCAAATCCTTCCATGAGAACCCTAAATCCAAAGAGGACTGTTTCATTTATGTTAGGTAGAATGCCCAGAGGGGACTGGGCAGTCTAATGGTCTGGAATCACTACAGATTTTATTTTTTTCTCCAGCTGAGTTTTTTTTTTTTTTCTGTCCACCCTGGCCATTGGGCCTTACTCTTATTCTATGTTAATTAATATTGACTTATTTTATTTTCTTACTGTGTCTTTAATTTTTCTATTCTTAATTATGTAAAGCACTTTGAGCTACTTTTTGTATGAAAATGTGCTATATAAATAAATGTTGTTGTTGTTGTTGGTTACCCAGCCAAACTGAGCAATTGGGGCTTAAAGGCCTTGATATGAGAAATAACCAAGAACTCAATAACCACGCTCGCTGAGCTCCAGAAAACCTGTGTGCAGATGAAAGAAACATCCAAAAAGACAACCATCACCACAACACTCCACCGATCTGGGCTTTATAGCAGAGTGGCCAGATGGCAGGCTTTACTCATTAAAGGAAACATGAAGGCCTGCTTGGAGATGGCAAAAAACACATAAAGATCTCTCAGATTGTAAGAGAAGCCAAGATTGAACTCTTTGCCCTCAATTTCAAGAATCATGTCTGGAGAAAATCAGGTACCGCTCACCACTTGTGCAACACAATTTCAACAGTGAAGTATGGACTTGAACACAACTAAACATCTCTGGAGAAACCTGAAAATAGCTATCCACTGATGGTATTCACATGCAACCTGACAGAACCTGAGATAATTTGCAGGGAATATGGCAGAAATTCCCTAAACACAGGTGTGCAAATTTGTGGTGTCAAACCCAAGAACACTCCAGACTGTAATCACTGCCAAAAGTGTTTCAACTCAGTGCTGAGTTTTTGCCTTTGTCCTTGTGGGATAATGAGTGTTGCTCATTGTGGAGGAAAATGAATTTCAATGATTTTAGCACAAGACTACAGTAGAGAAAAATATAAGAGTGAACAGGTCTGGATACTGTCTGAATGAATGCACTGTTCCTGTCGTAGTCTTTTCTCCCATTTTCACACATGTTTTTTGTGTAAAACAATTGATGTTTACAATGGGGCAAATCAATCCAGATCTTGTTCTAACAAACTATACATTAATCTTTTATTTTTCCACTGGGTTGTAACATCTGGACCACCTGAACATAACAACATGATAGGAAGTAACAAAGTACTGCAGGTGTGCTGTCTTCTAATCTTCAGGAGATTGGCAGGGTGCCCTACAAACATACAAAGATTCCAGGTGCAGGAAGTTACTTTGCAATTCTTGATGTTACAAATCAATCTCAGCTTAACAAGCAACAAACAGGTTAGTGATCTCTGTGCTTTAGCAAAGGGCAGGAGGCGCTGGGACCTGGCATACTAATATGTTGTAAAATAGTTACTTCCAGAATACTCTGTACACATCCTAAACAATAAACAACAGTAAATTGAAGTCCCCATTATTAGATGATCAAGAGTCCTGTCTTCAATTCAAAAAGTTAACTCCCATAAGGCTTTAGTTTATTGTTAAGGATGTGCACTGAGTATTCCAGACGTAACTATTTAAAGATATTTTTAACTAATAAAGCATGCAGAGCATATGACTGGCTAGCAGACGTAAATTGTAACTTTTTTTTTCCATGGAAGTCTTTGACATTGTTTTCTGTTGTACAGCACTGGTCATTAGTGGCTTCCATAATGCCTTAAATTATTTCTTTCCATTCTTCATGAAAACATGAGATTAAAATGTTTTCTTGGCCACCACTACAAAGAACATGGGGTAAGTAACATATTAAAAAAATGTCATTTTTGGCTGGGGTATTCTTTCAAATCATTACAATTGATGACATCACTTGCTGCAAGTTTTTGAACAAGCCATCCTAACATCACATGATCATGTCCTAATAACCAACCTACAAAATAATCCACGCTAAAAAAGTGTTGCAGAACAACTAAATATAAAATGTTAAATCAAACCTTCACAACAAATAAAAAAACAACAGTCTACAGTCTTTAGAAATAACTAGAAAAAATAATGTGGACAAAATAAAAAATTTATTCACAGCAAAAACATTTTTAAAATCAACAGAAATTCATAACACTTGGCCCTTTTTTATTTTCTATATTTTAAATTTGTATCGTGGCCTTCTGAAGTACTTCATCATCTCATTATTGTTTTGATGATAGTTGTTAATAAATCAATTCAAGACAAGAGTGTTTTGAAAGTAATGGTTTCCTTTATTACTTTCTTCTTTGTAATTAAAAAATATTAACACCAGTGCTGGCTGTATCATTAGATATAAACTCTGGATCAGGGTCGAGCTGATAGGAATTATTCTGTTACAGGCAAGAATAAGCAGCACTATTGGGCACCCATTGTTAGGACATGCAATGGTTGTTATTGGTGTGTCCTGGGAGGTCGTGAATAAAACAATTCTATTGTTTGCTAAAAATCTTTATGCTTTGTTTGTGTAATAACCTTTTGATTAAGTCCTTGGCTTTGTTTAGATTTTGATTTCATGTCCTTCTTCAGGTAGCTCCAAATTTCATCTGCCCTGCAGACATAACACTAGTTCTGCAAACTTGGAAAAACTTGTCAAACTGCAGATCTTTTTAGGAAGGTCCTTCTCACACTGCTGTTAAAACGGCTACCTTTTTTGTTTCTATGCTTGAATAACATATTATTTATCACAAATTATGATCCTAGCCATTGTAAACTTGCATCAGAGATCATCTACTGCTATAAAATCCATTAAAGTAAATTTAAACTATAAACCCTTTAACCTAACCAATCATTAATCCACAAATTATTCTAGATTTTATGGACCAGTGGAGGTGAATAGACTCTTTTAAAAATGCTCTGGCTAATTGGGGGCCCCTGCTCATAGACCACTAGACTGCAATCTATGTTAGCCTGTTCATTAATCCACCCTTGGATACGTGTGGAAGTTTTATACTGTGAAGATGCATGCCAGAGAAAAATGTGTTGTTGATACTAACTAACTGTGACAGCAAGTCTGCTATCACATTGCTCTTTCCTGGAAGGAAATGATACTCAAAATCATGCCAAGGCAAACTGTCAGCCCACCAATAAAAGGGTTGTTCAACAGTGGTGATAATAAAAGAGCACAAGGCAGAATTCATATATCAAACAAATCAAACAAATGGTTTATTATCATTGTCTAGAATTGTTGCTGTGTCACAGTTAGACATTTTCTAAAGTAGGGCTCAAGCACCTGTCTTTTTGGAAAAAAACAAATACAACTTTCATACTGAGACATATTTTGCATTATTATGCATTGCACTAGCTGTAGAAGTAGTATAGCTAAGCTGCCTACTGGATCCAGGATCCTGGGTTTAAAATCCATGCTCATTTGTTGTCTGTGTGGATTTTACACATTCACCCTGCATCTGTGTGGGTTTTTCTTCAGGTATGCTGAGATTCCTCCCTTAATTCACAAATATGTTGTTCTAAACTGGTGATTCCATTTTGGCCCAGTACAAGTGTGGGTGTTTGGTGTCTGAAGGGCAAGCAGTGCACTGGTTCTCTGTCTAGACTCCAGCCCTTAGAAGCCTAAGCAGTTTTGAGAATACTAAAAAATATTGAGTGTAAAACAACCAAAATTATGTGCTTTTACTAGTGTATAATGTGAAACTAAACAAAAGACCATCATGTGATGTTAAAATTGGCAACATTTGCAGACCCTGGCCTGAGAATAAGGAGCTAAGAAAAGAGCGCTCTGGTTCACAAGTGCTTGTTTCTCTAACCTGACATTATGTGAGTGGCTATCTAATTTAACTTGCTTCTAAAAAGCAAACTAAAAAACACCATACAGCTGAAAATAGGGGAAAAGAAAAGCAGAGTTAAAGAAAAACAGACAAATGAAAGCACAAAAAAATTAGACCCACTTAAAAATTAAGAATAGAAAATAACACTCAAAATGCATAAACACTGATTAAAAATTAAGCAAAATGAATTAATTCAGCATTTTGGTTGGAAAATGGATGGATGGATGGATGGATTTCTCAACCTTTAAGTATTTGCGACCCGAGTTTTCTTAACAGTTTTAATCGCGCCCCCCCCCCAACATTTTTTTGAAGTGTAGATGCATATTTTATTATTAACTTTTATCGACATTTATCTAACTCTAACTATATTTATTGTTCTAGTATCAGAATGTAGTTTAAGTTAATTTGTTTTGATTTCAACAGATTTTTTTTCATATTTTTGATTCTTGTTTTCTTTTTTTCAAATCTTTGCGTCTCCCGAACCACAGGTTGAGAACCACTGAATTAATTTAATTGAGTCATGAAATTTAAAATGATCAGGGGCCTCATGTATAAACGGTGCGTACGCACAGAAATGTTGCGTAAGAACGTTTCCACGTTCAAATTGCAATGTATAAAACCTAAACTTGGCCTAAAGCTACGCACATTTTCATGGTACCTCATACCCTGTCGTATGCAAGTTCTGCGCTCGGTTTTGCAGACTGGTGGCACCCAGCGTCAAAGCAGTGCTACTGGTCATGTGTGGTTATCCTTTCTTTTTAAGATCAACATCCCTGACGCGGCTTTATAACTATACTGAAATTAACCGCATATTCTTTATTAGTTTAATGCATCTGATTGTAATTAACCTGTAGAAATATAATGGTCCACAGAATGGTCAAACTATTCTAAATACAATAGCTGCTTTAGCGTTGCTACTCTCACTGCACCTTCTTCTTCTTCTTTCAGCTGCTCCCGTTAGGGGTTGCCGCAGCGGATCATCTTTTTCCATATTACTCTCACTGCACCACTCAGAGTATTTATATCACTGTATCTGAGTGGGGAATCAAAGATCTACAGAATCTGAGAAAGAGAATTATCGGTATATAGCATCAAGCACACGCTGTCTATTGAACTGCTTTCACATGGCAAACGTTTCAAAGCCTTTCCTGTACGGACCTCGTGTTTCATAAACGGTTTCATCCCAAGAACTATAAACGCACTCAATCAAGTGCTCCTTGTGGAACTGTTTGTACTTTTAAGTAGAATTACCTCACTGTAAACTTGCACTACAGTTACAATATTGCACAACATGAGGCACTTCATAAAGCGCATATTTACATATGATGACGATATCATTTTTAAGATGAAATGCAGCAAAATATGCTTATTATATTATACAGATAAAACTTTAACTTCATTTAAATAATCTATATTGTTAATAATTAAACATGTGAGGACACAGTGCCGCAACGCTAACTATTAGCTTGCGCTCCGTCCACGGATTGTTCTTGCCTCGCTCTGTAATCCTGCTGGGACTGGCGTGACACTGGAAGGATAGATGGATAGAATAATTAAACACGTACTATGAAGATATTTGAATGTTCCTTAAAAGTTTTGAAGAATCGGCGTTCTAAGCTTACAGATGGCTTAACGTCTATTACAGAGCTGATTGTGTGGTGATTGGGTATCTGGAGAAAGAAAAATAAGGACAGAAATTGGAGGTTAGTACGTTTGAAAGAGACAGTACTTCTGTACTAAAGTATTTCATTGAAGGTCGCGCATGGCACAGCAAGCATCTGGTACATGAACAATCACTGCACCACTGTGTTCCCATGTCTAATAACATGATTTAACTCCTATCATCATGAAAATGATATCACGTATACATCTCGGTATTTTAATTATTCAGAGAACTGTAATATCACGAATGTAATGGAGTCTTTGTCCTGTCGGAGGAAGAGAAAGCCGGTTTAAGAAGCACGTAGTGATTCACACACATAGAGCACATAGAAGATCAAATGCAAAACAAAGCATTTAACTTGCTACTTTAGTTACGATGGAATTTGAGAAACTAATAAATTAAACAATTTTAAGATAAAGTTTATGGTGTTTTATATTAATGACAAAATAAACTGCATGATTAAAGTGGAAATTTTGAGAATAAAGTTGACATTTTGTGCTTTTTTCCCGCCCTGTACCCTAATAAGCTTTTATATGACAATCAGCCGGAGGGCTACAACTCGCCTTTTCACGGCGACTTTGATATGTGACAACTTCTTTTTTATTTCGGGCACTGTGTGACTTTGTGAACTTGAGCTTTCGAGTTTCTCCGACACACTATGTCACTCGATCGACTACCTTTTGTTGTTTATACCACTGTTTAAAGCAACGAATAGTACGTTTTTCTTTGCCTCCTCTTGGTATTCGCTGAAATTCTTTTATTTTCCCATTGTCTTTTCACAGAAGGCTGATCTTAATGGCTATTTATATTGATTTGCATATTCAAAGAGGCGTAATTCTGGGAGGAGTTGGGGCGGGACAGCAGGCGCGTGCACGAGCATTGCTTTTCACGCTGACCGGGATTTAGGTAGCAGAAGAACATGAAAGTTGGCGAACGCACAGATTCCTGCATCTGGAATTTTTTGTGCGTAAGCACATTTCAGCTTTTGTGCTTACGTCACGTTTTAGTGCGAATTCTAAGCACGGCATTATGCATGAGGCCCCAGAAGTAGCAATCTTATCAATGCCCTAGATTTCCTTTTGTTATAACACTGACAATGCCCAGTGACTATGCACACTATTTGAAATTACAAAGTCATGTCTGGGAGCAATCAGAAATCACAAGATCCTCAAACCTCATGCAGATCTTTTTAAAAATCCCAATAGGAATATGCTTTCAACTGGCTGATACCCATCAGCACCATTGAAAAAGGAGGAATCATCTCTAAACAGAAAGTCAGTCCATCATAATAAACACACATACATACACATGCTCTCTCAGCCAGTATCAATGTAGAATAATAAAGACGCAAACCTGAACCAGAAAAGGGCCAGTAGCTACCACAGCTCGGACTGCTATAATCTGCTGTTAAAGGTGTAGAACGAGCCAAAACCAGCCCCACAGTACCCTCTGCAACACGAATGCCAAAAACCTAGGAAAAAAACAAAAAGGGACAGGTATACAGTAGAACTGAACTCATGAATGGTATACTGTATTACAAAGATCATAAAATGGAAACATTAAATAAACTTATAAAACCCACAGACACAGCAAATCCCAGGCAGTGCAAACAAACATATAAAGTGATTTTCCAGATCCTGCAAATCTAATGAAGGGAGTGAGGTTTGATTAATTTAGCTGGTCAGTTTAAGAAAACTCAGTAAGTAGTGGTGGTCATTGACTTACAACCACGTTCAGTTCCTGACTCACTGGTCGTAATTTGATCTGGACATAAGACAGACCAATATATATACATTCAAACCTGACCACATGTATAGTGCTGTATAATAAGTCCCTTAAATCATATTGTTTGTGTTATATCCTTTTTTATCTTCATTCTTAGCACATTGTGTAGATTTTCTATTTATTTTTTTGTAAATTATTTTTGTATTATTTTGTTTCATTACTACTGTTGCTCTCATGAGTGCCAAATCTTGAACAGCTTCACGAGTCCTTTATTTATCGGTGTTATGTTACATCATGAGTGTGAGCCTCTCCCAGTGTTCATTGTGCTAATTGTGACAGGAAGAATTGTACGGGCAGAGACTGAGCATTTATATGTTTTCTATTTTAAACTTCAGCCTGTTAATAAACATTAACAGATAAAGGAGTTCAGTGTGGTTTCATTACCCCTTCGTGCGATTCGCATGAGATGACACATCGTGAGTCACAGTACAGAAGCTTTGGAGGTTAACCAGATTCAAAGCCAGAGTGTAGCATTACAGCGTGTGTGGTGAACACCAGTTACAATGGGATAACTTAAATTCATATGTGACTGCATTCACTTTCTTTCTCACCTCATACTACTTCATCATCTTCATTTTAGTGTTGAGATCAATTGCATTTTTCCTGTAATTGTAAGACAAACCTAACTGAATGTAGTCAAAACAGCTGCAGGTATTAAACTGAAATTGAGATAAATGAGTCATGTCAAACTGAGCTGGCGTGGCGAAAACTGACAATTGCTCATGAGACAAGGTAGCGGTCGTAAATCGAATGTTTGTAAGACGCATAGGGCGTAAGTTGATGACTACCTGTAAAATGTTCTTTTAGCAATCATTGCTGTGCCATAAAAAGAAACTGGCACAATCTCACCTTGGGAGTCGATGTAATCTTCCTGTATGGCCTTGGAGAGCAGAATTCCAGGATAATACCTCTGGGACTGATGGCACTTAATAGATTGGCTGGTGTATATTTAATCTTTCGCCACTTCAAACAATCCATGAGAGTCACTGATTTGTTTCTCTTCTTTCCCCTTCCTCTCTTTCCTTTTCTCTTGTATTTTTCATTTTTCTCAGAAACATGAAAACAAGACTGAAAATATCACTGTTAAGGTGTACTATTGCCAATCAATATCTCCTTCATACTTAAAGGACATGTATTTTTTTTTCTTCCCTGCTTGCACACACTGGAAAGAAAGGCAGACAACAATATACATGTACATACTGCACAAAGATTCTTTGTGGTGGTGCCACAGAATCACCAATCTTCCTAACACTCATGTGGGAGGAAACTACAGTAATCCTGAGACAGGCATGCAAGCACAAGGAGAACATGCAGACAGACTGGAATCTGAACTTAAGTTAATGGAACTACAAGGTAACACCTTGAAGAATTGAGCTACCCCAGGAAGGCAGTAATTTATCTGTCAGTTTTCCAATCCCACTTTTTTCACTACAAAAATGTTGGGGTCCAGAGCCTATAATGGCAACAAGGAACCCAAATCATGGAACAACAATAGATGGGACATTACTACAGAATTAAAATTTGACTCTTAATTATAATCTGAAGTTACTGATCAATATCAACCTGCTTGTCTTTGGGATTGGGGAGACAAAGAAGAATACACAAAGCAAAGCCACAGATGCATGAGGAGAATGTTAAAACTTCAAACCCATTGTAAGTGGGCCAGTGTTTGAACCATGACACCCACACTCAGCAGTGCTAACCAGAGTGCCACTGTGTTGACTTCTAAATATAATGCATGAATATATATATATATATATACAGTGGAACCTCTAGATACGATCACCTCTGTATACGAGAAATTGAAGATAAGAGGAAAGTATAAGGGAAAAATTCGGATCTAAATACGAGCATTGGCTCCGTAACGAGCCACAAGCCAGGCTGTGGTTATGCGTGACGCCTCGACTCGGGGATTCACCCAAGCTGACGCTGCCAGCCTGTCAGCTCACTCAGTGTTCCTTGTTCTCCGTGGCGTGAGGATCTACGCGTTTGTGCGCTTGTGATTTCATTGTTTCACTGTAGCAGTTTGCTGTATAAGCGTATCCAAAAATATCGCGGACATGCAGACGGAGAATAGGAGACGATTGCCCTCAAGAGGAGAGAGAGAGAGAGAGAGAGATAGAGGCGTGCGAGCGAGATAAGGAGAGAGGCGCGTGCGAGCGAGCGAGCGAGATAAGAAGAGAGAGAGGCGCGAGCGAGATATGGATAGAGAGAGAGAGAGAGAGAGAGAGAGAGAGAGATAGATAAGGAGAGAGAGAGGCCCGTGCAGCGAAAGAGATAAGGAGAGAGAGAGGCGCGCGTGAGCGAGAAAGGAGAGAGAGAGAGAGAGACGCGTGTGTATGTAGATATGTATATATATATGAAGATATGTATGTATATATATATATATATATATATATATATATATATATATATATATATATATATATATATATATATATATATATATATATATATATATGTAGACTCAAACCGGTTACAACAGCAGCAATCCAAGCTGTGAGAAAACACTAAAAAGGAGGAGTGTCAGACGTTGTGGTACATTTTCTGATGCAGGTAGATGAAAACAACTTTGTGACGCTGCGGCCAAATACACATAACAATTACTTTGACAATCATGTTACATTATTTTCAAAATGTTTCCTTTTCTTTTTCTTTACTTCTTTAACACTACTTCTCCCTCTGGCCTTGGTATTTTGCTAGTATATATATATGTACTCCTGTAGCCACAATAAATGCCTTTATTTTATAGATGAACCAGGGATGAACAACTTCCTTTCTACTACAGCCACAGCCGCGACACACATAAAAAACATCAATAATAACTCATAAACGTGCAATATCATTTAGGAAAATCGCAACATTTTACTCACCAAAAATTTGGATTATTTGTAAACAAAATCCATCGTCCTCTCTTTTCTCAAAAACAGTTCAATTACTCTGTCTTACGGATTATTGGAGCGCTTCAGTTCCATCAAAACCTCACTTTCCATCCCCATCGAAGCTAATGGTGAAAGGCGAACCCGCCCTATGGAATTCCTGGCATAAGTTTGAATTCGCTTTAGGGCTGAAAATGTCCGCTCGACAGAAGCAGTGTACACAGGAATGCTCACCGCCAAATATACCAATGTGAACAGCTGCCCCATGCTCTTATTCAGATTTTTCTGATGAAGGAAGTCAAGGATATCAGTGGGAGATTTTCCTGCAAAATCATCCATAGCATACATTACAGTCAGTTCCGTTTTTAGCCGAGACAGATCAAAAAGCGCTCCGTGGCTGTTGTGTTAAAGTGTAGAAGGCTGCATGTGTGAAATTTTTCTTGTATTCCCGAAAGTTTTGGGGCTCAAGGAGCGTGACAAACATCAGGTTTTCATGGTCTTGAAATCTGCTCTGTGTCTGGCAAATAATATTGTCCAGAATCCTGCCATGGAGTTGTCCGTAGTGCACGCGACGATCTTTCGCTCGGAGCGTTTATGGTGTGTTCAATGGTGTCGTAGACTTCCTCATATCGGCTTCTAGCCAATCAATGGGTCTGAATACGGTGACGTTGCCGTACGCCTGCTAAAGGGCCCTACTGACACCAACTCAAAATCTGATTGGTTGAAGCAATAGGTTAATCGACATTTATTCTGTGTTAGAGTGCTTCCACAACAGATTCTGAAAGCCTCTCTGCCTGGCAACAAATGACGGCTGAAATGTGATTGGTTAAATATTTTAATACGAAACTCCGCCTCACACGGCTATCGAGCTGCATTCTATTACAGTATATATGGACGAAAGTATGTTCCAGTTATGACCATTACGCATAGAATTTCGAAATGAAACCTACCCAACTTTTGTAAGTAAGCTGTAAGGAATAAGCCTGCCAAATTTCAGCCTTCTACTTACACAGGAAGTTGGAGAATTAGTGATGAGTGAGTGAGTGAGTGAGGGCTTTGCCTTTTATTAGTATAGATTACACGTAATGCTACTCCACTATTACTGCAATAAACCGCTAGTGCCAACTGATGTAACATTAGTGGAATTACTTTTTGGTGAATACATTTCGATTTCTAAACACACCTGCAACTGTAGCAGGTCCTTTTTTTCTGTACTCCTGACTGATTTTGACTTGAGGCCATCTCTCTGCTTGTTCAAGGAATATTACTATGACTGTTAACGATATTAATTTGAGGATTCGTGAAACAGTAATCTTCCCATGCCCCATCCATCGATCACAGGTCCCACACAAAGTGCATGATGTCTGTAAGGAAGGGGCAACTCTGCTGAGGATGCAGTCCACGTGCCACAAGGGTCCAGATAACCTGTCCGTGTTTCTCTTAATTTGCTTTGCCATTTGTGGAAGTCTGTCTAGGATAAGCTGCTGTGATTGCTGCCTTTCTGCTCCATGGCAAAGCCTCTGCTCACACTGGACATGTTGCAAAGTCTGCTCCAGATTCAGAAAGATACTACACCCACCCTGTCCTCCAGATCTGACCCCAAGACATCAAGTGCTTGCAAAAAAACACAAAATATTTTATAGTGCCATAGAAAAACTTTGTGAATATTGCAACAAGTTCATTACTGTTCACAGGCATTCTGTTGAAAAATAAAACTTGTTCAATTTTCCTGATATTTCTTTTAAAAGGTTTTGCTCAAAACTTTTTTTTTTATCAGTCCATGCATTATACGTTTATACCTAGTGCTTGTATTTTCCTGCATATTATCAGCTGCTACAAAATGCAGTGGCTGTTTGAGTATTGTCCTCAGTAATCATTAGGAAAAATGTCATTAGGAAAAATGTCATATCTTTGAAAATGAGCGAGTGATCTAGAAATATTTTAATTATTGTCAGATATCTGAGTGCAGCTGACAATTCCACAATATGTGCATACCAAAGCAAAATTTCTATCCTCTCTTCCCTAGAGAAATAACTCAGATTGAAGAGCCTCTGGCTAACCTGCTATTAACAAGCACAATGTTTGGGTTGAATTTTGAATAGCAGCTCATTAGTACCTCATAGCACTTAGGCCTGGTGTGTTTCCGGCTGGCATGCCAGTTGTGTGGAGTTTTTGTGCTCTTCTCACGTTCATTTGGGTGACTCTAGTTTTTGGCCTTTATTCCCAATGCATGCAGGCTCCTCTGAATTGCCCTGGGATGAGTGCTGGTCCACTTGCTGTTCCTCCAAATCCCTGTGATTATTACCAGAAATCAGCGAGGGTGGATACCAAACAATCTAACAAAAATACCTGATTTATATTTTGCATTGTGTGCTTATATGAAAAATACACATAAGACAAAGTGAAGAATAAATTCAGCTGACATCAGCCTGCACACAGTTCCCAACAATTTTCAATTGTACCTCTCATTTCCATACTGATTGGATGCTGTGGATGGTCACAGCATATGCTGCAGACATGTAATGTGGCATCCCAAATGACTTGGCCATAACCCTTATCACACACATGAGATTGGGAGACAACTTGAGGGCTCATCCAGTGGCAATTTCACTCCAAGCCCAGGGTTGGCACTGTTACCCATTGCTGCTCCTCCTTTTGTGCCTACACATCTGGCAACTGCCAGTCCCCATGACATCATCATTTGTCATCTTTTGGCCCCACCCCTTCCAGTCTGGCTTCCTCTGAAGATCTTCAAACCTTTTTGTTTTTTTTTTTACTTACTTTTGGTCATCAAATATATTTAAGGTGCCTCAACTCTTTCGAACTGTTATTTTATTACACACTGTAACTCTATAACTCAGGTTTGACTATGTCCACACTATTACATTTTCATTTAAAAAAAAGACATTAACCCCCATTTTGGCCTAATGTCCACACTACCCCAGTGTCTTTAACCCTGGAAAACTTTTGAAAGCACTCTCCAGAGTCTTACACTTCTAAAAACATTGCAGTGTGGACAGTGAAAACAATACAGTTTTGAAAAAGCAGAATCTAATTGTGCTCTGATTGGTTCATGCTTATTACATGGCCCTTCCCTGATTGGTTCTAACTCATTATGAAGTCTCATTCGTTGACTGGTCACCCTTCACAGCAGAAATCCACATTCCAACATAGCCGACACAGAGGAGTTGCTTTCCATGACACTTATTGTGTTTCTCACTTGTATGCATAGAAATTGCATTTCATACAATTTGAATGCTGCATACATCTGCAAAAAGCAAATAATTTACAGGTCACTACAGTTTTATGATAAATTCAATGGCTACTTCTAGGAGGAGCCCTTCTCTTTCTCTTTCTGTTTTCACATGTGATGCATCATATGCATTTTTAGTCATTTTAGTTTGAACAGAGATACTTTTGTAAAAAATGTGGAAATGCTAGTGTGGACAGAGATTGTTTTCATTAAATTTAAATGTAGTAATGTGGACATAGGCTTCATTTTAACTCAAAGGGCTGGGATCCTGTGTGCACAAGAACTGACAACCAAGTAGGGCTCAGCTGGAGTACAATGCATACAAGGTGACCGTAAGGAAAGAAGACAACCTGGGGTTTTAGAGCATCCAAAAAGAAGGGAGGCTTAACTGTCCAAAGGGAAAAAGGTGGGTTGAGATTGTAGCTGAACTCACCATACCTGGGAAATATTTACATAGCCATTGACACTATTACTATGTTTAATGGCTCTCAAAAGTTCTTGAACTGCTTTCACTTTTCTATTGGATGTTATCATAGCTAATCTCAATCCTGGTGGAGAAACAGAAAAAGATCAGACCAGAGTAAACTCAAAGCACATACAGTATCTACCCTCCCTGTACAGGGCTTGAGTGGGCCACATCACGCCTGCATAAATGATGATTCGACTTTATTGCCAATGTACAGGTACATCGAAATGTAGTCATTGCATATCCCTTGGGGTCAGAGCACAGGGTCAGCTATTGTACAGCACCACTGGAGCAAGTGCAGGTTAAGGGCCTTACTCAAAGGCCCAATGTTGTGTTATGTTTTTCTTTTTAATGGTTATTTCTGTTTTGGTACTATTATTTTTCATGTGTTTTTTGTTATTATGTCATTTTTGCTAGTATTGTTATGTTTAATTATTACTAAATATTTATGTATTGTGTATTTATGTTAGCCAATGTTCCTTGTTTTCTGTGTATAGATCACCTAGAGGGGTTCCACCATTACAACACAGCTATGGGACTGGCCTTAGCTTTTATATTTCCCTCAGACATTCATTGAGCTTTGGGGTGTCTAGAGCATTATTATAAATACTTTGGTTTTGGAATATGTTTTGCACTTATTTGTGTTCTTTCTGCAGAAAGACTGTGGGGCTCTTGAATGATATGGGCTTGGAGGAGAGAAACAGTAAGAAATTGTGCCAAGTTAGTAACCAGGAATTCAAAATGACCTTTCAAACACTGAGCCAAAAATCAAAATCCCTTTAATCAAACAAGCGTTTTAACACCAGAAGTACACCAATAGAATAATGCACTCCAAACCGTCAATGTCCAGATCTTGGATAATTAAGGAATAGACACACAGACCTTTATATAGTTGCTCTGGTGATGGCATATGTGGTGGGTCTACCCATACCTAACAGGTAAAATCTCCATTGAAACTGCAATGCTAAGTAATAGAAAACAGTGACATCCAAAATAAAACATGATGCCACAAAATAGCAATACAAATTTTCTTAGGAGGCTTCTAGCACAAAATTAACACCAGAAACACATTTTCTGAGGTAAAATAAAACAAAAAAGACATCTACGAGGGGGGCTCAAAGATTCCCAGAATCGGTTGATAGCACAGTAATGGGGTGTAGTTATTGAATATGCTGCTAGGCATTGTCTGCCTACAAATAATAATAACAATAATGCGAGTAATCAGTCCACCAAGTGGTATTGTGCTGAGTTGTGTTATTTTTATGCTGGAGTCATGCTTGTTACTTCAGTGATTTTTTTTTTCCCCAAGCCACCAGGGCAGATTTTTAAGCAACAGTAATAATGTTGTTTTTCAGCACTGGCAGACATATTGATAAAGAGTTTGCTCCCTGTGAACATTAAACTAAACTACTCAGGTGTATATGGAAATAATCAAAAAAAAATGTCTGGAGAAATGGCACACGCAAAACTGCATTTTGCACCACGATAATGCCCTGGCACATAACACGTTATTTAACGTTTGATCAAAAACAATGTGGTTGTAGCTATAATCCCCCCACCCCACCACCAGATCTCACACCTTGTGAATTTTTTCATTCCTGAAATTAAAATTGAGACTAAAGGGAAGATGTTAATGTGGAAAAAATAAAGGGGAAAACAACAGAAGCTCTAAACACAGTAATAAAAGATGAGAACATGAACTGTTTCCAGGAATGGAACAAGTGTTGGGCCAAGTGTATTGCATATTAAGGAGAGTATTTTGAAGGAAAGGAATTTATGTGTCCCCCCTTGTACTTTATCCAGGCATAACAATAATGCAAAATGTCTATCCTAATAGTCTAAGTTGCCTTTTTAGACAAACTTGCTTCTCTTATTTTTGCCATTTTCTTGTGATTCTTTCATTCTTTTTAATATTTAATAAATGCTTCAAATTTAAATAAAACAGCTCTTTTTAAGGGCATTTTTTTTTAACTGATAAAGCGTGATCCCCATCTTGGGTCTGGGCAGGCCTGAGAGTTAAGGGGTTAGGCCATCAGGGGTGAGGAGACAGGTGATGTTTTCAAAGCCTGTGCCCACTTTTTCCATTGTTTGTGTCACAAGTTCACAGCAGTCTTCTCAAAAGAATCACTCCAGAGTCGGAGAGGTCACTTATATGAATCTACCCTTAGATTAGGGCCAGATCTAGGTATCTGCACAGAATGGCCTGTATAAAAGGAATTCCCTTCCATAAAATAACAGCACATATATTTAATCATAACTATAGCAATGCATAGTGTCTGTTCTCTGAGGTGTTTCACAGACTTCAGATGCAAACTCTTTGTATACCTGCTCTCTCACACATTACTTCAAAGTCAGAACAAGGAAGCGGAAAGCTGGGACACACTTAGAGATCGGGTGTAGCACAACAACAGAGCAAAGCTTGGCATTGGTGATTTACAGCAGAGAATGCTCTGTTGGGCAGGCAGGGCTCAGCAGAATTCAATGATGGTGTCCTCTGGCAGGGAGATCTGTGTCCTCAAAGAGAAAAAAAATACAGTAAGGAAAATCATCTCTGTGAGAGTAACAAAGGATCAACCCAAATTATGAGGAAGTGTCTCATTTATTCCTCATAAAAAGGTTTCTGGAGCTCTGCATCTCTGCTTCCAGTCACAACATTTAAGAGAGTTATGTTTCTAGTGGCTTCTGTCCTGTGTGAAGGCAGGAACTTCTAGGCTAAGACAGCAGACGTTGCAGCTCCTTTAACAGAAATTGCTTTTATAGGAATGTTTAGCTGTCTGGCAAAGGCCTTGTGTTTCACTGCTTTGCCTCTTCAGGTGAACAAAAAAGCTAGGATGCTAATACAAGTTACATAGTACTCTAATTATAAAAGGACTACTAGAAGAAGCTCCTTAAGTATTGTCAGGTAAGTGTAAGTAGAGGTTCTCCTCAACATGGGCCTGCATTTTAATACTACTGGCTAAAAACAGTAATCAACTCTGAGTAAAATATTTGGAAATGTCCTATTTAGATCCATCTGTCTTTTTTAGAAATGTGATCTTTCCATTGTTTGTTCATAGCAGGTTGATGCTTTCTCTACCAGCCAAAAACTGGCCTAGGACAGTTAGTTCATCACAATACCCAATGCAGATACCTACATTCTCTCAGACATACGGAAAGTGCAGAAATCTCCACAAGGGAAGGAAGGCCTTGGCTAGGACTTGATGCCAGGACTCTGGAAATGTGAAACAGCAGCGCTCTCCGTCGCCTCACCTACATTTTAAGCTGCTGCTGTCATAAAGCCTAGTGAATGGTAAATTTAAACATTCAAAAAAACAAATTGTGCTGTAATCCTAGCAACAGGATTTCTAATAGTGTATATAATGATCCTGCATTTGGAATTTGTACTTTTCACGAGTGTTTACTTTTACACAACGACAACAACATTTATAAATATAAAATGCAAAGTTAACTGACTGACTCACTTACTTACTAATCAACAAAAATGCAATTTTCAGTTTGATTTAAAAAAAGAAATTTTTCAAAATTTCACATCTAGGGCAGTATGTATCAACTAACAAATGACATTTTGATATCCCAATATTTAGGGGTAAAAACAACCACTAAATATCCCAAAATCTAAAAAAATGTTTTGGCATGGATGTTTTGACTTTAAAGGAAAAAATAAATTAGCTGACCTGTGTTTTTCATTTGTTGATACGTTTTTTTAATAATAATACTGCAGCAGTAGACAATGCTAAAGTGCCACATAAAAGGTTGGTGCAGCACTGAGACAGAGCTCAGTAAAGATACAATGGCAGCTGGCTGTTTGGGGCATCCTGGTTTACACAAATAAAGGTTCCCGGCAGAAGCAATGGTAGGGTAACTAAGGAGTAGCACTGACCAATAGAGTGGATGGACAAGTGAAGAAGAGGAGGTCTCATGGACAGGAAAACGAGATGGAATTGTGTGTAGCGTGGAGAGTGAGCTGTTAAGTAGAAGGAGGAAATTTGGCAAAGCTAAAGTAAAACAGTTTCTGCACAGGTACCATGTGTTGTTGCTGTGAGCTTAGGTGTTACTGCTGCAGAAACAAAAAAGAAGGGAGACAGAAATAGAGAAGGAAGTGTTGTCCATAGGTTCAAGACAAGCTGGAAGTTTCAGTGTCCTTTAACCATTTTAAACACAGTTAAGGTGCCCCCTTCACCCATAACAGAGAGGGAGTGGACACTGTGTATAGTTCATGATATTATTTCTCTTCAGCTGTTCTTTTCTGCACAGTCCTTCTTCTCTCCTGTTTTGCGCCTCACTACTTCATTAAAAACATTCAATTCATTGTATGGGCCATGTGATGTGCAGCCTGTAAACATCATTGCTGTTTATAATAAGTTAAAGTAAAGCACGGGGCAGTGTTAGAAGTTTGTTATCTGGCTATGGCATCTTGGGTAAAACCATATTAATAAAATTAAAAAAAACAAATTAATAAAATATAAGAAATGCTTGAATATACAACTGACAAAAACTATGAAAATAAATGCTTGAACAACATAAATGAAAACTGAACACAGCAAATAATGATAATACTATATACACAAAATTCTCATCATTCCTACTGATTACTTTTTTCAATTCAAAAGAATAACGTTTCATATTAAAATGTGTGTTGACCATCTACAAAAATCAATGACAGTCACTAAGAAAATCACCAATTGATCTATGGCAGGAATGTTTTACTTTTGGAAACTTATATGCAGCATGTTCAAGAGTAAGCAGCTCCAGAAAAAAACAGATATTGCACACGGAAAAGCATTAAGTTAGTTACACCATACTTCTGATCAGTGCAGGCATTCCCCATCCCCAATTCTACGCACACACATCCAATCCTGCACCACGATGATACACTTAATTCACATACAAAATGTATTTTTACACAAGCTTCAGACAAAAAAAAAATCAAATATTCATTAAATATAGCTTTAAAATAATAAAACATAACATAGGCATTAAAAAACAATACAAACAAATAATACAAAACTGAATGTAAAATGAAACTTGGCTGTATATCCCTCTTCCTGTATGCTTTTCTGAATAACTCGGCTGTTACAAAATTTCCTGCAAGCCAAAAGACACCTGCCTTTTTAGCTAAACATGTCCAGTGTGATCTTAAGACACTTTTAACAAACATTGAAGAGATTCCAAAAATTAAACAAAATGGTACAATCACCATAATGGGCTTACATTAATACTTTAATTAAAACTCCGCAAGTGCCATTCTCTGTTGTTCACCACCATCAATGACTTGCTGATTTTGCTCTTTATGTCCACTCCTGTTCCTGGCATGCTAAAAAAATCCCCCAGGCTGGAAAAACTGACATTGAGCATTGATTAGAAGTTGATCCTATATTATTTGCATATATTAGCAACTAGCAAAATACCCGCGCTTCGCAGCGGAGAAGTAGTGTGTTAAAGAAGCAATGAAAAGAAAAGGAAACATTTTGAAAATAACGTAACCTGATTGTCAATGTAATTGTTTTGTCACTGTTGTGAGTGATGAGTGTTGTTGTCATATATATATATATATATATATATATATATATATATATACATATATATATATATATATATATACAGTGGTGTGAAAAACTATTTGCCCCTTCCTGATTTCTTATTCTTTTGCATGTTTGTCACACAAAATGTTTCTGATCATCAAACACATTTAACCATTAGTCAAATATAACACAAGTAAACACAAAATGCAGTTTTTAAATGATGGTTTTTATTATTTAGGGAGAAAAAATCCAAACCTACATGGCCCTGTGTGAAAAAGTAATTGCCCCCTGAACCTAATAACTGGTTGGGCCACCCTTAGCAGCAATAACTGCAATCAAGCGTTTGCGATAACTTGCAATGAGTCTTTTACAGCTCTGGAGGAATTTTGGCCCGCTCATCTTTGCAGAATTGTTGTAATTCAGCTTTATTTGAGGGTTTTCTAGCATGAACCGCCTTTTTAAGGTCATGCCATAGCATCTCAATTGGATTCAGGTCAGGACTTTGACTAGGCCACTCCGAAGACTTCATTTTGTTTTTCTTCAGCCATTCAGAGGTGGATTTGCTGGTGTGTTTTGTTCATTGTCCTGTTGCAGCACCCAAGATCACTTCAGCTTGAGTTGAAACAGATGGCGGACATTCTCCTTCAGGATTTTTGGTAGACAGTAGAATTCATGGTTCCATCTATCACAGCAAGCCTTCCAGGTCCTGAAGCAGCAAAACAGCCCCAGACCATCACACTACCACCACCATATTTTACTGTTGGTATGATGTTCTTTTTCTGAAATGCTGTGTTCCTTTTACGCCAGATGTAACGGGACATTTGCCTTCCAAAAAGTTCAACTTTTGTCACATCAGTCCACAAGGTATTTTCCCAAAAGTCTTGGCAATCATTGAGATGTTTCTTAGCAAAATTGAGACGAGCCCTAATGTTCGTTTTGCTTAACAGTGGTTTGCGTCTTGGAAATCTGCCATGAAGGCCGTTTTGCCCAGTCTCTTTCTTATGGTGGAGTCGTGAACACTGACCTTAATTGAGGCAAGTGAGGCCTGCAGTTCTTTAGGCGTTGTCCTGGGGTCTTTGTGACCTCTCGGATGAGTCGTCTCTGCTCTTGGGGTAATTTTGGTCGGCCGGCCACTCCTGGGAAGTTTCACCACTGTTCCATGTTTTTGCCATTTGTGGATAATGGCTCTCACTGTGGTTTGCTGGAGTCCTAAAGCTTTAGAAATGGCTTTATAACCTTTACCAGACTGATAGATCTCAATTACTTCTGTTCTCATTTGTTCCTGAATTTCTTTGGATCTTGGCATGATGTCTAGCTTTTGAGGTGCTTTTGGTCTACTTCTCTGTGTCAGGCAGCTCCTATTTAAGTGATTTCTTGACTGAAACAGGTGTGGCAGTAATCAGGCCTGGGGGTGGCTACGGAAATTGAACTCAGGTGTGATACACCACAGTTAGGTTATTTTTAACAAGGGGCAATTACTTTTTCACACAGGGCCATGTAGGTTTGGATTTTTTCTCCCTAAATAATAAAACCATCATTTAAAAACTGCATTTTGTGTTTACTTGTGTTATATTTGACTAATGGTTAAATGTGTTTGATGATCAGAAACATTTTGTGTGACAAACATGCAAAAGAATAAGAAATCAGGAAGGGGGCAAATAGTTTTTCACACCACTGTATTTACACACACACACATAAACATATATATATATATACACATACATATCTATACATATACACATATATACATACATATATATCTACATATATACACACACATATATACACACAAATACATATATATATACATACATACACACACACATATATAAACATATATATATACATATACATACATATCTACATATATACACACACAGCTATTTCGTATCAGTGCAATACGCTGTTTGTTAAAACGGTTGACTCCCGCTCTTACGTGCAATAACAAATCAAATCATTCAGTTGTCTTTGCTCATATGTCATTTTAGAGCTGGACGCCTGGCATCTTTTTTTGGCCACAGGTTCGTTTCTGTTTGGTGTGAGGTTCTGTGTTGTGGAAATTCTCAGGATGGATTGCAGGTGCTCATCAGTGAGGCGACTCTTGTGTGCTGTTTTGTTAGTCTTTATCACTGAGAAGAGCTTCTCACACAGATATGTGCTACCAAACATGCACAAGGTTCGAGCCGCATGTAGACGGACTTTTTTTGTTCTTCAAAGTCACCAAGCGCCGTGCAAACTCAGTGCGCAATAACTCTAGCTTCGCAATAACTTGCAGCATCTTAAGGTAGACTTGATTAACGCGGTTAGTGTCCGGCAAGGCAGCTGAAGCGCTGCATTATGGGATCTGTAGTTTATTGTGTTACCAGCGCTTCATATACCCGGGCTTTAATAACAATAATACAGTATATAAAATGATCTTGCGGGCCGGATATAATTACGCCGGGCGGATGTGGCCCATGCCCTTGAGTTTGACACATATGGACTAAATAGAACTTGAAAAGATATATTTTTTCAAATGTGATCACGCAATTCAGATAGAGTTGACACGCACTACAGCCTGCATGCCTCAATTATTCATCCTCCCCTCGCCCTTACTTTTTTACCGTTCATCTAATGAATACACTGAGTATGGCTTTACCAAAACAATCATTGATGGCGAATAAAGTATCCATTATTCGAGTATGTAGAGCGGGATATATATATATACATATATATATACCAGCGTGTCAGCGGAGAAGTAGTGTGTTAAAAAGGTAGAAAAGAAAAGGGAACATTTTAAAAATAATGTAACATGACTGTCAATATACAGTATTTGTTTTGTGAGTGTTACTGAGTGTTGCGGTCATCAAGGATTTGATTATCATTATTTCTTTCAATCAGGTTCGTATTTGTAGGATGTGTTGTGTTCAAGTTACATTCCGTGTTTGTCAATCGTTGTAAAGATGACAGGTTTCATTCATCGATTCGTTTCTTACTGCATCAATAAACAGCTTGTCTTCTTCTTTATCTGAGACCTGACACACTGCATGCATGGGTTTTTTTTACACTGACTTCCTTTAGCGGGACATTGACTTTTTCCAACGTGTGCTTTGTTTCCGCAGTAGTTGGATTTATGAATATGCTTGTATGTATGAGACGCTTCATATTTTTGCTGCCTTTTCAATTATGTAATTCGGTTTTTGTTCAGCTCTTTGGAACTGTTGCCTTTTATCTGTGCACTGCGTCAGTTCACATGAGCCACTCGGTGTACATGCATCGAAGGTTCCCAGCTGTGCTGGTGCCATCTCCTGCTATGTCCATGGCTGTATTTAATGTTACCTTAGTCCTGGCACTTAAAACTTTCTCTCTCAGTTTCGCTGAGTTTGTGTCAAACACCACCCTGACCATCTCATCTTCCTCTCCATAAGCACAGTCCTTAACCCGTGAATATTTAGTGGCAGTTTGCTATTGGATTGCGCTGACGGACGGCCTTATATGGGCAGGCACTAAATTACAAACGCCAGCGGCAGCCTGTCAATGAACTTAATTTAAAGTGTAGGTTTACATCGTGCTTTGTTTCCGAAGTAGCAGAACTCATGAATATGGTAGTATATGCCACTCGCTCGCTTCTTATTGTTTAGCTGCCTTCTCAATTATATAATGCATGTTTTCTTGAGCGCGTTTTTGAGGTCTTCCTGGTTTTCTATGTACTGCGTGATTACGTGGGAGGCGTGATGATGTCACACGAAACTCCGCCCCCACGGCGTTGAAACTCATCTCCATTAAAGTAAATGGAGAAAAACTGCTTCCAGTTATGACCATTACGCGTAGAATTTCGATATAAAACCTGCCCAACTTTTGTAAGGAAGCTGTAAGGAATCACCCTGCCAAATTTCAGCCTTCCACCCACACGGGAAGTTGGAGAATTAGTGATGAGTGAGTGAGTGAGTGAGTGAGTGAGGGCTTTGCCTTTTATTAGTATAGATGATATGGGAACCAGGAGACATGGGTAAATGTTTAGAGATAAACATTATACTTCAATTTCATTTAATTTTGTAATTATATAAGGCAATTCAGATTAGTTCCTGGGCCTAAATATAATTTTATATGGTTACAGTTTATAGGGCTGCATGGTAAAATTGTAATGGATCTGGCACCATTACTGTAAGCTACCTTGCAAGCTTGTAGAATAAATAGAGAAGTATCCTAAGTTAGGTTTGTTTGTATTGCCATTAAATAATACTGTAACTTGTTTTCTACTTGGGATACAGAATGTGAAATGCAAAAAGAAAAAAAGAAGGACGGAACACCTGTCCAATTGCCACACTTTTTTGCAGTGTCACACCTTAAATTTTTATTTTTCATTCAAAGCACCTTTGAGCCCTTGCCATTGTGCACTAGGCAACTTGCAGACGTCCTGCATGGTAAAGAATTTGAAATCATCATGTAACTGGTATTCATGTGTATTAGGCTGCATCTGTCTGATTTAATATGCTTTATTAATTTTGAAAAGTAACAATGGGGCAGGCTAGGGGGTGGAGAGAAAGACAGCAATGCTATTTCTATTTTATCCTTTATACCCCAATAACCGTTAGTAACAACATAACAATACATTTCATAGCTGTATCACTTGGTAATAATATGAAATCTACGTCAAAGCTACCGTATGTGCAATGCACTATCTTAACGTAAGACTATAAAATGTCAACAAAAGTTCATAAGAAATATTTCCAAGTCCAAAAAGTGAACTTTGTAAACTGGAATGTCAAAGATCTCAATCATGAATTAAAGAGAACGAATGTACTCTCACACTTAACAAGTCTAAATGGCAAAATAATACTTTTACAGGATACTCACTTATTAAGCAAGGACCAGTTTTGGTTGCAAAGAGCTAGCTATGCAAACAAAACCAGGGGAGTGGGAATCTTAATACACAGAACAATCCCATTTGTAGCGTCAGAAGCAATATCTGATGCTGAAGGGCAATATGTCATGGTGATGTGCAATTTATGTTATTAAAAATGATTTTGATATCTATCAAAAAATCTATCAATATCTATGCACCTACTATGGATGATAGATCTTTCTTCCAAAATGTATTTGCATCTATCCCTAATGTGAACACTCACAAAATTATAATGGTCAGAGACTTTAATTGTGTATTTAACCCAGACGGGGATAGATCCTCAGATACAACGGTGATAACTAATATCCATCCATCCATCCATTTTCTAACCCGCTGAATCCGAACACAGGGTCACGGGGGTCTGCTAGAGCCAATCCCAGCCAACACAGGGCACAAGGCAGGAAGCAATGCAAGGCAGGGTGCCAACACAAACACACCCACACACCAAGCACACACTAGGGCCAATTTGGAATTGCCAATCCACCTAACCTGCATGTCTTTGGACTGTGGGAGGAAACCGGAGCGCCTGGAGGAAACCCACGCAGACATGGGGAGAAGCGAACCCAGGTCTCCTACGTGCTATTAGCACGTAGACAGATCTTGCTCAACTATAAGAATCCCATCCCACCCCTCTTAAGTCAGTTGGTAACTGAAGTTCTATACTACTTGAAATTGTAAAAAATCTAATTCTCACTTAGAGGATCTGTTCAAAACTTTTTAAAAATATGGCAGGATCTAATTAATAACATTTTACAATAAGCTTCCATTTCATGGAGAAGGATACTCTTCTTTTCTTCTTTTATAGAGTGGTTTTTGTTGCTGGCTCCTCTCTCTTTCTCTTGAGTGGCCGTTGAATTTTGCTTTTGATTTGTTAAATTTGACCTGACTATACGGAATGTTATCTGTTTATAGTTAAAATCTATAAAAATATAGAAAATGAAATCAAGACAGTTTTAATTGCAGTCTGAATATAGTCTCAGTAGGCTGTAGACACAGCCAAGATGAACTTTTCAAGTCATTTTCAGTATTACCTATGGCAATATGTGGAAATCAGGAAATTGCACTCTAATACCATATATGGATATGTGGCTTCAAAACGCACAAGCACCGTTTTAATTCCCAGATGTTCACACTGTGCTGAGGTGTTGCAAACTGCGTTATATGTGATTTGAAGCTTTTAAAATGAAAATATTTCTCATATTTTTCTAAAGGCAGAATATAAATATGTTGTTAGATGTGTACATAATTCTTAAAGTCCACACTTTTTTTGAATTATTCTGTAATTAAAAAAAGAAAATTACATAAAGACATAAAAATGCTGTCCTTAACAAAGTGCCACCTGAGGCAACTGCCTTGTTGCCTCACTCTACATGGCAGCGCTGCTTCTGACACATCCGATGAACCAAGAACACTATAACTGAGGTCCATTGTCTAAGGAAATTTCCCAAATGAATATGAGAAACACAGCTAGTTTATTTACATAGCACATTGGTTTAAGTTCCAAGAATTGCCCAGGTATATTTGCAAAATGGGTTAAGGTACAAAAGAAAAGGTTTATGTGTTTTTTAAATGGCGACCCTGTTATTACTACTAGCTGTCCCATCTGTCCTCCACACTGTATTTCTTTTACTGTCTTTGCTTTTGTGAGTTGAGAATTTGTTCTTTTTAGGTCTGGTTGGATTTCAGAATTGCGGTAACTCCTTGCTGGCTTGTAACCTTGAATGCTGTCCTGTGTGACTTGGCCTTGTAGTTCAAGGTGAACTGTTCTTCATGCTTAAACTATGAAGAAAAGCTGACAGAGCAAGAGTTAAATAAAAATCCTTTGATTCTCCTTTGTGTTGCACTGCACTTTCACTCTCAATCAAGCCAACATCTCCTGGCAAAAATGCAAGATACTGCTTTTTATATTATAGTAAATGGAAGCAGCACACAGTGTTGACCGAGTAAGAAATGTTAAGCTGTTGTCATTTTGTCTGCTAGTCTGGCATCACTCTGTTCAGATGTTTCACTTGCTATGAGCCAGCAGGTGACACTAATGTGCAAACTGTAGCAGACCCCACTAGGACCCCAGGTGTCAAATTGTGGGTTCCAAAATAGTCCATCTTATCCATATGGCCCTAGAACTATGTAAAATTTGATCCAGATCGGTCAAAGGGGATTGGACTGTATAGGAAATAGACAGGCATTCTATTTTATATATGTACAGTACAGTATATGGATTTTCATACCTTGAAACAGCTTAAATTGCTTTATAATAATTACAGATAAACAGAGCTACTCATGAAAGTAAAAACTAAAGAAAAACTATTTATATGTGGCATAAACAAAATTAAAAATAATATTATGTAATCTGAGTTGCCCTTACTAGTTAATCATTGTATAATAATTACATGTAAAAATGAGAATAAGAAGGTATTGAAATACTGAAATTAATTATAAAATATACAAATGTTTCAAAGCATCTACCAGACTAATTTATATATTTAAGACAGCTATGCTTACACATGAATCTTACAGACTTATAGGGTCTATTCAGTGTAGTTCATATATTCCCTTGTTTTTAAACAGATTCTTTCTGAATTAGGATTTAGAAGGGTTTTGATAAAGGACCACAGGAGAAACCTAGGAGCTTGCAATAAAATAGAGTAATCTGTGAATTTTCAGTATGGAGGAATAATATATTATCATATAATCTTTAATATTCACATAGATGTAGTTTTAAGTAAAGTACACATTCACTTAAATGAACTGAAAGATTTGAACAAAATATCAAATTGCTTACAGGCACTGTTTCATAGTATAAAGGTATCATCATCATACTGACTCTGACATTATCAGGAAGAATGTTAAGATCTAAGAAAATATGATTACGTACTTCCTAATTAGAAGACATCAATTTGCAACACATAGACTAGAGGCTCTGCCTACAGCTAAACATTTATACTGAAAGAAGAATAAATTATTAAATGTAAAAGTATTATGAGTCAATGAAACGATTAAATCAGTACTTATAGGTATGCACTGATTTACCTAGCAAAGATTAAATCTTTAACTGCCCCCACTTGGATGATGATTTCAGCTGATACAATTTTGGATTTTATTAGGCTGAGCAGGAAACCATTTTTTACATTTCTTATTTTGCCTTTTCACAATTTTCTCAGGTTTAACTAAAACATGACACTATCTCACAAATACTGATTCTAGCTCCTGCCATTTCCTGCTAAGTATGCTCTAATCATATTATTCTTGTCAAAGAAGTTGAACATGAAGTGTATGGAAAAGACAATTATGACTGAACGTGCCTAAAGGGACACCTCTGAAGCTAAATCCACACATCCTTAGGGGCACAACTTGCTTTATACTCTCATCACTTCCGTTGGCAGTGTTACCTATGCATACTTAGTCAAACTTTATAAATAACAAAACTGAAAGTACTCAAACTGAACTCACTTAAATGCTGGAGACTAGAAATGTTAGAGAAGACATGATAGGTGTTCTCAATGGAAAATTGACAATTGCTGAAAAGTGGTTTAGAAATTCCAAAGATCTCTTGAAGAAAACCTGAAGTGAGTATAACAGAAGAATGGCCAGTGCCTTGACTCGTGGTTGTAGTAGTTTCTGGACCTTGGTACCCTTTTTACCTTAAGCTTTAGATTGTTTCAGTTTTTTATTTATCATTTCTATTCTTTATTACTGTACATTCCAACAACACTGCTTTTCAGGATTGGTGTATTTTTTTGTCTAAAACTAAACTTTTCAATACAACTTATTTTTATATATAGTACTCTTCACTGAATGAAGGCAATTCTCAGTTAAAATGTAAGATCAGATTATACTAATTACTAAGTACAGAACTATTATACATATAAATGTAGATATGTTAAAACAAACAAATAATATGGTAGAAACTGATTAAACATAAATGGAAACCAACAATATCTGTCCATTAATTAACTGATGAACTATGGCCAGTTGACATCAGAGAAAATTAAAATTGAAGAAGAGAAAGTCATCGTCATGGAGACCTCGGCCAACTGGCCACCTACCTGCTCCTGGGTTTTCTACAGTGGAGTCTGTGCTGGCCGTCCAACCTGATGAGAGAATCTTTCTTTCTTTCCAATGCTCCTTTATCTGAGATGACTTTTCCTTACTAAAGAGAGTGTATGGAAAAATACAGTACATTACAATACACTGTACCTTTGTCTTTACTGAATTACTATTAACTGCTAATTTTAATGCAGATCTGGATATGATATGATTCATATTGTGCTGTAATACTGAAGTGCTTTGGGCTAGTTATGACTATAGTGGGACTATGTCTTCATATTATGCACTTTATTGGATACTCAACCACTTCTTATGCAACTCAACGGAAAAAGACAAACCCACCATTGGGAACAACAACCATGCTAGTACATTCAAATTTGACAATAATACCGAAAATGGGCTGCCCTCAAAACTGAGAGGCCATAAGGGCTCGGGCAGAGAAATATGCCAATTACGATCCATCAATTAACAGCTAACTACAACAGTGATTTCAAAAAAGGCATATCGGTATATACAATTAGTTGTATCTTGTCACAAATGGGGTAAACCAGCCAATAATCCAACTAACTTCTACTCCTATCAATGAAAAACTAGACAGAGTGCAAAGAGGTTGGAATATGCTTAAGTAGGAGGTAAATAGTTTGCAATGTTTCCACTGCTTGTTGGTAAGCTAAACCATCCAGTGTTTGAGCAACTATATTTTTGGACTGGCAATTTATTGCATTTTGAAGATAGATAGACAGACAGATAGATAGATAGATAGATGGATACTCTTTAAAAAAATACACAAATAGATAAATAAATATAGTAGTCTGTAGTCTGGACATATGCTGGAATGTATATAAAGCAAGAAACTTTCTAGCTTGGCTGTCCCAGTCCCAGTGTGGCGTTTTTCAGATGTATTTCTCTTGGTATAAATGAGCCCCCATACTGTTTCTTGACACACTTCTGCTGAACAATTTGTTGGCTGTAAGTTCTCAGTGTTAGTGTGTCAGATAGAGGATGTGCAGCTTTGTTCATTATGGCACCCAGTTTTGACTTTGCCTTTTTAATTAGCTTATTAATTAGGTGGGCCTCTCTTGAAGTGATGTTACCAACCCAGCGCATCACAGCATAGAAAATCACACTGGCCATCACAGAGTTGTAGAAGATGTGAAGGATGTCACCTCCCACATTAAAGGGACACAGTCTCCAAAGGAAAAACAGCCCGCTCTGCATTTTCTTATACAGTTCCTCTGTGCTCTGAGACCAGTCCAACCTGTCATTGATGTGGACCCCCAATCACATGTAGGAGTGCACCACCTCTACATCCACTCGCTGAATAGTTACCGGACATAGAGGCTTATTGGTGTGGTGAAAGTCAATGACCAGTTCCTTGGTTTGGCTGATGTTAAGATGTAGACAATTATTTTGGCACCAAGAAACAATCTTCTCCACCTGACTCTGCTCCTTTGTCTCTTCCCCTTTATCAATACACCCCATAAGTGCAGAATCATCTGAGAATTTCTGCAAGTGACATGGCCTGGTGTTATATTTATAGTCTGAGGTGTACCGAGTGAAGAGAAAAGGAGACAGGACTGATCTTTGTGTTGCTCACGTCCGTATTAGAGACAGATATCAGTGGCCTCTCTCCATCTCTCTCTCTATCAGTCCATGATTTTGTAAAGGTATTTGTTTTGGTTTTTTTTGCACAGTCTGGAGCCATGCAAAACTAAAAACACAATCTGTCTGTACGGCGTAGTGTAGTTCCTCACTTAATTAAACCACTGCAGTATAAAAGAATAGGAAAAATTTTCATCTTCAAAATGTTTAACTGTCCAAGCTTCTTTGTGAGTGAATGCCAGTCTATACAGTAGTTGGTTCTGGGGCACTGCTGCAGGTAGCCAAGATTTCAGGAATAGCCATTGATCCAGTGCTGGTGATGCCAGCTCACTGGCTAATGTCTGCTCCCTCCTCTCTTACTGGTAAGAATGAGATCACTGTTGAGGAGGTAGGACCGACTTAAACAGAATGACTACTTGGACTACTGTTAGGTGCAACACTGGTAGATTGTTTTGGATTTTCTAGGTGTTTTTTAGTATATTATTTGTACAGAAATCCATTACGAGTGTTTGCACCACTTTGTTGTGTGTTAATTGGACATTAAGAAATAAATTATTTGTAGTTCATAATACAGTTTATCTACCATTATCTACCATTCAGAAACAACTGTTCTTGAACCTTCAGTACCCCTACTGACTGTGACGTTTGAAGGTTTGGACACATGAAACTAAGGAACACAAATACTTGACCTTACAAGATTGTCGAGACATCACAGAGGATATGATTAAAATACTGTACAATGTGTCTACAGACCATAAGTGGTATCAGTGTAATGTCATAACACACCATACAGTCCTTCATGGCAGCAGTGTACCCATTTGTAAATAGGCTCTTCAATAAGTTAATACTCCTTGCTATAAGACTCGAGAAGTTCTCGAATAATTCCAGAGATATCACAGAGAGTCAGATATCTGTCAGATTTATGGAAGAAACATTGCAGTCTTGTGATTCACCACCTCAGACACTCATGAGACATACTGAGAATCTGTGGGTCCCTGTATCCCACTGCTAACACCATGTCTAGTTCATACCCAGAGAAATTGTAAGGAAAAAAGGGAGTCCATTTTTTTACACTTTCGATGTGGAAGGCGGAATCCAAGTTCATGTTGTAGAGCAGGAGCAACGCCAGGCAAATGAAGCCCATTTTGCAAACTCTACATAAATGGCAATTTAGATAAGTAGATGCACAGCAAAAGAGCAGTGATAGACACAGTGACTGTGCTGCGTTTGTATTTTTGTATTGTATCTAGTGAGAAGCAGATTCCTGAGCTCTAATTTATCAGTGAAAGACACTCAATTTAGATTTTATCTGGATCAAGTTTTCCTTCTTAAGGCAACATTATCTCTTTGATCTTGACATACTGACTGAGCCTTATTAGATAGTCTTTATTCAAACATGAATGACTCTTCCCTACTAATAATTTAAATTTGCATTTCATTTCTGCAGTTGTCCTTTTTAGTGTTGTTTTTATTTCCATATTTAATCTGACAGATATTCTGACAGACTTTCATTTCCCCATAAAATGCCAAGATTTTAGTGAACAGTTTGCTCTTTATTAGGATGCAAAAATGAAACAAGTACCAATTAACATTTAAAGCGAAGATGAGGGTGAAAATAAAAATGTGATCAGTGGGTGTGGGTGCTCAGCTAGGACTAGAAACGCCCAGGAGGAAAAGTTCATCTACAAAGCAGAAAGGGTCAACAAGGACACAGATTTCATGAGGCAATCCCTGGATGAGAGCTAAAATCACCCAACAACAACGACAAGAGGAAGAATCTGTTGGATTGTGGCATAGAAGGGAGGTACAGCAGGCCTACGGCCGTGTCATCTGACAACAGTGCACAATCCATTCAGACATTTTGACAATATTCCTTTGCAGCGATTATGACCAATGACACAAATCCTAAGTGGAGTTGAGGAAAAGTCGACAAAGCTAATTTCAGAGTCAGAATCTGAGCAGGAATGATCGAAATACAGAGAATGAGCAGGAGAAAACGGAATCATTTCCAGATAAGTAAAGTCTATGTGATATATACAAATATCAAAAAGCAGAAGACCTCTGGGGAGTCTTTTCTTAGTTTCTGTGTTTATAAACACAACAAAAAAGACATTGATGGACATTATTCAATGGCGTCTTAAAAGGGACCCTTATAGCAAAGAAACTGTACAAGAGATTACATTAAAATGATCAGCATTGCGCTACTATTTATATTTCACTAATACAATCTGTTGCAGAATTTAAAATAAACGAAGGTGATGCAAACAAGCCATTCTCTTAGCTACTATTTTCTTTATATGCCAGCAGTCTTGTTCAAAAGCTCCATCTCCTTCTCACCATTTACTTTCTATTCTCCTCCTTGCCCTTAGCAAACCTTCTGTAGTTTTCAACCCAAATAGTGAGATTCGTCATTGCTGAATGTTGAATCTGATTATGCTGATTATAGCTATGGGGTCCTACAGCCTATCTATGCAGCAACAAGTTTAGGGCCGAGTGCGCACACGCACACACACACACACACACACACAAAACACACATGCGCACACACACATAGAGCCAAAATAGAGTCCCCATGATGCAAACCTGCCTTTCTTAGTAGGCGTTTTCCCTAAATAAAGTTTAAGATGTTTGAAGTAGTTCAATGTTAATATTGAATATAATCAGGTTAACACAATTAGGATGAGTGAAAATGGAAATTACTTCCTATAGCCACTTTCTTTAATAAGACTTTATCCATCCATTATCCAACCCGCTATATCCCAACTACAGGGTCACGGGGGTCTACTGGAGCCAATCCTAGCGAATACAGGACGCAAGGCAGGAAACAAACGCCGGGCAGGGTGCCAGCCCACCGCAGGGTGTGCATACACACACACACACTGCACACACTAGGGACAATGTAGAAATGCCAATGCACCTAACCTGCATGACTTTGGACTGTGGGAGGAAACTGGAGCGCCCGGAGGAAACCCACACAGACACGGGGAGAACATGCAAACTCCATGCAGGGAGGGGAAGCGAACCCGGGTCTCCTAACTGTGAGGCAGCAGCGCTACCCACTGCGCCACCGTGCCGCCCGTAATAAGACTTTAGATTCTTTTATTTTGTTTAGATAAAATATTAGCATGGAGTTTCTAACAAATACTATACTTTCAGACACAAACAAAGTGATTACACAAGAACAAGAACAGAGGCAACTGCCTGAGACTGCAGATCTCCGTTTATGGCACCGACTACACTCCTCCATGCAGGCTTGGCAGACTTCAAGAACTCTGTGAAAACTGTCTGTTCATTTAGTTTCGCTCAGTTTATTCTTATAAAGTCTAACCTAAGGTGAAGATGTGTTTTCATTTTTCCATTCAATTTCTATAATTTATTCATATTAATTGCCTGGCAGTTAACTGCTTCTGCTGGCTATTCTGATAATATGTGTGTGCATAGTGGACAGCTTAAGGGTTGGCACTGTTTACTGATGGTTTTTCTCCTTCCCACTCTGAAGACTGAACAATTGACGGCTTTAACATTAATAAAGTCATTTTCAGTTTCTAGCCATCTGGACCTGCCTCTTTCTGCTAGAAGAAAAGAAGCCACCATCTTGGGCAGTCAAGAATTAGACTTGCATCTGAAAAGGCATTATTTGCTCAACACCGTTTGTACAATGTATTTTATTTTCAATTATATGGGGTTTGCCTAAAGGTGACCCAAAACATTATGTGTCTCTGTCTTATATATATAAAAAAATAGGCAGCAGATGGAAAAAGATTTGGGGACTGCCACCCCATATACTGAAAAACCTCGGCAAAATAAAGAAAACACATCTTTACAGATGCGGAGTTCAAAACTGAGCTAACTAACAGGGTGAATCTGGTTACTAATATGGTGGATTAGAAGAAGAGGTAGAATCAGGGAAACCTTAACAGGAACTGATGTGGCAGGTAGATGAATTTTGGGTATGGGAAGTGACATAACATCAGTGGGTGGACCAGTGGTGATGTCACTGAGAGGCACAGTTTTCATCTGGTGTGCAGAGGGACAACAGGAGAAAGGATCAGATGACAGCACCATCCCTCAGTCTGAGTGAGAAATAACACTGTTTGAGTTTGTAAACCGTCTCCCATGCACACGTTTGTGACTATATATATATATATTGTCATGCTTGGGTCAAACAGTTGCACAGATTCATTCAGGGTTTTAAAGAAACATAAACTTTATTCGTAAATAGCATAATAAAGCATAAACAATAAAGCAGAGGATGTCTGGGGTAAGATAGACAAGGCAGTGAACCAAAGGACAGCTGCAGTACAGACTTTTAAATGTTTGAAGCGCCGTGCGAGATGCAGAAGAAGCTTACAGCTAATCTAGCAAAGAGGAGATTAAAAAAAAACTATTTGTTTCCCATTGAATCACTGTTTAAGAGGGGGATTCAGAGGAGCGACCGCGTCTCCTTGGGATGCGTTCAGCCCCCCTCTTCACAATATATATACATATATATATACAGCGTCACACAAGCGCACTAAGAGGGCAAATGAGCATGAAAGTACAAAAAACAGGGGAACAGGACAGACTACTAATGCTTTTTTCTTCTCATCAACAAAATGATGTAACAACGTTCAATGGAAACCAAAATCACCAACCAATTGAGGGCTGAATTTAACAAGACAATGAAAATCAAAGTCAAAAATCAAAATCACAGGCTGATCCAACTTGCATGAGTTTCATCATAACGTGACTCAGTAGTGTATGGCCCCCACGTGCATGTATGCACTCCAGATAATGTATGGGTATGCTCCAGGTGAGCCAGCGGATGGTGTCCTAGGGGATACAATCCCAGATCTGGATCAGGGCATCAGTGAGCTCCTGGATAGTCTGTGACACTACTGAGCACTGAATGAACCAATATATAATTTCCCAGAGGTTTTCCATTGGATTCAGGTCTGGGGAATGTACAGGCCAGTCAATGGCATCAATTGATTTGTCATTCAGGAACTGCCTGCACACTCTGGGCACACAAGGCTGGGCAGTGTCCTGCACCAAGAGGAACTCAGGGCCCACTACAGCAGCGTAAGGTCTGACAATGGCTCTGCGGATTTCATCCTGGTACCTAACAACAGTCAGGGCATTGTAGCTATTAGTCTATCCATAAAACTTTGTTAAAAGTTAAAGTAGTACTAGGTTGTTGTACCATGTTAGCCATTATGAATGTAGAGAAAAGCCAAGCAAAATGACACCTTGCATATTGTAATCTTTTTAGTTAGCCAATAAAAGGTGTCATTTTGCTTGGCTTTTCTCTTTAAAAGTTAAAGAAAGAAAGAAAGAATTGCAGGAGAACTGGATACCAGAGTTGTGATCAATACACCATAAATACTTAGAACAGATGCATGGCTCTAAGTGTTTAATAAGTACCTCCGTGGTGTAAATGATGTAATCAGCAGTACATTATCCATAAATGTATAAACCAGTGTGCTATATAGCCTTAAAATAACCTCCTTTGACTTGTAATCTACACATCATGCTCTATAACCTTATATCATATAAGCTCCTTTGTATTAACTCTGAGTGTTACTCAGAATTCTGTTATGGCAATTAAGCTCGAGTCAGACTTTGTTGCAGAGTTAAATGATCCGCTTTACAGCTTTGGAAACCCGAATAACTCTCAGGACAGTATTCTACTTCAACCTAGAGGAAAAAAATTATGCTGCATAAACTCATGAATATTTCTGTGTGTTTTGCCGTGCTAAGTTGACTCTCCAATATACATGAGTGGGGCAGAGCCTTTAACCAAAACACAACTGCATGTTTGTAGGAATCTGTAAAGCCAGATTCAGAAACAAACTGAAACTGAACCAATAGTTGAGTCATGTAATAATTTTGACACTAATGGTGAAACTGAAGAATTGAACCACTATGAATTTGGTTGCCTTAGGGTTCATCAAGGTGCAAGTAGGCACATTGCAAAAAGGCAAAATGATTACAATGAAGTAGAAGGACAAGAAATACTTTAACCCCTTAAGCACTGTTTACAATACAGCAACTGTTGTTCATGTCAGGGGAAATGTGAAGAGTCACTAAGTCTTGACCCTGCTGTAGCCTACAACAACACAAAGCCGCGCATCACTTGTGCAGATCATTCTATCTTCTTATGCTCAAGCAGCAGAAAAAATATTACAAGAAAATGTGCAAAGAAACTCACTTCTGTTGTCTTGATTGCTACATCAGGCAGTGCGACCATTGTGTGGCAATTCCAAAATATGTCACACTAAGGACATTGACTAAATCTGCATCAGTACAGTAGTGAACACTAGACATACCATTCCGTGCGTAAACGTTTGAGTTTTCGACACTGTAAATATCACCCATTGAGTTTTAGGTGCTGTAAATATCAGAGCTTGTTCTTGTTTTCTTTGATTTATGCCATTCTGACTGTGGTTCAGAACATTACATACATTTTATATCAGAACACAAAGTTAATTATACTCCATGAACATCGACAATTTGTTTTCAGACAAGTCACACAGCTATCTCTTCACTCATCACAAATACACACTCCCTTCCCATCTCTTCTGAAACTGTCTTTATTGACTTTTCTTATCTCTGACATTGCTAGTGGCCTTCAGGCAAATCAAAATGACTTTGGATTAACAAATTAACATTCTGGAAGGGTAATGAGAATAAATGACAAAAAAAGTTTTGAATTATCACTTCAGCCACTGGGACTGTCAGTAGGACTAGACTCTTTTTCTCTGTCTGTCTTTCATTTTTCTCTCTAGACTTTCAGACACCTGCTGTCTCTTCTTCTCAGGTCGCCTAGTGGTCAGGGGTCTTTTTTAAGGCTAATGTAATGGGATGTGGCCCAGGGTGGGATATAGAAAACTGATTTTGGTGTGGCACATGTTTAAAGATGTCACTCCTTCCTATGCTTCCCTCAGGTAGACCTCTGTAGGATGGGACTGATGGTCAAACTCATGACAATATCAAGTTGTCAGAGCAAAAAATGAAAAGTGAAATGCATAGGTAAGAAAACAACTGAACACACTGAAAAGAAGATGAAACCGATGAGCTTGTGCATACACATGACTCTGACCTACATGGCACAGCAACAGCATTCAGCTTTAATGGTCTTCAACACTCCTCAATGATATTATCATAAAAAGTAAAAGTGTTAATAAGCCAAAAGAAATATAAAATTTAAAGCTGCTAAAGTAAGCAGAACAAAACTAGGCACTGTGTGAAACTCATCATAAATGTTGTGTAAATTAACTGAAGTGTCTGTGATAAAGCCTAAACTCAGTACTGGACAATTGTGGCTTTATAGTTCAAACCTCCACAAAGATAAATCTTCAAGAGCAATGCCTTTAACATATCTGTTAAACTGGAAATGCGCTATAGAAGAGAGAACATGGAGCTTCTGTGAAAAGGCTGCTGCTTGCAAAGCGCCTGGAATAGGGTTCAGTTATGGAACTGTTCTGTCTTGGTAGAGCTCTATATTACTCTACTTTCCCCTTTTGTATTATTAATATGTAGCCTTTGTCAGAATGCCTCAAATCTCACAGACTTACCACTGTTTATACGGTATTGTACCTTCTACATCTATAACCTCAGTTAATTACATAGAATAAAAGACAAGCAGGAGTTAAGTTACAACTTTAAATAAAGAATTAGTAGTAATATTCATAAAATAATAACAATAAGCAAAGTACAAGTGAATATTGTCAACCATACAACCTGATAAATGCTGATGTGTAGTTGCAGGTGGCACACAAACTTGTCAGTTATTTGAAACGTTTCTAGTTAAGTTATCATTTTATGGCTTTCTTCAGGACAGGCTGGATGCCTGTCTCAACATGGCTGTCGAGTTGGTTTTCTTTTCGGTTCATGGTGTGTGAGATGTTCCTTCATCATAATGGTGTGAGAGACAGGGAGGAGTAAAGCAACTGAATGTACACATTCTTTGTCCAAATCCTTACACCAGTAGGGTGTCATAATACAGAATAGCCTCTGATTCAAACCAGTTCCAAACAGCCATACTGTACTTCAGACTAATGGGGGCACACAATACCTTTAACCTGCACCCAATACCATTTGTTAAGCTGATGCTTGCCAGCTAGGCAGTCTGGCTTTCCTGTGGGGATTAATTGACAGAGTCCAGCAGAGAATCACTTGCCAAACTGGTTTCAGGCACTTCCCCCGACCCTGTCATAAAATTACAAAGACTCAGTCCTAAAGACTGGGGGGGGAATCTTAAATATCAAACTATTGCTGTTCTTATCAATGATATAACACTAATATTATACTGCTTTGCCTAAGTTACAAATAAAGACATACAAAATATTTATCAACTTGTATACAAAATTTCACATCACAACAGGAACACATTCTGGAGCAACTGGAGGTAGCAGCAAAGCAGAGAATTAAAACAAAGCTGAATGTCATTATGAACAATGCTGCACATCCTCTCTGTGACACACTAACACTTTCAAACAACAAATTATTCTGCAGAAGTCTGTCAAGAAGAGACACTATTGGGGCTCCTTTATACCAACAGCGAAATGCCTGCATAATGCGTTACTGACTATGACTGCAAAGACAGAAGTTTTTCGTTTTTCATTTTCTTCTTTTTCAATCATTTTAGTGTGTGTTCAGACCACAGTCCATCTATCTATCTATCTATCTATCTATCTATCTATCTATGTACAGTGGGACTCAAAAGTTTGGGCAACCTTGTTAATAGTCATTATTTTCCTGTATAAATCATTGGTTGTTACGATAAAAAATGTCAGTTAAATATATCATATAGGAGACACACACAGTGATATTTGAGAAGTGAAATGAAGTTTATTGGATTTACAGAAAGTGTGCAATTATTGTTCAAACAAAATCAGGCAGGTGCATAAATTTGGGCACCACAAAAAAGAAATGAAATCAATATTTAGTAGATCCGCCTTTTGCAGAAATTACAGCCTCTAAAAGCTTCCTGTAGGTTCCAAAGAGAGTCTGGATTGTGGTTGAAGGTATTTTGGACCATTCCTCTTTATAAAACATCTCTAGTTCATTCAGGTTTGATGGCTTCCGAGCATGGACAGCTCTCTAACTCACACCACAGATTTTCAATTATATTCAGGTCTGGGGACTGAGATGGCCATTCCAGAACGTTGTACTTGTTCCTCTGCATGAATGCCTTAGTGGATTTTGAGCAGTGTTTCGGGTCGTTGTCTTGTTGAAAGATCCAGCCCCGGCGCAGCTTCAGCTTTGTCACTGATTCCTGGACTCTGGTCTCCAGAATCTGCTGATACTGAGTGGAATCCATGCGTCCCTCAACTTTGACAAGATTCCCAGTCCCTGCACTGGCTACACAGCCCCACAGCATGATGGAACCACCACCATATTTTACTGTAGGTAGCAGGTGTTTTTCTTGGAATGCAGTGTTCTTTTTCCTCCATGCATAACGCCCCTTGTTATGCCCAAATAACTCAATTTTAGTTTCATCAGTTCACAGCACCTTATTCCAAAATGAAGCTGGCTTGTCCAAATGTGCTTGAGCATACCTCAAGTGGCTCTGTTTGTGCTGTGGGCGGAGAAAAGGCTTCCTCTGCATCACTCTCGCATGCAGCATCTCCTTGTGTAAAGTGCGAAGATTGGTTGAACGATGCACAGTGACTCCATCTGCTGCAAGATGATGTTGTAGGTCTTTAGTGCTGGTTGACTCTGACTGTTCTCACCATTCATCGCTTCTGTCTATCCAAAATCTTTCTTGGTCTGCCACTTCGAGCCTTAACTTGAACTGAGCTTGTGGTCTTCCATTTCGTCAATATGTTCCTAACTGTGGAAACAGACAGCTTAAATCTCTGGGACAGCTTTCTGTCTTCAGGTCATTTGAGAGTTGTTTTGTGACCCCCATGTTGCTACTCTTCAGAGAAAATTAAAGGAGGAGGGAAACTTACAATTGACCCCCTTAAATACTCTTTCTCATTATAGGATTCACCTGTGTATGTAGGTCAGGGGTCACTGAGCTTACCAAGCCAATCTGAGTTCCAATAATTAGTTCTAAAAGTTTTGGAATCAATAAAATGACAACGGTGCCCAAATTTATGCACCTGCCTGATTTTGTTTGAACAATTATTGAACACTTTCTGTAAATTCAATAAACTTCATTTCACTTCTCAAATATCACTGTGTGTGTCTCCTATATGATATATTTAACTGACATTTTTTATCGTAACAACCAACGATTTATACAGGAAAATAATGACTATTAACAAGGTTGCCCAAACTTTTGCATCCCACTGTATCTATCTATCTGTCTCTCTGTCTATCGAGTGTGCATGGAAGGCAGCTTAAGGGCTCTAGTGATTGTAATTACCTTCTGAACCAGGTGTGTTCTAATGCTATCTATCTTCTTCCTTCAGCAGAACGTAAGATTGATGGCCGTTTCACCACTGATGTTACTTCTGTTGACCGCCCACCTGGACCTGCATCTTCTTGCCGGGAACCCATATCTATCTATCTATCTATCTATCTATCTATCTATCTATCTATCTATCTATCTATCTATCTATCTATCTATCTATCTATCTATCTATCTATCTATCTATCTATCTATCTATCATGTATGCAGCAAACTGCCTGATGTTCTGTCAGTCCATAGTAGCCAGTGTGGTGTTCTACGCTGTGATCTTCTTGGAAAGCAACTTGAGCTCTAAAGAAGCACATTGCCTTAACACACTTATCAGGGAAGCCAGTTCTAACACAGTGCAACCTCAGAGCTGTTGCGTAAAATAGGATGGTGGCAAAATTGGATGCCATCATGAAAAATCTCTTCCAACCCCTCCAGGAGGCACTCTCTTGGAGCACTTTTAGCCATAGGCTCATTCCACCACAGCGGAAGCACCTCTCGGGGTCTTTTCTGCTCACTGCTACCAGTTCCTCCCAATGTACTCATTACGTTCATTTTGAAATTTCTACGCATTATGCTTTTATTTATTTATTTATTTATTAATTGATTGATTGATCATTTGAGTGGCTGCATTATCTGTATTGTGAGTTTGTATCTTGTTTTTTTATGTTTCTGCTGCTGCATGAACAAAGTTTATTAATCTAATCTAATAATTTCTATGCCATTTTGTATTTCTTTCTGTGCTTGTCACCGTTTTGTTTTTAATAATGGCACCCTTGCAACAAACAAGTCGACATGACAGCAGTACATGCAATATCACAATGACTAACGCTATTTAAGATGGCATTGCAGTAACAGCATTGTCCAAGTTTATAGATTAAAAATGCCTAACAAATGGTTTGTACTATATATAGTTATCTGAGGAAAGGATTTCAAGTAAAATAGGATTTTTGGTTCAGATGTTTTCAACTATGATTGTTGCCTGCTAATTTTTTTCAGACCAAAGAAATTTCTTCTGTGGTGTTCATAATTAGTTGTGTCATTGAATTCAAAGATTGAATGAGTTATAACAACTTGTCTTTGAATACAGAAAAAGGCCAATAGGTGTTTTTGGCACCAGCTTATTTTTTACCTAACACATTGCAACCTGCTTTTTCAACTTAAAAATACAGGAAAATTAAGTAGGATGCAGAGAAGCAGATTTGTGTACTTATTTCTAGTAGGACTGACTACTGCAATGTATTATTCATAGGCTGTTTAGATAATTCTTTCTTGCTTTTCAGTTTATTCAAAATTCTTCTGCAAGAATTATTAGTAGAACTAGAAAGTGCAACCATGTAACTCATGGTGTTACACCGTCATCCAGTTCCTACATACTGTATAAAGCTTTTAATGGCCTATAGACCACAATTATTATTTGAACTTACAATATTAACAAACATATCCCTCATAACATGCTGTTAAAATGGCAGAACACAGGAAAAATATTCTTTAAAAATGATAAGAGGACATCAGTAAATAAAGTAAAAAAATAATTACATAATAAAAAAAGACTTTTATATACTCATGACAATATCCTCCTGGATAACATCTCAGCTATAAGCACAGAGTGCATCTGAATCTTCACCCCAGCTGGTTATGCCATGTGTGGTGTAAAGCAGCTTTGGAATTCTTTGACACTGATTGAATGGAGTTGACCTTTAAGTTGGTGATCATTACTAAGTACAAAGGTCAGGTAGAGGAGCATGCACTGGTACTGTGCGTTGCCACACCCACCACACCACGAAACAACCCCCCAGGCAGACATGCGGTCCAGTCCCACCCTCTGGAACTGACCCTCTATCTGCCACAGTAAGGTGTTATGTGGGCGACCCCTAGAACTCTAAACCCCAGACACAACCACACAGGCGCAAGTCCCAATGCAAGGTTTCAATACAATAATATTTCTTCACCAGTTGCACAAGCACAATACCAGACAACACAATTCTCTCCTTGTCTCACCGCTTTACTTCTTTTCCTATTACAGTCCTTCCAGGCGAGCTTTGACTGTACTCCATGCCCAACTCCAACTCGCCTGGATGATGCAGAGCAACTACTTTTGTCTAAGACCTTGTAGTACTTCCTGTGATAGGACAAAGTTTGTTGGAAGTACTTCCAGGTCATGTGGAATCCACATGAAGCAAGGATTGCAGCTCCCTGCAGTGCCCTCTTACAGCATCCCTGGAACCCAACAGGGTATCACCATGAGATTCCAATTCCCAGCATGCCCTGTGGGTATCTGAATGGGCACCACAGTCCAGGGACACTTCCAGCATATCGGGGGAGAAAGTATTCAGAATCTAATGGCTTCCCCAGTCTTTTCATTGCACTGACCTCCTGGCTGGGTAAGCCTCCCTGTTCCATCTCAGCTGGGACAACAGCCCATGCATGCAATCCATTACAGTGGATAGCAGCAAAACCACAAAAATGGCATATATAAGGTTATAGAAAGGGGGACAGAGTATGCAATCTCAAAGCTTATGCTGCGTTCCATTTATCTTGGAAGTTGGAGCTGGGAATGACGTTACACCCAAGTTGACCACATTTCAGTAGAACAAAAAAAAAAACAAAAAACAATAGGGACACCTACAGGAAAAGCTTTGTTGTGCTTGCTCTTTCAGAATACAGACAACTCCTGAACAATGCATTAGGCCTACATCTGCACATCCAAACACTGTACCAGCATGGGCAGTACTGTAAGTATAACTGGACTGATTTAATGAGACACAAATAGACAGAAGTGCTAATAAACGGAATAATATGACAGCTTTCTCTAAAGATTGTAGTGTATGTCACCATTTTGGATTGGCGTCATAATCTAAACAAACTTGGACTTGACAGAGCAGCCCTGAGTTTCCAAGATGGGAAATCCAACGTAAGGGGGTGCTCCAGTTGAACATACCAACTTCCCAGGTCAAATGGAAAACAGCATTAGAATTATACTTGATAGCCATCAGAGTATACTGCACCATGTGAAATATAAAAAACAAAAAGAGTGTCTCATCCATCAACTTTCTATTTTGAGAAAGAAAGAGCCAGAGAATTAGGAAGGGAGGAAAAAACACTATCCTGGCACCTAATTATTTTCACAATATTATGGATATTTAAGAAAAATATGAAAACAAAAGTAAATCTGGATACAAATATAATTAAAAAAATAACATAAAAAATAAAAACACCTCAGCAGGTTTGGTTTTTCACCCTTGTTCATACTATGGGCAGTTTTGACTGCCTTCCAATAAACTTTACCAGTTGTTCATTATACACAAATAGGGCCAAATGAGTGATTGTACAAGGTGCAGTAACAGTCTGTAGCTTGTTAACAACATTATTGCCATGTATGTAAAGTGCAGAGATGGATTATTGTATTTTTTATTACCGTGTGAATTGACATGTAAGTTGTCAACAAAATGTAAGGAGTCTGTTGAGGCCGAGAGCAAGACCCTTAATCTGAAAATCTGCTGTACAATGGCTGACCCTGCAATCTGTTCTCCAAAAGTCATACGAAAAGACAATCTCTCCTCTGGGATTAATAAAGTATTTCATCATCCTCATCTTCAACATCCAGGATAATGCATAAGGCATTTCAAAGAAATGTTTTGTTAATCTTCACATTTCAACATTCTGTAAGGGATCATCTGTACTTGTATTGTAGTGTATATATCAATACAATTTCTTTTTGTATAATAGCCCAAAATCACACAAGAAGTGGCGCAATGGACTTTAACAGGCGCTGTCTCTTGACAGCCCCAGCCTTGACTCTCTAAGAAGACAAGGAAAAACTCCCAAAAAAACCTTGTAAGGAAAAAATGGGAGAAACCTTGGGAAAGGCAGTTCAAAGAGAGACCCCTTTCCAGGTAGGCTGGTCACTCAGTGGGTGTCAAAAAGAAGGGGCTCAATATAATACAATACAATACAATACAATACACAGAACAGAACAGAAGTAAACCTCAATACAGTATAAAAATAAAAATATTACAAGTACGGAGCAGAATTTAACAGATGATATCACATAATATGATTTGATTTGATTTGATTTGATATGACTTGGATTTGTTTAGATACATCTGCCTTTCACCCAAGAGATCAGTGAAGGGCAGCTTTGAAAATGACCATATGTGTAAAATCCTCACCTTTGTGTGCTTCATTATCACTAGAACTTTGGAACTTTAACCTATAATGCTGTCAATATTAAAACACAACAAAACTTCATGTTCTGAGAGCCCATTTTCAACACTGCTTTTGCTGTAAATGTTGTCCACTATCTGCAGTTCACTGGAGACATGCAGTTGACGAGCTTCTCAAAGGATAAAGGTAAAGGGGTTCGTGTGGGCTGCATCTGCTAGTCTAGTGGCAGGGACAATACTTTGAAAAACAAAGAAGGGTGCAAGAAGCACATAGTGTGCAGCATGTAACATCCAAGACAGGGGGAAATTGGCGTGCTAAATCAGCAAAAGAAGATGCCGTCCTTGGCGGCCACCTAGGTCGCTTAATGGGTTGACCAGCACTGCAGCCACAATGTCCAAGTGACTGTAAACTGGCAGCTGAATTATATCGTCACGTTAATTAATTCAAGGGTTTCAGGTGTAAACAGGTCATATGTGAAGAAGCAAGAAAAGACCCCACTTGCTAAAAAAAGCTGTAGTTTAGTGAAAATTGGCATAGGATATAACAGTGACTAATTATTTGTCACTCCATTGGTTAGCATAATTATACAGCATCAGCTGGAATGTGATTAGCGTGACCAGCAGAAATACACTTTGCTGTTAAGCTGGTGGGTTCTGATTGAACTGCCATGTTCACTCAATTGCGTGCACATTCTTTTGTACATTAGGCATTCACTCAAGCTTCATATCACTAAAATGTATTCATGTGTTTCGGAATGTCCCATTTCCAAGAATTACTGTCAGAAAGTGCAGATTTTCTTCATAAAATGTCTGAAAAAATGTTAGGCAATAAAAAAGCAGAACCACACACTTGCTGCACCAACACATATGAAATAAAGAACCGAAGTCCTGAAAAAAAATGATGGCACTTCAACCTCCTGGGAGATAAGCAAACTTTGCACTTAAAGTAATTGTGGCAAAGAAAGAGATGAAAACGTTCTTAATACCACAGCAGGTTACAGATATCCTTTTATTGTATCTCTTATCTTCAGACTGTAAATAGCTAGCCATTGATCACTGGTATAAAGTTTAATCCCGGCAGCTCAGCACAGAATCCTTTTGTTACAAAACACAGGCTCACCAGTTAGTGCAGCCACACAGGCTTGATGGACTCCGAGGTGTGGCATTTACCTGGAATTCACAAACAAGAGGGAATTAGCAAGGGGTTTCCCAAATATTGTTGACAACTCGTTTGTTTCAGCATTCCAGGGAAATTGCTCTGGTGATTAAGTGTTGCCATAATGAACTGTTGTGAGACACAAAACACTGTAAGTACATCACAATAAAAGGAGACGAGCCCAAGAAATGAGGCACAGCAAACTGCAGCAACCAGGTCCTTAACTGGTTCAATTTATGTCATGTTACAGTCATTTTAATCCATTTGTCATGGGAAGCACTTTAGGATTTATTTGGATGTGCATGATTTTATTGGCATGTTTTTATTTATTAACAACTGTTGACTTAGAAAGTTCATTTTACACAGTTTATATATATTGTGACGGATGGCCGGGACCCCTTGCCCGACCAGGAGGCCTCCACGTTGGAAGGACTAGGGGATCCAGCCTATCCAGAATGTTACCTCCTCTGGAGCGCAAGACGGCGGCCCCCCTGGGCTGCAATGGTTCTTTGGACTCCCGCAGGGCTTCAAGGGGGTTAGAGTTGGATACAGCCCTGTTGGGATCTGGGTTGGCTGCCAGGGAGTGCTGCAACAGCTGCTGAGTCCTGGAGAACCGCTCTTTCCCCACACCCGGAAGTGCTGCCAGAAGTAGGGCAACGAACACCTGGAGCACTTCCAGATGCCTTATAAAAGGAGCCAGCAGACATCACTCTGGGAGCCAGAGTCGGGAGGAGGGAGATGAAGCTTCCTGGGAGGAGTTGAGGAGAAAAGGAAAAGAAAGAAAGAGTGTTGAGTTGTGCTTGGGACTGTGTTGAGCTTGTGGGTACGGGAAAGGCGTTGACCACAAGGTAAAAAAGAAAATAAAAACTCACATGTGCTTGAACTTGTGTCCTACGCCTGTCTGTGTCAGGGTTGGCATTTACAATATATATATATATATATATAAAATATATATTTTTTATTTGGCCAGTTTCTTGGCCTCAAATCTGGGGACAAAGAATTAATCTACCTATCTATCTGTCTATCTACTTGGTTGCCCACAATTGTGACAGATTAACAGTTTGAAGCTCAAACAAAAGGAAGTCTCTACAGGCATACAGGATAGGCAGAGCATAACAAACGGTTTAGACATCAAGATAAAGAACCCTGTGCAAGCCACTAGGAGGCGTACTGCCACCCTAACCCCCGGACACAGACAGGCAGGACACAGGTTCACTAAACACCCATGTTTATTTACAGTTCAAAAGCGCACAAACCACCAACAGCACATTAATATACAGTCCATTCCCTTCTTTGCCATCAGTCCATCTGCCTCCACTCCTCCTCAGGCTTTGTCTCCTTCCTCCCGACTCTGGCTCCTCGAATTGAGTAAGACGGCCCCTTTTATCATGCCCCAGATGTGCTCCAGGTGATGGTCTCCTGGCAGCACTTCCTGGTGTGGTGGAGGTGCTGTCTTCCAGGGCTCATGAACCATCTAAGCAGCACCATGATTAGGCCAAACGGCCCAGTTCCGTATCTGTGGCCCTTGATGGAAATCAGGGGGGCTGCCCTCGTGCATCCAGGGAAGATATTGCCCCTTTCCCGGTCTTTACCTGCTCCAGGCGTCCCGGTGGGGCAAGGTCCTTTGTCATCTGCCACACCTGCCATGTAAAATCTTATAACTGAAAGCTTGTCTGTGGGAAACTTGGAGTTAGTAAAATTCACCTACAGTAGCTCTTCTGATCAGTAAGAAGTAAGCGCTGACAATGTGAAGTTCTCTTAGGAGGAGGAGGATATTTTAGGTCAAAGAGAAGGAGAGGAAAGGCATGATGCAAATCCTTAAAACCATGAAAATTAATGGCAGCCATTGGGAACACTGTTTCCCCAGTGAAAAATATTTATCGTGCTTATTCTAGGATCATGACCTCAGCATGGAATGCAAACTAGAGGAGTGAGAAGTGATGTCATGGACTCCAGGGGCTTCCTTACATTTCCTATGACTGCTGAAAGTTGGAACATCAGAATACAGGCGAGTTTCAGCAAGCGAATTAATTCATATTAAGACTTGATCATAAAGTGCTAGACTTCACAGGTTGAGAAGCACGCAAGGAATCTGGATCAATTTACAAAAACAAAAGACATGGCCATTAACAAGTAAAGTTGGCACACAATAAGATAGCTCAAGAACAAGAGGAAAAATAAAATTTGTCTTGAAAAACTAATACCACATACTAAAACGCTGTTCATCCCAGCTCTGCCAAGATACTGGAAAAGAAATTAAATTCAAGATATCTCAAAAAGATATTCTGTAAATTTGGTTATGTTTTCAATAGGATGTCCTGAGTCTTTTAGATTATTTGAAAAGCACAAAAGGTTTTTTTTACGATATCAGGAAATGCATTAAAGTATGTCAAAAAGGTTTGGATGTTATTTCAAAACATCTATAACAGTATGTTTAAATGCTTTCCAGATTCTCTTCACATTGACTTTTGTTTGAGATAAGTAAAATACATTTTTAGGTATCTCAGTTTTTTTTCTGATATTTTAAAATGTTTCCTCTCCCTCTGAGATATCTTAAAATGTAACTCCATATAACCCACATTTTATTTCAGAGATATTTGAGATATTTAACATACAATTAAAGATATCTGCAATGTAATTCTAGACATCTGTCTGTTTTGAGATATCTGATTTCTTAGATATTTCAAGATCTAACGTAGAAGATCTATGAACAGGAGACAATAGCAGAGGAGTGGAGGGACAGTGTGATTGTACATATTCATAAGGAGAAGGCTGTTATTCAGGATTGTGGAAACTATAGAGGACACAAGGAACATTTGGGAAATGGTTACAGAGAGCAGTTTGGTTTTATGCCAGGGACAGGAACAACTGATGCAGTCTTTGCATAGAGCAAGCTGATAGAGAAGCATTGAGAAAAACAGAACAGTTTGTGTATGTTGTTCATTGATTTGGAGAAGTCTTATGATAGAGAGCCACAGCGAGATGTCTGGAGATGCATGAGATAGAAAGGAGGTCCAGAGAAGTGTGTGAGGATTGTCTGGAATATGTTTGAGGGAATGAGGTTATAAGCAGTGTTCGGGTAACAGACAAGATTCCAGTTAGCATAGGAATGAACCAGGTATCTTCTTTAAGAACTTATCTCTTTGACCTTGTTATGGATGTGTTGAGTCATGGGACAAAAGACCAATCATGAAGACACTGTATTGTATAGCATCACAAAAGGGGAAGTTGAGAGGAAGGTGGAGAAATGGAGAAGAGCTTTGGATGATAGAGGATTGAAGATAAATAGGAAGAAGACAGAATATGTGAGGTTTAATGATGATCAGGATTCAGAAGTTAACGTACAGAGAGAACTATTGAAAAGAGGAGATAAATTTAAATGTCTAGGATCAGTGGTAGCACAAGATGGAAAACTAGAGGCAGAAAAATCCATAGAGTGCAAAATGGATGGAACAATTGGAATAGGACAATAGGAGTATTGTGTGACTGAAGAATTAAGGTCAATGGAGAAGGTAAGATATTTAAGACCAGCAATCATGTATGGAGTTGAGACATGGGCAGTAAAGGTGAGTGCAGGAGAAGAAGTTACAAATGGCGGAACTGAGAATTTTGAGCTGGATGTGTGGAGTTAGAAAAAAAGAACAGAATAAGAAATGAGACAATCACAGGTACAACAAAAGTGGGGGAGATATTTAAGAAAGTACAGGAAAGTAGGTTGAAGAAGTATGGGCACATGATGAGGAGAGACAATGAATATGTTGGCAAAAGTGAGATGAGAATGAAGTACAGGAAAAGAAAAAACAAGTGAGGCCAAAGCAGAAGTGGATGGATAGAATAAAAGAAAATGGGAATGAAAAGGGCTTGACTGGCGAGGAGGTATAGGACCAAGCTGTCTGGAGGAGGTTAAGCAAGCACATCGGCCCCACACAGAAGCGGGAAAGCATGAAGAGGAAGAAGAAGAATTTCAAGATATCTCAAAATATGTTCCTGGACAATTCAAGATACTGTACCTCAAATGTATTTCAATAATTTCTATTGAAAGAAGAGGAAATGTACAAGAAGTGATTTTAAGATATCAGATATAAGATTTTAATATATTGAAGTGAATTTCAGATTTTCTATCAGAATTCTTTCAAATAATCAATAAATCGTATACTTGATGACGCTGGTAGCGATAAAGGCATAGTACTTCTTTACATAAAACGTCACGACTAAACTACTAAGACATGTAGTTGAAGAAGAAACCTTTAAAAACTTTTATAAAGTATCTGAACAAGATAGGACAAATACAGTATTAGCGAACCAATTTGAAAATGTTTAGAGATGTCTCAAATTAATATATAGATATCATCAAAATGTATTGCAAGTACAGTGGAACCTCGGGTCAGGACTGTAATTTGTTCCAAAACCCGATTTGGTCGTGACCTGAAGTAATTTCCCCCATAGAATTGTATGTAAATACAATTAATCCGTTCCAGACCGAACAAGCTGTATGTAAATATATTTTTTTAATGATTTTTAACCACAAAAATAGTTAATTATACCATAGAATGCACAGTGTAATAGTAAACTAAATGTAAAAACATTGAATAAAACTGAGAAAACCTTGAACAGAGAATGCTCGAATCAGTCTCTTTAAAAACAAGCCCTGTGCATTCTTTAATTGCCTTCTCTCTCTCGCTCGCTCTCTTGCACTGTCTCTCTCTCGCTCGCTCTCTCTCCCACTTTCTCTCTCACTTGCTCTCTGCACAGGGAATGCACAGGGAGAGGCTGAACACGTGCGGAAATCATCGGCGCGTACGAAGCGGAAGAGAAACTGGCTTGTTTGTCACCCGAGTGTGTGGTAGTGAACAGATGCAAAAGTTTGGCAAACTTTTTGGTTGTAACCCGATTTGTACGTGTTCAGAGACATTTGTGAACCGAGGTAACCACTGTATTTTGAAATGTGAAGGAACATAATTTGAGATATCATATACTGACTTTCATACACCTGTACACCTGCGTATCCATGCAATTATCTAATCAACCAACCATTGCATTGCATAAAATCATACAGGTACATGTCATGTTCACATGAAACACCAGAATGGGGTGAAAATATTACCTCAGTAATTTTGGTGGTGGTATGATTGTTAGTTGGTTTGAGAATTTCTGTAACTGCTGAACTCCTGGGATTTTCTCAGAATGGTGCAAAAAATATCTAGTGATCATCAGTTGTTGTTGATGATAGAGGTCAGAGGAGGATGGCCAGATAGGTCTGAGCTGACAGAAAGGCTATGATAAATAAGATAACCACTCTACAACTGTGGTGAGCAGAACAGCCTCTCGGGTAGATGGACCACTGGTGCAGAAGACCATGTTGGGTTCCACTGCGGTCAGCCAAGAACACAAAACTTTTGGTGCAGTGAGTACAGTCTCACCGAAACTGGAAAGTTGAAGACTGGAAAAACTTATCCTGGTCTAATGAATCTTGATTTTTACTGAGGCACAGAGATGTTACTGTCAGAATTTGACACCAACAGCATAAATCCATGTACCAAAACCTTGTGTAAACAGTCTAGTCTTGTGGTGGTGTTGTAATGGTGTGAGGAATGTTTTCTTGCCACATTTTGGGTCCAATATTACTAATCAATCATCACTTTAATGCCACAGTCTATTTGAGTATTGTTGCTGACCATGTGGCTCCCTTCATGGCTACAAATTACCCTTCTTCTAATGGCTACTTCTAGCATGATAATGTACCGTGTTATAAAGCAAAAGTCATCTCAAACTGGTTTCATGAACATGACAATGAGCTCAGGGTTCTTCAATAGTCTTCTCAGTATGAATCCAATAGAACAACTTTAGGATGAGGTAAAATGGGAGATTCTGTGTGCAGCTGACAAATCTACAAAAATTGTGTGATGTAATTATGTCAACAAAAATCTCAAAGGAATGTTTCTAAAATCTGGTGGATTCTATGCAACAAAGAGAAGTCCCTGTCCAGTATTAGCGTAGTGTTCCTGAATATCTAAAAACCTGAAACTCACTTTGAGATATTTCTAAATGTTAACTTGGTTTGCCTTAGAGGAGTACTTTAATTGGTACAATGATGAGCAGAGACTGGCGTAATGTTAATCTTTCAGTTTGAGGATGCTAGTGCTATGAAGAGGACAGGCAGACACCATTTCCTTATAGCATTACACTCCACCATCTCATTCAAAATGTTTCTCCATTAAGGCAGTCCAGTAACTGGAATATTTTCACAGCAAAATATAAACTCAAAGCTTTCTACTCAGTTTCTAGTACACTGTTCTTCATGATTAGGGAGAATTTTTGGCACATGTTAAAAGTGCCTGATAATGATCTTAATCAATAATTTAATAATTTGTTTTCAAGCTCAGTCCTGAAGCTGTGGTTTTTATTCCAACCAACCATGGAGGACTGAACTTGAAAACCACTGGTTTAATATAGCGTTGTGTTTTCTCAGCTTGCTTATAAAGATCTGGTAAACGTTCCAGAGATTGAACACAGTAACAAAGATGAGTAAAATATACATCTTAAACCTAAACGTCCAAGCAGACCCTCATAAAACTCCATGCAAATGACAGGTTCTACAGCCCCCCTTGCTCCGACACACTGTTTAATGCTCAACAACATAAAGCAAAAGCAGTCATTCTGTAATCTTGGAAATCAATTCAGTCTTCACTGCACATATTAAAATTAGCTAATTACTGGTTGTCAACAATTACTTGTATGCCTTGTTTGATGAAGCAAGTTATGGTGGGTGAAGGAGACAGGAGGAGACTTATGATCACCATCACTTTTATCCACTTTATTATATTTTCATTTTTAGATGTTATTGGTTTCAGCATCTGGTATTAGAAATTTTTCAACAATTAAATTCAAGCAAAACAAAATATCTCTAATTAAGGGACACTCAAATACACAACTAAAACAGATAACAAATACTTATGTCACTAAGAAATATAAAGTGTAAAAATAATTCTGATTTGTTCTTTTAATTACAAGTTTATAATTACAAACCTCAAAGGTCTCATCCATGAATTGCAAAGAAAGAAGTGGTATCAATCTTAGGTCATTGATATCAGAATATAGTCTTTTTTAAGCTACACTGCTGAGAAAATTATCTATGCCCTCCATCCAGAACAGTCCTTATAAATGTTGCATCCACAAGTTTTTCGGCATTGTTGGGGACCCCTCTCACCCCACCTCTCACAACAGGCTGACATCGTTTCAGTATCTTTTGAGCTCAACAATATTCATATTATTTTGCAGATACTTGTTTTTTGTTAGACATTTGTTTAGATTAAATGGGGTTACCAGGGTGGTACCCTAACCTTTTTCCTGTTTATTTCTGATTCCTTGCTGCGGTTCTGTAATGGTCTGGGTTGGCCCCATGCTCCCTATTGCGTCTGGGAGCCTCATGTTGTCTGGCAGAAGGGACCACAGCATTCAGACTGCCACCACCAGATTTTGCAACATCTTCTTTCTTAAAGCTGTTAGACTTCTTAACAGCCTTTCATCCTTTTCTGACACAATGACTTAATGACATAGTTTAACATCTTGCTTTAATGCTTTGTAGACACTTTCATTTAATCAAACATTATAATTGTATATCTGATTTACTCTTTGGTTGTTAGACTACAGCACAGTATATGCACAGTATATACATATACAGTCTTCCTCTTCTTCTTCTTTTGGTTGCTCCCATTAGGGGTTGCCACAGAAGATCATCTGTCTGCATATTGATTTGGCAAAATTTTACACCAGCTGCCCTTCCTAACGTAACCCTTCCCATTTATCTAGGCTTGGGACTGGCACAGTATATATATACAGTAAATGTACTATATATGGGATGCAGTAACGGAAGGACAGCATGGGAGGAGGCATAATCTGGTTGGAATGGGACTGAAGCAAAGGAATGAATTAATGGATAATGTGGGGAACTTGGTGCATTCAGGGAAGTTCCTTCCCCAGTCTAATAGATGGCAGCGCTCCACTGGCATGGACCAAGTAGTGACGCCCGCATGGGAGTTGTAGCCCTTAGGAACAATCCTGTTGGGGTCCTTGGGTGGCACTAGGGGGTGCTGCAAGGAGAGAGACTACCTGTTTCAAGGGACTCCCGACTGACCTGGAAGTGCTTCTGTTAGTCTGTGCCCCTGTGCTGGTAATACTTCCTGGTCTCACATAAAAGCAAGCCATCCAGCCACCCCCAGGGAGTTGGAGTCAGAAAACAAAGCTCACCTGGAGGTGTGGAGGAGAGGAAAGGAAAATGAGAAGATGTGCTTATCGTACCCCATTGTGAAGGAATTAATGTATTTGAACCTGGGATTGTGTCTGTGTGAAGGTGTCTGAGATTGGGGAGGCTGCAGTGCCCCCTACTGATCACAATATATATATGTAGAGAGAGTCATAAATGAATGTCTTATTTTAAGATAATAATTTGCTGCCCTGTATAAATATTTTTAGTTATTTCTGCCTATGTTGTATTTATCCTGAAATATACAGTACATTATCAGACTCTACAAATTCAAAGCATAATTACCAATTAATAATTAGAAGTTAAGGGCTCACCTAATTTAAATTTTTATACAAATTCATATTGTTGTTGAAACTAACATATTTCTTGGACTATCTGCCAGAGCTATCTGGGGAAACAGTGGAAGCTTATCTGAAAGAACAAATATTGCTTATGTTTCTAATAATCATAAGTTGCAAATCAAAAAGGCAATAGTAGGAATCAATTATAGTCGACCCTTGACATACGACCAGCCTGACATGCGAACAACTTGATTTATGACCAAAATTTTTGTTTTGTTTTACGACCAACATCTTGCGTTACGACCCAAATGCGGTCACGTGCATCCGCTTGTGCGATTGTAAACAAAAGGCCAAGAGCGTTCGTAAGCGTCAGTCGGAGCCCAGATACATGTGTTTGTGGACCTAATTTCGGTCAGTGCAGTGATTTATCTATACTAATAAAAGGCAAAGCCCTCACTCACTCACTCACTGACTCACTGACTCATCACTAATTCTCCAACTTCCCGTGTGGGTGCTAGGCTGAAATTTGGCAGGTTCATTCCTTACAGCTTCCTTACAAAAGTTGGGCAGGTTTTATATCGAAATTCTACGCGTAATGGTCATAACTGGAAGCAGTTTTTCTCCATTTACTGTAATGGAGATGAGCTTCAACGCCGTGGGGGCGGAGTTTCGTGTGACATCATCACGCCTCCCACGTAATCACGCAGTACATAGAAAACCAGGAAGACCTCAAAAAGCACTGAAGAAAACATGCATTATATAATTGAGAAGGCAGCGAAACAATAAGAAGCGAGCGAAAGTGACATATACAACCATATTCATGAGTTCTGCTACTTCGGAAACAAAGCACGATGTAAACCTACACTTTAAATTAAGTTCATAGACAGGCTGCCGCTGGCGTTTGTAATTTAGTGCCTGCCCATATAAGGCCGTCCGTCAGCGGCAATCCAATAGCAAACTGCCACGGGTAAATATTCACGGGTGAAGGACTGTGTTTATGGAGAGGAAGATGAGATGGTCAGGGTGGTGTTTGACACAAACTCAGCGAAACTGCGAGAGAAAGTTTTAAGTGCCAGGACTAAGGTAACATTAAATACAGCCATGGACATAGCACGAGATGGCACCAGCACAGCTGGGAAACTTCGATGCATGTACACCGAGCGGCTCACGTGAACTGGCGAGTGCACAGATAAAAGCAACAGTTCCAAAGAGGCTGAACAAAACCGAATTACACAATTGAAAAGGCAGCAAAAATATGAAGCGTCTCATACATACAAGCATATTCATAAATCCAACTACTGCGGAAACAAAGCACACGTTGGAAAAAGTCAATGTCCCGCTAAAGGAAGACAGTGTAAAAAAAACCCGTGCATGCAGTGTGTCAGGTCTCAGATAAAGAAGAAGACGAGCTGTTTATTGATGCAGTAAGAAACGAATCGATGAATGAAAACTGTCATCTTTACAGCGATTGACAAACACGGAATGTAACTTGAACACAACACATCCTACAAATACGAACCTGATTGAAAGAAATAATGATAATCAAATCCTTGATGACAGCAACACTCAGTAACACTCACAAAACAAATACTGTATATTGACAGTCATGTTACGTTATTTTTAAAATGTTCCCTTTTCTTTTCTAGCTTTTTAACACACTACTTCTCGCTGCGATCGCTGGTATATATATATGTATATATATATATAACCCGATCTACATACTCGAATAATGGATACTTTATTAGCCATCAATGATTGTTTTGGTAAAGCCATACTCAGTGTATTCATTAGATGAGCGGTAAAAAGTAAGGCGAGGGAGGATGACTTATTGAGGCATGCAGGCTGTAGTCTTGCGTCAACTCTATCTGAATTGCGCGATCACATTTGAAAAAATATATCTTTTCAAGTTCTATTTAGTCCATATGTGTCAAACTCAAGGGGCGGGCCACATCCGCCCGCGTGTAATTATATCCGCCCGAGATCATTTTATATACTGTATTATTGTTATTAAAGCCGGGTATATGAAGCGCTGGTAACACAATAAACTACAGATCCCATAATGCAGCGCTTCAGCTGCCTTGCCGAACAGTTACCGCGTTAATCAAGTCTACCTTATGATGCTGCAAGTTATTGCGAAGCTAGCTCACACGATGCTGAAGAGAAAAGTTGATTCTGAAAATAGAGCCTTTAAAACCGATGGGAGGCTGAGTATATGTTTACTGAACCCGTGTGTCTCATTTGTGGAGCTAATGTGGCTGTAATTACAGAATTTAATCTAAGACGGCACTATAAAACAAAACATCAGGGTAACCTGAAAGACCTGAATGCAATGCAGAAGATACAGAAAGCAGAAGAATTAAATAAGAATCTGACACTTCAGCGGACGTTTTACCCGTGCACAATCACAAAGTGATTTCAATTGAAGCTGCTTTTATGGGAGACACAACCACTTGCCCCACTTTCCCTGTTGCCAAGTAATGTTAAACCAAGTCGTCACTACGGTGTTCCCAAATACGCACTTTGCTGATAAACTGAGCGCACTGAGTTTGCACGGCGCTTTGGTGACTTTGAAGAACAAAAAAAGTCCGTCTACATGCGGCTCGAACCTTGTGCATGTTTGGTAGCACATATCTGTGTGAGAAGCTCTTCTCAGTGATAAAGACTAACAAAACAGCACAGAGGAGTCGCCTCACTGATGAGCACCTGCAATCCATCCTGAGAATCTCCACAACACAGAACCTCACACCAAACAGAAACGAACTTGTTGCCAGGCGTCCAGCTCTAAAATGACATATGAGCAAAGACAACTGAATGATTTGATTTGTCATTGCTGAAAGGAACACATTTTATTTATATTTCTAGGTTTTGTTATGCAGCATGTTCATATTTGAATTTGTATAATTTTGACAGGATATATTTTTATGGAGAGCAAAATCTTTTGGGATATTTAAAATCTAAGTTTATTTTTATAAAATATAAAATTACATAAGAGTAAAGAAATTTGAATGTTTGTTCTTTTAATGTTTACTTTATTTCTAACTTGTATAATTTAGACAGGATATATTTTTATGGAGAGCAAAATATTATAAGTTGTTTAAGGTTTTAGTTGATTTATTCAGGAATAATATTCCTGTCTGTTTTTACCATTCCTACCAAAGATATTTCTGTCGACTAAATAAAAATTCCTTCTATTTAAAAGTTAAATAGACCTTGAACAAATACGATAGTTCATAATATCCACGCAGACTTGCACGTAAGAGCGGGTGTCACCCGTTTTAACAAACAGCGTATTGCACTGATACGAAATAGCTGTGTGTGTATATATGTAGATATGTATGTATATGTATATATATGTTTATATATGTGTGTGTGTATGTATATATATATATATGTATTTGTGTGTATATATGTGTGTGTATGTATGTATGTGTGTATGTATATATATATATATGTATTTGTGTGTATATATGTGTGTGTATGTATGTGTGTATGTATATGTATGTGTATATGTATAGATATGTATATATATATGTTTGTGTGTGTGTAAATATATATATGACAACAACACTCATCACTCACAACAGTGACAAAACAATAACATTGACAATCATGTTACGTTATTTTCAAAATGCTTCCTTTTCTTTTTCATTGCTTCTTTAACACACTACTTCTCCGCTGCGAAGCGGTATTTTGCTAGTCTATATATATAATTCACTACGACCATGGCAAGCAAGACGCATAATTGCTAAGGAAGAAAGAGAAGGTAACAAAGGTAAAGAAAGCGATTATTAGGGGATGTTAGCTAGCGGGCTGGCGCGGCACATGATGATGTCATCAGGCTGAGTCAGCACCGGCTTGCTTTGCAGTGTATTATTACAGCAGTTCACAACATGGCCAGCTTTGAACTGAGAGCTCGACTACTGTCATTATTAACTTGAGAAACAGTGATCATAATCGAAACGAAGAAGGAAATTGTGTGGGAATATGAGAGTGGCGTTCGTGACCGATCTCGCTAATATGTACAGCATATCGAAATCCACCATCTCGATAATTTTACAAAGAAAAGATTTGCATAAGGAGGCTCCTTCTAAACACCACCTTCCATTTCATTCTCCTCCTCCCTTCCTGCAGCCTAAAGATGTCAAATTAAATGGTGAGTACAGTATAAAATTGTTGTTTCTGGTAGGCTAGGCACTTTTTATAACTTTTTGGTTAGTACATTAGAAAAATTATTGGTGTTTTGGTAAATTATGCACATTATACAACCCTTTTTTATTATGAAAAGGTTAAGTAAGTGTTGCTGTGGGAGGTTTGGAGCGCATTATGGGTATTTCCATTATTACTTATGGGAAAAATAGTCTTGACTTACAACCAACTTGAGTTCCAGCCCTCGTGAGCGAATTGAGTTCGTAAGTCAAGGGTCCACTGTATATCTCTAAAACTGATAATAAATATAAAAGATTGCATTCTCTATAAACACACTTAAATTTTTAGACCACAAGAGAGATAAAACAACTCTTATTTTACTCACACCATTCCTATTATCAGTTTAGAGAATAAGCTAATTGGATGTTAGCACATCAAACATCTAGGAAAGAAGTTTGGAATCCTATCTGAGAAATCAACAATGCGCCTGTAACCAAAGAACACAAAAAGATACCGTAAGTAATATGTTAAAGGAATACTTTAAGATGCTTTTCTCATTAAAATATAATGAAAATGGTGCTCTTGTTGAAGATGGAAACACCACAACTTAAGGCATTAATTATAAATAAGCTGACTAAACCATTACTACTCCTTGAAATCCTGGATACCAACAAATTTTCACAAACTAGGAAAGCTTCAGGCCTGGATAGCTAACCTCAAACATTTATCTAAAAAAGGAAAAAAAAAAACTGATCTGTTAATATTATCTATACTCATTGTCTTCACCCTGAAAATGCTCCTACTAAATCATTACAAGTATTAGGGATTATCTTCTCAAGAAAAACAAAAAATCACCAGAACACATATTTTCCAGGACAATTCTCCTTCTTTACACTAATGTTAAAATTTTGGCCGTGTTGCTACCAACACGTCAAAGAAATTCCTTAAATCTATCATTTCCAAAGATGAAACTGGACTTGCTAAGGCCAGACAATCACTATGAGATGTATCAGGCCTGCTGCATTAAATAATGGTACCCGAATCAAGGTACATCTGACACAATATGCTACCTGACCTCTGTGTAATATGACAGGCAGTGCACAGCGAGCGGCGGCCATACAAATAGCAGAATTTAAAATGCTCTCACTAGAATAATTAAATAATAACTCAAAAAATAAAGAGAAGTGACCTTAAAGGCAACTGTTATAATTTTGTTTTTAAAGTCATTTTTATTACATTTTTGATTTAATGGCCAATTCAGTCCTATTTTTGGACTCATTTCAGTTATTTAATATCATGAGTTTTTCTGCCCCAGGTCATATGTTTTGGGAATGTCTGATGTTTAGTTCTTACTGGAATAAAGGCTTTGCTTATTTATCAGGCAGCTATGGAATCACAATACTCCCTAATCCTCTAACAGCTCCGTTTTAAAGCTTTCTACTTAGTGAACCGTCTACCTGATAATTTACACTGTACTGTTACCACACTGTAGTATCTTGTTCTTTTTGAATAAATGGGTAAAGGATGATCTGTTAAACTAATATATATATATATTTTTACAAGGAACACTTTAGAAGTTGTTTACAATATGGCAGGCATTTATTATCATCCTAAATTAATTAAACATACTGAACCATTGCCAAACTTTTGGATGATTTAGTGTTTTTGATTAATTACTTCATATTAGATACTTTTTCTTCCCCTGCTGTCTAGATGAGTAGGTGTTATTGTACTTGAATAAGACCTAATACTGCATGTCTTACTGATTTGTAATGTTTACATTGTATTGAAACTGTAACATCAATAAGATAATTTTGAAACACGATCATGAGGCAAATTTTCAGTTTGAACTCCTGTGTTTCATCTTTTGTTTCCTGTTTTAATATACAACAATAAACACAACATTTATTTATATAGCACACTTTCATACAATGTAGCTCAAATTCCTTTACAAGATGTCAAAGAGAAAATGACAGTAAAAGAAAAGCAAATAAGCAAGGAAAGAAAAACAAATAAGATTACCGTATATACTCGTGTTTAAGTTCTCCTGCGGAGAAGTTAGGGCTTGAATTTATCGTATAATTTCCGGTATTTTATAATGTCAGTCGTATAAGTCGAAAGCAGAAAACTCACGCTATTGGTCCAAGAGATTATGATACGCTAACGCACACCTGAGAGAGAAAAAAAAGGCTGTGTGGTCTGTGGTTACTCTATGTATTGTGCCTACGTGACCACACTGTAATACCTGAACTATTCTTAAGCGATGATTGCACTGTATTGTGTTTTTTTATATCTCACACCCTCATACACCTTCATCATAAGAGTGTCCCTTATCAATGATAGAGCGTTCAATCAGAAGAAAACATGAAGCTGGTTTTAAATTAAAAGTTGTTGAAATGGTGAAAAAAATTGGTAACTGTGCTGCTGCAACAAAATTCGATGTGTCTGAGAAACTGGTGCGAGATTGGAGGAGGCAAGAAGATGTAAAAAAAATATTTTTGAACAGGCGTATAAGTCGGGGTCTGACTTTATGATCGATTTTTTGGGTTTCAAGACCCGACTTATACGTGAGTATATGCAGTAATCAATAACATTAAAAAGTAGGTAACAAACAAAATAAATTCAAAAAGCATTACTACTAAAGATCCATCCATCCATCCTCTTCCACTTATCCGAGGTCGGGTTGCGGGGGCAGCAGCTTGAACAGAGAGGCCCAGACTTTCCTCTCCCCAGCCCCTTCTTCTAGCTCTTCCGGGAGAATCCCAAGGCGTTCCCAGGCCAGCCGGGAGACATAGTCCCTCCAGCGTGTCCTGGGTGTTGCCTGGGGCCTCCTCCTGGTTAGACGTACCCGGAACACCTCACGAGGGAGGTGTCCAGAAAGCATCCTGATCAGATGCCCAAGCCACCTCATCTGACTCCTCTCGATGTGAAGGAGTAGCGGCTCTACTCTGAGCCACTCCCGGATGACTGAGCTTCTCACCCTATCTTTAAGGGAAAGCCCAGACACCCTGCGGAGGAAACTCATTTCAGCCGCTTGTATTCGTGATCTCATTCTTTCGGTCACTACCCATAGCTCATGACCATAGGTGAGGGTAGGAACATAGATCGACTGGTAAATTGAGAGCTTTGCCTTACGGCTCAGCTCCTTTTTCACCATGAAAGACCGATGCAGAGCCTGCATCACTGTGGACACTGCACCGATCCGCCTGTCGATCTCACGCTCCATTCTTCCCTCACTCGTGAACATTAGACCCCGAGATACTTGAACTCCTCCACTTGGGGCAGGGTCTCTCCCCTAACCCTGAGAGGGCACTCCACCCTTTTTCGTTTGAGGACCATGGTCTTGGATTTGGAGGTGCTGATTCCCATCCCAGCCGCTTCACACTCAGCTGCGAACTGATTCAGAGAGAGCTGAAGATCACGGCCTGATGAAGCAAACAGGACAACATCATCATCTGCAAAAAGCAGTGACCCAATCCTGAGTCCACGAAACCGGACCCCCTCAATACCCTGGCTGCGCCTAGAAATTCTGTCCATAAAAGTTATGAACAGAATCGTTGACAAAGGGCAGCCCTGGCGGAGTCCAACTCTCACTGGAAATGGACTCGACTTACTGCTGGCAATGCGGACCAAGCTCTGACACTGGCTGTTCAGGGACCGAACAGCTCTTATCAGGGGGTCCGGTACCCCATTCTCCCGACCCTCCACAGGATTCCCCAAGCGACATGGTCGAACGCTTTTTGCAAGTCCACAAAACACATGTAGACTGATTGGGCAAACTCCCATGCACCCTCCAGGATTCTGCTAAGGGTGTAGAGCTGGTCCGCGGGTCCACTGTTCCACGACCAGGACGAAAACAACACTGTTCCTCCTGAATCCGAAGTTCGACTATCCGATGGACCCTCCTCTCCAGAACCCCCGAATAGACTTTTCCAGGGAGGCTGAGGAGTGTGATCCCTCTGTAGTTGGAACACACCCTTTGGTCCCCCTTTTTAAATAGGGGGACCACTACCCCGGTCTGCTAATCCAGAGGCACTGTCCCCGATGTCAATGCAATGTTGCAGAAACGTGTCAACCAAGACAGTCCTACAACATCCAGATCCTTTAGGAACTCCATGCGTATCTCTTCCACCCCCGGGGCCCTGCCACCAAGGAGTTTTTTGACCACCTCGGTGATCTCAGCCACAGTGATGGGGGAGCCCACCTCAGTGTCCCCAGGCTCTGCTTCCTCATTGGAAGGCATGTTAGTGGGATTGAGGAGGTCTTCGAGGTCTTTTAAGCACAGCGTTTGACACCATTGACCATTCTATTTTACTGCACAGGCTAGAAAACGATGTTGGGCTTACAGGCCCCGTGCTCGCTTGGTTTAGTTCTTATTTATCAAATCAATTCCAGTATGTACAGAAATGTGCAGACAGTACTCCATCATTATACATAGAAGTTCAATATGGTGTCCCGCAGGGCTCAGTACTGGGACCTTTACTGTTTTCACTTTACATGCTTCCACTGGGATCTCTCATTAGGAAACATAATGTTAATTTTCACTCGTATGCAGATGACACCCAGTTATACCTTTCATTGAAATCAAATGAAGTTTCTCCGATGTTGTCTTTAATTAGTTGTGTTAGTGAATTAAAGGAGTGGATGAATGAGAACTACTTGTCTTTAAATATGGATGAAACAGAGATGTTAATTGTTGGAGGGAATGACGCTGATCACAGCAATATTTTGTCGTCATTTAACTCAGTTGGAATCCCAATTAATTTTACTGAATCAGCCCGCAATCTAGGTGTTATCTTTGACTCTAGCGTGTCATTTAAAGCACATATTACAAAGTTGTCCAAAACATGTTTCTTCCATCTTAAAAATGCTAGGAAATTAAGGCGCTTTCTAAATAAACAGGATTCTGGGAAATTAATTCATGCATTTATCTCTAGTAGGACTGACTACTGCAATGCAGTGTTCACTGGCTGTTCAAACTGTTCTTTATACAGCCTCCAGTTAATCCAAAATGCAGCTGCAAGAATTATTACAAGAACAAGAAAATATGAACACATAACTCCAGTTCTTAAATCCTTACACTGGCCCCCGGTTAAATTTAGGGTAGATTTCAAAATCCTCCTTTTAACATATAAAGCATTAAATGGCCGAGGTCTGGCTTACTTGTCTGAACTTTTTATGACTTACAAACCAGAGCACACATTAAGATCTCAAGATGCCGGTCTGCTTATGATTCCAAGGATTAATAAAATAACAGTGGGAGGTCGAGCTTTTAGTTACAGGGCCCCTAAACTGTGGAATGGTCTTCCTGCTTCTATAAGAGATGCCTCTTCGGTCCCAGCCTTTAAATCTCGGCTGAAGACTCACTACTTCAGTTTAGCATATTCTGACTTGAGCTGCTGATTAACTGTACATACTGCATCTCTGTTATTAGTCATTAGCACTAAAACATAAGTAACATGATAGTTAGAATTTGTTACTAACCCTCACCTATTCTGTTTCTGTTCTCAGTACTCAAATGTGGCAATTGGTGCCACGGCCCACCTGCCAAGTTGTTTGCCTGCCTGTGGTAAAGTCATCCCTGATGGAGGATCACAGGAATCATGGGAAAAAGGGGTCCTTTCATCGGATTGGCTGGCCGAGCAACGTTTCAGCCGTGGAATTGCCAAATGGGGAGGCAGCTTGATGGATGAGGTCTCCAGGACTCTAAAAATATCCAAATCTTATTATGTGATATCATCTACTGTTAAATTCTGCTCCGTACTTCTAAATTTTTTATTATTATGCTGTATAAAGGATTTGTTCTGATCTGTGTATTGTATTGTATTGACCCCCTTCTTTTGACACCCACTGCACGCCCAACCTACCTGGAAAGGGGTCTCTCTTTGAACTGCCTTTCCAAAGGATTCTTTCAATTTTCCCTACAAGGTTTTTTTTTGGGAGTTTTTCCTTGTCTTCTCAGAGAGTCAAGGCTGGTGGGCTGTCAAGAGGCAGGGCCTGTTAAAGCCCATTGCGGCACTTCCTGTGTGATTTTGGGCTATACAAAAATAAACTGTATTGTACTGTATTGTATTGTATTGTATTGTATTGTACTGTATTGTACTCCCCACCGACCCACAACGTCCCGAGTCGAGGTCAGCAGCGCACCATCCCCACCATATACGGTGTTGACACTGCACTGCTTCCCCCTCCTGAGACGCCGGACGGTGGACCAGAATCTCCTTGAAGCTGTCCGAAAGTCGTTCTCCATGGCCTCCCCAAATTCCTCCCATGCCGAAGTTTTTCCCTCAGCAACCACCGAAGCCACATTCCGCATGGCATGTCGGTACTTATTAGCTGCCTCCAGAGTCCCACAGGACAAAAGGGTCCGGTAGGACTCCTTCTTCAGCTTGACGGCATCCCTCACCGCCGGTGTCCACCAACGGGTTCGGGATTGCCGCCACGACAGGCAACGACCACCTTACGGCCACAGCTCCGGTCAGCCGCCTCAACAATAGAAGCACGGAACATGGCCCATTCGGACTAAATGTCCCCAACCTCGACCACAAAGTGTATCATTGAACTGAGGCCTAGGGTGTCCTGGTGCCAAGTGCACATATGAACACCCCTATGCTTGAACATGGTGTTCGTTATGGACAAGCCCACTGGGGTTCAGATCGGGGGGCCATTCCTCTCAATCACGCCCTTCCAGGTCTCACTGTCATTGCCCACGTGAGCATTGAAATCTCCCAGCAGTACAAGGGAGTACCCAGAAGGTATGCCCTCTGGCACCCCCTCCAGGGACTCCAAAAAGGGTGGGTACTCCAAACTGCTGTTCGGTGCATACGCACAAACAACAGTCAGGACCCGTCCCCCCACCTGAAGGCGGTGGGCGGCTACCCTCTCATCCACCGGGGTAAACCCCAATGTACAGGCTCCAAGTTGGGGGGCAATAACTATGCCCACACCCGTTCAGTGCCTCTCACCGGTGGTAACTCCAGAGTGGTAGAGAGTCCAGTCCCTCTCAAGGACATTGGTTCCAGAGTCCAAGCTGTGCGTCGAAGTGAGTCTGACTATATTTAACCGGAACCTCTTGATCTCGTGCACTAGCTCAGGCTCCTTCCCCTTCAGAGAGGTGACATTCCACGTCCCAAGAGCCAGCTTCTGTAGCCAAGGATCGGACCACCAAGGTCCCTGCCTTCGGCCACCACCCAACTCTGCACCCAACCTCCTTGGCCCCTCCCATAGGTGGTGAGCCCATGGGAAAGGGGATCCACGTTGCCTCTTCGGGCTGTGCCCAGCCGAGCCCAATGGGTGCAGATATTAAAGAATAAGTAACAAAGATATTAAAAGATATTAAAGAATAAGTAACAAAGAAAAAAACATAAATTTAAATAATCTTGAAAAGCAAATGAATATAAAAGAGAAGAGTCTACTGTAAGTCTCTAAAGATGAGTCTGGTGATAAGTTAAAAAAAAAAAACTCTCTAGTATTTATGTTCTTCAGTTTGATTCTTGTTTACTCCTTTTGTTACTGTCTATGCCTTGTTCACCAATATCTCTGCATCCTCAATTAGTTCTTGGGACAGCCTTGAATCTGTCTTTGACCTGCACTGGTCAAATGTTCGCTTTATTGGGGACTGTAACTTTTACATGTTATGAGTGAGTGTGACATTGAACTGGATTAAGCAGGTGTAACAAAGGCGCTATATAGGTGCCTGACCCGACACATATGGACACGCAGGCACGTATAAAAATAAACAAACTTTTATTTTTCTTCAGCTCTGAGACACGTCTTCCCCGTGTCCCACTAGCCCAACCCAGTCCCAGGCACACAATAAACTCTGGTTTCACCTCTTCTTCTCACTCCACCACTCCTCCCCAAGCTTCGTCTTCCTTCCACCCGACTTTGACCAATTAGTGGTGGATGGCCCTTTTTATAGCCCCTCCAGAAGTGCTCCAGGTGCTTGATCACCTGTGGCTAATTGCACTTCCGGGTGGGGCTGTAAAGGTGTCCCTTCAGGCTCTGGGATCCAGGCAGCACCCCCTGGCAGCCACCCCAGATCCCCACAGGGCTGTGGAGAACTCCATCTCCCATGGAGCCCTGTGGGAAATTGAGGCACCCACGTCACCCTGGGAGGCTGCCACCAAATGTCCCGGGGGAGGTACTGAGGAGCCCATCGCTGCTCCCCCCGGAACATATGCAGAAGGGGCGTCCCGGCCGGGCATGGGACCCGGTCGCCTGCCACACAGGGTAGATAAATTATAGATATGGGAGAAAATGCTAGAAATGTTTTGGAATATATTAAGTCTTGTGAGCCTGTAATAGAATCGAATTTCCCAGTACTATATGTGACTTGCTGTATTTCTGTATGTTTTGCCTTCCAGATGGAGCATCGCCACGACTGCTGAAGGCCTGTGTGTTGGAACTGCATCTTCAACCTGAGCCTGGAACAGGGGAGAGTCCTGAGACTTTGGAAAACATCTTGTATCACCTCAGTCCCAAAGGTTTCATATCCTATTGAGCTGAATGACTTCCGGCCTGTTGCTCTGATGTCACATGTGATGAAGACCATGGAGCGGCTGCTGCTTCACCCCCTAAGGCCACAGGTCCACCACGCCCTCGACCCTCTGCAGTTCGCATTCCAGGAGAAGGTGGGAGCGGAGGATGCCATTATCTATATGCTACACCATTCCCTCTCCCACTTGGACAGAGGCAGTGGTGCTGTAAGAATTATGTTTTTGGACTTCTCTAGCGCCTTCAGCACCATCCAACCTCTGCTCGTTAGGGACAAGCTGACAGAGTTGGGAGTAGATTCACAAGTGGTGGCATGGATCATGGACTATCTTACAAACAGACCTCAGTATGTGCGTCTCGGGAACTGCAGGTCTGACATTGTGGTCAACAACACAGGAGCGCCGCAGGGAAATGTACTTTCTGCGGTCCTGTTTAGCGTATATACATCGGACATCCAATAGAACTCGGAGTCCTGCCACATGCAAAAGTTCGCTGACGACACTGCTATTGTGGGCTGCATCAGGAGTGGGCAGGAGGAGTATAGGAACCTAATCAAGGATTTTGTTAAATGATGCGACTCAAACCACTCACACCTGAACACCAGCAAGACCAAGGAACTGGTGGTGGATTTTAGGAGGCCCAGGCCCCTCATGGACCCCGTGATCATCAGAGGAGACTGTGTGCAGAGGGTGCAGACCTATAAATACCTGGGAGTGCAGCTAGATGATAAATTGGACTGGACTGCCAATACTGATGCTCTGTGCAAGAGAGAACAGTGCAGACTATACTTCCTTAGAAGACTGGCGTCCTTCAACATCTGCAATAAGATGCTGCAGATGTTCTATCAGTTCTATCATGTTCTATGTGGCGAGAGCCCTCTTCTATGCGGTGGTGTGCTGGGGTGGCAGCATAAAGAAGAAGAACGCCTCACACCTGGACAAACTGGTGAGGAGGGCGGGGGGTAAACTTTAACATTATTCAAAGTTATTGTCTGTTTTTACCTGCATTTTTATTACTCTTTAATTTAATATTTTTTTTTTGTATCAGTATGCTCCTGCTGGATTATGTGAATTTCCCCTTGGGATTAATAAAGTATCTATCTATCAATCGCTATCTTAAAGGCAGTGCTCTAGTATTTATCACTTTTTTTAGTTATTTGATAATGTTTTATTGTTGTACTTTATTTAAATACATTGCATTCTATCCCAAAGTTGCCAAATATATTCAGTCAGTATAAGTAACATATCTGTCATTCAACTGAAATCACAATCAACTCCTACCCTTCACTTTGTGGATGCTGTGCCTGGAAGCCAACTTTAAGCTGTTTGCTTCGGTTGAGCCTGATTAGTCTTTACAGGTCTCCCAACTACCAGGGTTTCACTCACAAAAGCTCCCCTACGTTGGCTCCAGATATTTAGTTGCTGAGCTCATTCTCTATGATAGGGTGAGCAGTAACGGAAGATGTCTTTTTCATTAAGCCTAAAGGGACTCAGTTAAGGTGGTTTGGGCATATAATAAGGATGCCACCTAAGCAATTTACACAAGATCTTTACAAGCCATAGTCCCATGGAAAATACCTGGGGGCAGACTCATGTGAAAAATGTTTTAAAGATTGTATCTCTTAGCTGGAGTGTGAGCATCTTGGAATTATCCAGAAGTATGAGGTTAGAAAATGTAAGACTAGTGCCCTATATTTGTGCATAATGTCAAGTGTAAGTGGTCAATAGTGTTGTCTGTAAACCAGGGGACTCATTTGTAAAATTTTGCGTGGATTTGAGTCGCAAAATATGCATACAAAAAACAGGAAAATTGTATGGCAAAAAAATTAAATATAAAACCAGGTATGTGCAAATTTCTACACAATTTACGTTTGTAAATAACAGTCATCTTTTAAATGTGCATACATGAACATTCCCCAAATGGCGTTCTAAAACATCCATATGTGGAGCATGCTAATCAACCTCATGCATATGCAATCATGATGCTGCAGAACTTCATTGGCTGGTAAAGAAGACACCCATCTGAAGCAAGACACCGCCATCTGCATTCAAAAGTACCTGACTGTGCTCCACAACTGAGAGCAAAAGATCATGGGTGTCATTATAGCACTTCTCCTCTGCGTTCTGGGTGTCGGGGAAGAGATAAGGTGCCAGTATCTGAGTGGGTAGCCGCTATCACCTGACACATGTAATGACGTGGTTGCTATTACAATGAACAGTACAGGCCATATTAAGCACTGTGGGTTTGGCAAGTTATTACCAAAGAGCCAGCCACCACATGCAGCAACATCACATCCATCAAAGCTACTTTTCCTCAAAATAAATGAATGACTGATTGACCTGTGCCACAGAGACACAAAATTTGTCAGCCACATTGTGCATTAATGGAATGTCACTGCTCACTGTTTAACAAAAGTAACTTCATTCTCGCTGGATGCCCTTAATGCAATATGAGTACAGTAAATCGCTCCGATTACGCTAGGAGAACCAGACACCTCTACAAATTACATTTTTATGTTGGCAATAACATGTTATGTTTCATGTATGTGCACCTACAACATATGAAACCTGGATGTAGCACATATGTGGTCGGTTTCAGGCATGATGGGGCAAAGCTTGGCTAAGATGTTCCTGATTTATTGACCAATTCCCTGACCACTTTCCTTGCCAATATAAACTGACAACCAAAAAAGTTCTTCAGTGCATACACTCACCTAAAGGATTATTAGGAACACCTGTTCAATTTCTCATTAATGCAATTATCTAATCAACCAATCACATGGCAGTTGCTTCAATGCATTTAGGGGTGTGGTCCTGGTCAAGACAATCTCCTGAACTCCAAACTGAATGTCAGAATGGGAAAGAAAGGTGATTAAAGCAATTTTGAGCGTGGCATGGTTGTTGGTGCCAGACGGGCCGGTCTGAGTATTTCACAATCTGCTCAGTTACTGGGATTTTCACGCACAACCATTTCTAGGGTTTACAAAGAATGGTGTGAAAAGGGAAAAACATCCAGTATGCGGCAGTCCTGTGGGTGAAAATGCCTTGTTGATGCTAGAGGTCAGAGGAGAATGGGCCGACTGATTCAAGCTGATAGAAGAGCAACTTTGACTGAAATAACCACTCGTTACAACCGAGGTATGCAGCAAAGCATTTGTGAAGCCACAACACGCACAACCTTGAGGCGGATGGGCTACAACAGCAGAAGACCCCACCGGGTACCACTCATCTCCACTACAAATAGGAAAAAGAGGCTACAATTTGCACAAGCTCACCAAAATTGGACAGTTGAAGACTGGAAAAATGTTGCCTGGTCTGATGAGTCTCGATTTCTGTTGAGACATTCAAATGGTAGAGTAGAGAATTTGGCGTAAACAGAATGAGAACATGGATCCATCATGCCTTGTTACCACTGTGCAGGCTGGTGGTGGTGGTGTAATGGTGTGGGGGATGTTTTCTTGGCACACTTTAGGCCCCTTAGTGCCAATTGGGCATCGTTTAAATGCCACGGGCTACCTGAGCATTGTTTCTGACCATGTACCCATCCCTTCATGACCACCATGTACCCATCCTCTGATGGCTACTTCCAGCAGGATAATGCACCATGTCACAAAGCTCGAATCATTTCAAATTGGTTTTCTTGAACATGACAATAAGTTCACTGTACTAAAATGGCCCCCACGGTCACCAGATCTCAACCCAATAGAGCATCTTTGGGATGTGGTGGAACAGGAGCTTCGTGCCCTGGATGTGCATCCCACAAATCTCCATCAACTGCAAGATGCTATCCTATCAATATGGGCCAACATTTCTAAAGAATGCTTTCAGCACCTTGTTGAATCAATGCCACGTAGAATTAAGGCAGTTCTGAAGGCGAAAGAGGGTCAAACACCGTATTAGTATGGTGTTCCTAATAATCCTTTAGGTGAGTGTATAAGCAGCATTGGGTCTCTTAAAGGGGAACTAAAATAGAGGCTGTACATCATATTCATCACTTTTGAGTGGTAGTCAATGTAGGTTATGGCTCAGTGATATGAATTATTATGTGTGCAAATGATCATTTAGCTAGTTTGGCTGCATTTCTCTGCTTGATCAAGGGTGTTATTACTTCCCAGTTTCTCCAAAATGTAGGCATGGGTTTGAGTTGCCATAAATATGTTCCCCCATCAAATTTTCTTTTAAAAATCTTGATTCTTGCGCGTGAATTTGTGTGTGCATATTTTGAACATCTTTATATGCTTTATAAATGAGGACCCAGGAGAGGGATGCAAAACAAAAGAGGATCAAAACCAGAAGATCTATAAGTGACAAACCAAGAAAGCCAAAGAGCGCTAGACAAAATACGAGGTCAGAAGGACAAAACAAAAGTAAGGAACCCAAGAGATTGTCACACATGTGCACTTAGGGGGCAGCCAAAGGCTCCAAATGAGAGTGAAATACCAAAGATGAGGGGTTGGAATGGAGCACTAATGTAATTTGTCCTCTTCCAACAGACCAACTGAAGAATAATCATTCTCTTACTCACTCAATGACAGCACTTTCTGGCTCCTCATGATGACGTCACTTCCGCCCACTGTGATGACATCACTTCCATTGATGCGACTTCCACTTTTTTTTGTTCCAGACTTCCTTCCTGCTGCCATTTCATAAAAGACCCGTGCAAATTCTCTGCAATGTTGAATGTATTTTGCCATTTTGACCAGTGAATCAGTCTTTTTTGACTACTTTATCCACCGGACATTAAAAACGGAATTTCCCCAACTCTTTTTTTTTTTGTTTGTCTGTGTTTATTCTTCACAAAATCAAATCCTGAAATAGAGAATCAAGGAATATTTGTAATAGGTTTAGCAAAGGTTTTTTATATCCAGAGCTTGGGTAAAGGCACAGCAAAGTTGGTGGCTATTTAAACTCACCATTGCCATTGCCAAGAGGTGAGGAATCTGGGCACCAAGCCCCCAAGTGATGGGAAATCTGTAGTAAGCTGCCAGTACACTCTATACACATGGGACAGCCGCCAGAAGAAATAAAATTTAAAAATATAACAAATTGTGTTGAAAGCAGCACCTACTGTACAGTACATCTAAAAGTTTAATGACTGTTATTTTCTGCATCATAGTTTATATGAATATCACTAACAACATGAATTAATGTAATTTCAGTGCCTTGGTCAAGAAGGAAAATAGCTAGAAATGTTTCATACTTGTTGTAATGGTATGCATAAAGCTGATCTTTAATCATTGAGAAGATTCAAGTCTAAATCTCATCAAATAAGGCCGGGCCATGGCTGCTTTAAGTGTTTCTCAGGGAATATGTATTGGTTACGGTAAACATAAATGCTATAAGTACGGCTACTGAAGTAATTTGATTAGCTTTAAAGCAAAGTTTCTCAACTTGTGGTCATGATCTAAATGGGGGTTGCTGGACACCCTAGGTGGGTTATTGCTTAAGTAAAAAAAAAATCACTTAAATATTTTAGGGGGCTACTTATTACAAATCTCAGTTTTGCACCCAGTCAAAGGGACAGTTTGCCCCTCCATATATTTGAAGTGAAACAACTGACATAAGTCCTGTTACAAGTAGGTGACAATCTTTCATACATCACACACTTTATTAAGAAAGTGTGAAAATGAGCCCAGATTGATATTAATTAGAATCAGATAACATTCCATACAATTAAGTCAAACTTAACAAAGCAAAATTCAACCCTCACCCAATAGAAAGTGAGAAGAGCCAACCACCAAAGCTACTTTTTAAAAGTCGCAAGGAAGGAAGAGTATGCTTTTCCCTGAAATGGAAGCATACTCCATAATGTTATTGATTACAACCTGCCGTATTTTTAAAAAAGTTTTGAACAGATCCTCTAAGTGAAATTTTTTTTTTCCAATTTCAAATGGTATAGAAAATCAGTTACCAACTGACTTGAAAGTGGTTTGGGGTGGAATTCTTTCAATTGAGCAAGATAAGTCTACAAGCTAGTAGAGAGGTAAAGGAAGTAACAGTTTGTTTGTCTATCTCCACTTTAGGCTCAACCGGGAGTACAACAAAAACATCTGTTAATGGGTTTGGAGTGATTGTGACACCAATGCTGTCTAAGAGGCATACAAAGATTTTTATCCATGTTAATTTGGTGCACATCTAGAACATGTGGCCCAGTGAGGCTGGAGCTAGATTGCAACATTCACCGGTTGAATCTTGCCCTGGAAACATCTCGGACAAAATGAGATAAATGCACTCAATAAAAGATTTTAAGTTGAATGACTGAATACTTTACGCATATGGAGCTAGAGTGTATTCTGTGCATGGCTGCCCTTCATTCCTTTTCTGAAATAATAAGTGACAGATCCTTTCCCCAGTGTACTCCTGGGTCTTTGAAAAGAAGGAACTTTAAAATATTTTTATAAATTTTAGAGATGCTATCTGAGTCTTTAAGATTTCTTCTGGAATAGAACTAGGTGGGAGGTGATGAAAATAGGGCAGGTTCTGTTTAGCAAAGTTTCTAGCTTGGAAGTAGGAGAGGAATTGTGTTGATGAGAAGTTAAATTTAAAGCATAATTGTTCGCAGGATGTGAAGACATTACCAATATACAAGTCTCTGAGTGTTTTAATCCCAGACATTTTCCAACATTAAATACTGTATATGTTTGAGAGAGTGGGAAAAGTTTGTTGTCATGTAGAAGTGCAACAAATAAAAGCTTCTTTGTCTGAAAGTGCTTCCTACATTGGTTCCATATTCTGAGTGAATGAAGGACAATTGGGGGCACAGAGCAGGGAATATAAACAATTAGTGCAAGATTTTATTTCTATTGCAGACCAGGCTTATGTATATTCATTAATTTGTGTCGATGTCCAGGGGCCCCATGTATAAACAGTGCGTACACACAAAAATGTTGCGTACTCCCGTTTCCACGTTCAAATTGCGATGTGTAAAACCTAACCTTGGTGTAAAGCCACGCACATTTTCATGGTAGCCCAAACCCTGGTGTACACAAGTTCTCCGCTCGGTTTTGCAAACTGGCGGCACCCAGCGTCAAAGCAGTGCTTTTTTTCCAGTGTGGTTTCCCTTTCTTTTTTAGATCCACATCCCTAACGCGACTTTATCATATACACTGAAATTAACCACATATTGTTTATTAGCTTAAGGCATCTGATTGTAATTAACCTGTAACAATATAATGGCCCACGGAATTGTCAAACTATTCTAAATACAATAGCTGCTCTAGCGTTGTTACTCTCACTGCACCTTCTTCTTCTTTCAGCTGCTCCCATTAGGGGTTGCCACATCGGATCATCTATTTCCATATTACTCTCACTGCACCACTCAGAGTATTTATATCACTGTATCTGAGGTTGGAATCACAGATTTACATCAGCTGATCAGAAAGAGAATTTTCGGTATAGAGCATCAAGCACACGCTGCCTCAGCCAAGCTGCCTATTTGAACTGCTCTCATACGGCAAACGCTTTAGAGCTTTTCCTGTACTGACCTCGCGGTTCAGAAACAGTTTCATCCCAAAAACTATAAATAGAATCAATCAGTCCATCAAGTGCTCCTTGTAGAATTGTTCGTACTTATAAGTACAGTTAACTCACTGTAAACTTGCACTATAGTTATAATATTGCACAACCTGCGCCACTTTATAAAGTGCGTATTTACATATGACGACAATATCATTTTTAAGATGAAATGCAGCAAAATATGTTTATTATTTTATACAGATAAAACTTTAACTTCATTTAAATAATCTATATTGTTAATAATTAAACATGTGAGAACACGGTGTTGCAGCGCTAGCAAGGAGCTTGCGCTCTGTTCACGAATTGTTCCTGCCTTGCGCTGTGCTCTTGCTGGGGCTGGCACGACACTGTAAGGATAGATGTATGGAATAATTAACTTGTACTATGAAGATATTTGAATATTCCTTAAAAGTTTTGAAGAATTGGCGTTCTCAGCTTACAGATGGCTTAACGTCTATTACAGAGCTGATTGTGTTGCAATAGGGTATTTGGAGAAAGAAAAGGAAGGACAGTAATTCAGGGTTAATACGTTTGAAGAGACAGTACTGTTGCAATAAATTATTTCATCGAAGGTTGCACACAGCACAGCAAACATTTTGCAGAGGGGGGGCAGGAACAATCTCTGGACAGGGTGCCGGCTCGTCACTGTCACTGTGCCACCGTGTTCTCATGTTTAATATATGCTTTAATTGATATGATATGAATATGAAATGATATCAGGTATACATCTCAGTATTTTAATTATTCAAAGAGCTGTAATATCACAAATGTAATGGATTCTGTGTCCTGTCGGAGGAAGAGAAAGCCCGTTTAAGAAGCACGTAGTGATTCACAAACAGAGAGCATAGAAGAAAAAATACAAAACAAAGCATTTAATGTGCTACCTAAGTTACGATGGGATTTGAGAAACTATTAAATTAAACGATTTTAAGATGAAGTTTATGATGTTCTACTTTAATGACAAAATAAACTACTGTTTAAACCAACAAATAGTAAGTTTTTCCTTGCCTCCACTTGGTATTCGCTGAAATTCTTCTATTTTCCTCGTGCTTTTGCCATTGCCTTTTCAGAGAGTGCTGAGCTTAAGGGCTATTTATATTGATTTGCAAGTTCAAAGAGGTGTAATTCTGGGAGGAGTTTGGGAGTGGCAGCAGGCGTGTGCACGTGTGTTACTTTTCACGCTGACCAAGATTTATGGAGCGGAAGACTGTGTAAGTTGGCAAACGCACAGATTTATGCATCTGGATCTTTTTGTGTGTATGAACATTTCTGTTTTTGTCCGTATGTTATGTTTTAGTGTGAATTCTATGCACGCCGTTATGCATGAGCCCCCATGTCTTTATTGTTTGTATATTTGCCACCCACTAATAAAATTGAAACTTAGGTAGTGCCATTCCCTTTCTGCTGATGTTTAGAATTCCAAATAAATGAGGATAAGAATGCATCTAATTTCTTAAAAAATGATTTGTTAATGTACTGTATATGAATGCTTTGAAATAGGAAAAGAAGCTTGGAAAGGATGGTTATCTTAATGTTGATTCTCTCTAAAGTAAGATGGAGGGTATACCATCTATTCATTTCTTGATTAATTTTTTCCATGATTACAGCAAAATCTTGTTGCAGAAAAGCTTTACATTTACTTGTAATATTTACCCCTAGGTATTTCAACTAATATGCTAAGATAATTGGTGTCCAGTCCAATATTGTGTGCTAGAGAATTCACTGGAAAAAGCACACTTTTATTTAAATTGATTTTGAGTCAAGATATCTTTTGAAAACCTGCTACTGCTTTTAGGACTGCTGGCACAGAATTTTGTGGGTCAGATATATACAGTACCATATGATCTGCTTGTATACATAATGATATTTTCTGTTCAAGTCCTTCTCTGATAATCCCATTTATCTCTGGTGCATTTCAAACATATACAGCCAATGATTCAATGGCAATATCAAAGGTAATAAAGGGCATCCTTGTTGAGTACCACGTTCTAGTTTGATGTAGTCTGAAATAATGTCATTAATACAAACTGAGAATTCTTGACTGGAATAAAGAAGTTCCATGTACGTATATTTCGGCCAAAACAAAATTTGTGCAACGTAGTGAAAAGGTAGTCCATTCTAACATAACGATTGCTTTTTCTTCATGTAAAGATAATAAGATCTCTGGGATGTTAGATTTAATGGGTGAATACATTACATTCAGCAAATGTCGAAGTTTAGAAGTGTCAGCCTTTAATGAATCTGGTTTGGTCTTGTGATATTACAGAAGGAAAAACTTTATCAATCCTTCTGGCTAGAACTTTGGAGAGTATCTTAATGTCATTATTCATAAGTGAGATTGGTCCATATACACATTGTAGTAAGTCCTTATTTTTCTTAGGAAAGGTGATAATTAATGCTTGGTGAAACGTTTGAGGTAGAATTTTGTTGTCTTTAGCTTCTATAAACATTGCTCATAATATTGGAGCTAACTTACTTGAAATTTTTTTTTATAAAATTCCATTACGGCCGGCTGCTTTCCCTCTTTAAAGTGAGTTTATAACATCTAGTAATTCTGATAGTGTCAGAGGTTTATCCAGTTCCACAGCACTAAGAGTATCTAGCTGTGGTATCTGTAATGAATCAAAAACTCATTAGATTGTGTCATATCTTCTTTAAACTGAGTAGAATATAAAGACTTATAGCAGTTTCTAAATGAGTGGGTTATATTTTTATGGTCTATTATTTTATCTCTGTCTATGTTGGTAATTGCTGTTATCGCATTGAGGACTCCTGCATGTGGATATTTTGGGCTAAGCTCTTATTGGCCTTTTCTCCATGTTTATAATAATGATTTCGCCATTTAAAGATGAGCTGTTCTGTTTGTTTAGTAGTCAAGAGGTTAATTTCTAATTGCAAAGCCTGAATTTATGATAATGTACCTCATTTGGAGACCTGGCTTATTCTAGATCTATTGTGGTAATTTTTCTGATTAATTCAGGTGACTTCATGGTTTCTTGTTTCTTTTTTGTGAGAAAGACATGAAATAATATGTTCTCTTAAAATTGCCTCCAGAGTTTCCCAGAGTATACCTGCTGAGACTTCTGAGGATGCATTTGTCTCAAGAAAATAACCAATTTGCTTGGATATAAATTCTGTATGGTTCTCATCAGCTAATGACAGGGGGTTAAGATGCCAGCTATGAGATGAGTGTGTAGGACACAATAATTTAAGCTCCTTGATCAGAGGGGCATGGTCAGAGATAACAATAGTATCGTACTTACAAGATTTGATAGTAGACAAAAAAATTATTGTCTATGTGGAAATAATCAGTTCTTGAGTAACAACGATGCACGGTTGAGAAGAAGGAATATGCTCTAAGGTTAGGATTTAAAAACCTCCTTGGGTGTGATATGTTATGATATGTTAGAAACTGTGTAATTATCTTTGCAGTATTGCTGCTGTAGCTGAGGATCTATCCAGATCTGGACTTAAAATAACTAAATTCTCCAGCCATTATAATTTTGTGACTGTTAACATTTAGGGATAGATACAAATACATTTTGGAAGAAATTTCTATCATCCATGTTAGGTGCATAGATACTGATCAAAATCACCTTAGTATTAGATAAATTGCCTATCACCATCACATATCGCCCTTTAGAATCAAATATTACATCTGACACAGTAAATGGTATCGCTCTGTGTATGACCTTAAAAAGACAAAAGGACAATAAATTTGATTGTGTATCATTTGTCGAGTTATTTTTGGAGTACCATTTGTATTTCATTAGTTATTTAAACTGTATTTAAATGCTGAATATGTATTTACTGTTATTTGTTAATATGTGCTATTCAAGAGATATGTTAACTAGTTTACATTAAAACTAGTGCTAATAAAGGGTCATCACTAAACAAAAAGATAAAACTGGGTCCTCAGGCCCAAAACTTGAGAATCACTGGATAGCTGGTTACTTTCAAATTAGAAATCAGCTGTATTATTGCCTGCTCTCTAGAACATCCTTCAGAGTTCTATTTATAAAATCCTGTTTGTCATACAAACAAGACTCTGATGTGCATACAGCATACAGAACTATACTATGAAATACTATATATGAACTATTAACGGAAATTCCTGTGTTCTGTGCTGAAATACATATACAGGAATGTAAAGTACCATACACTATAGAAAACTTACTATATCTGAAGTATATACACATTACTGTAAATTGTGAACTGCACATTGAAATGCAGATTAAATACAGTACAGTGAGATACTTAAAATCAGCCCGCAAAATGAGGGGCTATCTGGGTCACACCACCACGGTAGCAAATTTGCTGTTTCTTTAAAATAGATACTGGTCAATTATAGATGGACATAATCAAGAGGAAAGCCTTTTCAGGTAAGGAAAAAATCTTTTTAATACACACAGTGACAATAACACCTCTGGGTCAATTCCCACTTCAGACTGGAGTAGCTCCATATTTATGTCTGAACGATTCCGTTACTTTGCACTTAAATTGGGAAGAAGTCTTACTTTAAAATCCAGTGTCACCACACATGAATAATTGAGGACCTATGACAGTACTCTTATTACAATGGCCAGGCACAAGACTTTTTCTCTGGGTCCTAAAGATTTTAAAATAACTGATCACTCTAAATTAGCCCAGTATGTATATGTGTGTAGTGTATGACTCAGTGGACTGAGTTTTTTTTCCAGGTACCCTAGTTTCCTCCTGTATCTGAATTATATCTTTGAAAACTGAATGGTGTCTCTGTACTTGTCTGCTTTGAATATATGAGTGAGTATGGCCAAGGTTGGATCCAGGATCAGTTGCTGCCTTGAGCTTGATGTTACAGGAACATGCTGCAGCTCCATTAAGACGTGGTGGAAAAAAATGAGGGGTTCAGAAAATAGAGGGATAGTTTTCTAGGGTCGGTTCCATCCTTACAGCCACTCTTGCAGATGTAGCCTTCAACTCTTGTCATTTAATCAGTGGGAATCGCTAGTCACACTAACGCAGTGTGTTACTTGAAAACATCTTGTGCACTGCATACTAATTTATAATTGCTGATAAAACTGAACCGATATGCATGTGCAGCATCACAGACTCTCTTGAGGACAAGCTAGAATAACAGCCCACATATCAAGTGCTCTCCAAGCTCTGTCAGGCAGGCACTGCATCCCCCCTCATACTTGTCAAAGTGTTCATGACATGTCACGGCTGGTACAGTGATATGCTGTCCCTGGTGAGTCATTCTGTTGTCATCCAGAAAGAAGCAGCACTGCAGAAGACACAAGCCCAAACAGCTGCTCAGCCACATTAGCTGTCCTTGCAGCTTCAGCACATCGACAGGCAGCTGGATTCCGGATTGCAGAGTCTTTCCACAGTGCTCTGAATAAGCCATTGTATCAGCATGGCTCAGCTTCTTGTTGTATGTTCATGGCCTTAGCTGACTTGTTTCTCCATTTCACTGGTGAGGGCATCTTTTTGCAGATCAAATCTATCTATCTATGTATCTAAATTTCACATATCACTAAATAACTAATTATTAAATTGTTCATGCTAGAGTTAATTAAAGAAGCAATGCAATGTGTGCTCCTGGCCTGTGGCCCTAAGTTAAATTGAATAATGGATGGATGCTGGAAGTATCTCTGGCATGTAGTCCAAGCAGTACCACCAAACGAATACATTGTTATGCTCTGTGTGTTTACTAACTTTAAACAATTACTTTGAGAATATTAAGGCAACAGACAAAAAAATATCTGTGTAAAAAAAGGATAAAATGATGTTAAAGTGGGTGCTTTAACACAGGTGGAGTCAAGGAATAATTAAACAATTACCACCTTTTTTTCTCAAGGCCACATAATAATATACTTGGCGTAGCCATAAGCCTGAAGAAGAGGTCTCCATGATTTCGACAGAGGCCTGACTCTTGGATAATTCTTGAACAATCTGTTGATATTTCTTGACGATCAGTAGCTAAGGGGATGCCAGAAGCAAAGGACATCATTGAGGCAAAGGGTAGAAAAAAATGCAAACTCTCTGACTGTAAAATTGGTACATAGATTTAAGATGCAAGAAAAAGAGGCGAGCATCTCTGGATGATTTGACTGCAAAGCTCTATCTATGTTTCATCATGATCAGGTCATCAAGAAGTTCAAAGAGAGGGATAATGTGATCAAGTAAATTAAGGAGTTGTGTGAACATAAGCAGTGTTCTTTATTGCGCTGAGACCGCATTGGGAGCTCTTGGATAAACCAAAACAAAAAGTCAATAAAAAGATTAGAAATTCCAGATATGCTGGAGTTTTTCATTCAGCAGTTGCTACATATATACTGAGCAAATTCTGTCTAGTTAACCGAGCTGAGCTTTTGCAATGAAACACATACCTAGAGGTGTTTTATATAATGTCTGTTCTATAATAAAAGGCACATGAAAGAATAATTGGCAAGGAGCAGCTCCTCATCTGGAGTTCAGTCTCTTGTAGGTACCATAGGCAAACTGTCCATCATATTCTCTGACTTTCATTTATAACTTTCCTCCAATCTGCTTGGGTTGGACTTGTCATAAATGATCTATTTGAATGTTTTGGGCCTCCTACCCATAATGAAAAGAGAGATGAGGAGCAGATGGGATTCTAAAATTGGCAGACTGCTTAGGGGCCCCAAAAGTCTAAAAACAGTCCTATCTCCAAGGAATATTTGGCTATGCCGTTGGGGTGTATACTTTGCAGCACATTTCTCATCACTTCCTGCAAAGATCACAGATGGCTCTGAGACATCCAAACTTTTCAGCCATTTTATTAGTGGCTGTCCCCTGAGACCCCAGCTGGTTTCACATAGTGGGGCTGAGCAAACTATTACAGGGCATGTGCATAAATACAAGTCAAAGTCAAGTCGAGTTGGGGAGCATACACTGGTACAGTGCATTGCTGCACCCACTACACAACAAAACAACTCAGGATCCTGGTTTGTAACCCCTCAGGCAGACACGCGGTCCAGTCCCACCCTCCGGAAATGACCCTCTATCTGCCACAGCCAGGTGTTACGTGGGCGATGCCTTGGCCTGCTTTAGTCACTCAGGTCCCAAACAATGAGGATCTTAAGAGCTGGATCACCCTCGGGGAAACGCGCCACATAAATACAATATGTAATTATTATTTTGTTTCTTTATGTTATGAATCAAGTACAATCCCAATAGTAGAGAAAAATGAGTTTTTAAAAAAGACCCATAAACCAGGCTGGGGCCTTTCTTAGCTTTCCTAGAATAGGTCTCACCCCAGGCAGCATAATCTCCCAACTTCATAGGCAGGCTTTGGTCAAGCCAAGCTCAAAAAATGGACAACAGACTTTTAAGGTTTAAAATAATTTGAATATCCCAAAATACACAAAAATATTTTAAAAATGCCCTTCAACAGGGAGAAAAAATTTAAAAACTTATGAATCTATACTAGAGTAGGTAGGTAGAAGGCTGAAATTTGGCAGGCTCATTCCTTACAGCTTACTTACAAAAGTTTGGCAGGTTTCATTTCGAAATTCTACGCATGATGGTCATAACTGGAAGCTATTTTTTCGTCTATATACTATAATAGACTTCTGCTTGATGCCCGTGGGAGGCGGAGTTACGCCTCCCACGTAATTTAGTGCCTGCCCATAAGCGACAATCCAATAGAAACACTGCTGCTAAATATTCACGGGTGAAGGACTGTGCTTATGCAGAGGAAGATGAGATGGTCAGGGTGGTGTTTGGTACAAACTCAGCGAAACTGCGAGAGAAACTTTAAAGTGCCGGGTCTTAGCAAACATTAAATACAGCCGTGGACATCACACGAGATAGCACCAGCACAGCTGGGAACCTTCGATGCATGTACACCGAGTGGCTAACGTGAACTGACGCAGTGCACAGACAAAAAGCAACAGTTCCAAAGAGGGCTGAACAAAAACCGAATTACACAATTGAGAAGGCAGCAAAAAAATATGAAGCGTGTGATACATACAAGCATATTCATAAGTGCAGCTACTGCGGAAACAAAGCACACAGTGGAAAAAGTCAATGTCCCGCTAAAGGAAGACAGTGTAAAAAAAAAACCTGTGCATGCAGTGTGTCAGGTCTCAGATAAAGAAGAAGACGAGCTGTTTATTGATGCAGTAAGAAACGAATCGATGAATGAAACCTGTTATCTTTACAACGATTGACAAACACGGAATGTAACTTGAACTCAACACATCCTACAAATACGAACCTGATTGAAAGAAATAATGATAATCAAATCCTTGATGACAGCAACACTCATAACACTCACAAAATAATTACTGTATATTGACAATCATGTTACGTTATTTTTAAAATGTTCCCTGTTCTTTTTTATAACTTCTTTAACACACTACTTCTCCGCTGCGAAGCGCGGGTATATATATACAGTATATACAGGTATATATGTATATATATACCCCGATCTACATACTCTCAAATAGACAAACCACACACCGTGGCGCAATGGTAGAGGCTTCGCCTCTAGCACTGATGTCCGAGGTTCGATTCCCGAGAGGGGGTGCACTGAGTATGTACATGCGTTTCCCGATTCATTTTACCTTCGCATCCCCTTGGTTTGAGAAGTATGAAAAATATGCGGTTAACAGAAAGACAGATCACCAATTGAAGCTTTATGAAGAATGGATACTTTATTCTCCATCAATGATTGTTTTGGTAAAGCCATACTCAGTGTAATCATTAGATGAACGGTAAAAAAGTAAGAGCGAGGGGAGGGTGACTTATTGAGGCACGCAGGCAAAACCACAATAGCACGCGGGCTCGATTTGAATTGCGCGATCACATTATCTTTTCAGGTTCTGTTTAGTCGACACAAATATCTTTGGTTGGAATGTAAGGCGAATTTACTCTTTACATTTGTATGGTGAAGAAAAATTTATGCAATGATGCCTACATTTAACTTACATTCCTACCAAAGATATTTCTGTCGACTAAATAAAAATTCCTTCTATTTTAAAAATTTAAATAGAACTTGAACAGATACGATAGTTTATAATATCCACGCAGACTTGCACGTAAGAACGGGAGTCATCCGTTTTAACAAACAGCGTATTGCACTGATACAAAATAGCCTGCCCATTTAATTATTTAGGAATGGATAAATAAATTAAGATATTGTACATATATATGTTTGTGTGTATATATATATGTGTATATGTATATATGTATGGATATGTATATATATATGTTTATATGTGTGTGTATATATATATATATATACTGCTCAAAAGAATTAAAGGAACACTTTTTAATTAGAGTATAGCATAAAGTCAATGAAACTTTATGGGGGTTGTTAATCAGTTTCAGCTGCTTTGCTGTTAATGAAATTAACAACAGGTGCACTAGAGGGGCAACAATGAGATGACCCCCAAAACAGGAATGGTTTAACAGGTGGAGGCCACTGACCTTTTTCCCTCCTCATCTTTTCTGACTGTTTCTTCACTAGTTTTGCATTTGGCTACAGTCAGTGTCACTACTGGTAGCATGAGGCGATACCTGGACCCTACAGAGGTTGCACAGGTAGTCCAACTTCTCCAGGATGGCACATCAATACGTGTCATTGCCAGAAGGTTTGCTGTGTCTACCTGCACAGTCTCAAGGGCATGGAGGAGATTCTAGGAGACAAGCAGTTACTCTAGGAGAGCTGGAGAGGGCCATAGAAGGTCCATAACCCATCAGCAGGACCAGTATCTGCTCCTTTGGGCAAGGAGGAACAGGATGAGCACTGCCAGAGCCCTACAAAATGACCTCCAGCAGGCCACTGGTGTGAATGTCTCTGACCAAACAATCAGAAAGACTTCATGAGGGTGACCCAAGGGCCCCATGTCCTCTAATGGGCCCTGAGCTCACTGCCCAGCAGCATGCAGCTCGATTGGCATTCGCCATAGAATACCAGAATTGGCAGATGCACCACTGGTGCCCTGTGCCTTTTACAGATGAGAGCAGGTTCACCCTGAGCATGTGACAAAAGTGAAAGGGTCTGGAGAAGCCATGGAGAACATTATGCTGCCTGTAACATCATTCAGCATGAGCAGTTTGGTGGTGGGTTAATGATTGTCTGGGGAGGCATATCCATGGAGGGTCACACAGACTGCTACAGGCTTGACAAAGGCACCTTGGCTGCCATTAGGTATCAGGATGAAATCCTTGGACCCATTGTCAGACCCTATGCTGGTACAGTGGCTCCTGGTGCACGACAATTCCTGGCCTCATGTGGTGAGAGTATGCAGGCAGTTCCTGGAGGATGAAGAAATTGATACCATTGACTGGCCACCACACTTTCCTGTCCTAAATCCAGTAGAACACCTCTGGGACATTATGTTTTGGTCCATCCAATGCCACCAGGTTGCACCTCAGACTGTCCAGAAGCTCAGTGATGCCCTGGTCCAGATCTGGGAGGAGATCCCCCACAACACCATCTGTCATCTCATTAGAAGCATGCATCGATGTTGTCAGGCATGTATACAAGAACACAGGGGCCATACAAAGTGCTGTGTACAATTTTGAGTTGCTGCAATTAAATTTTGGCAAAATGGACTAGCCTGCCACATAATTTTTCACTCTGATTTTTGGGGCGTCTTTGAATTCAGGGCTCTGTAGGTTGATCATTTTTATTTCCATCAAACGATGTGGCATCCTTTCGTTCCTAACACATTACCCAGTCTATATCAGTATAGATATCCAGGAGGATTTCAAAGTGTTCCTTTAATTTTTTTGAGCAGTTTATATATATATATATATATATATATATATATATATATATATATATATATATATATATATATATATATATATATATATACAGCAACACTCATCACTCACAACAGTGACAATTACATTGACAATCATGTTACTTTATTTTCAAAATGTTTCCTTTTCTTTTCATTACTTCTTTAACACACTACTTCTCCACAGAGAAGCGAGGTATTTTGCTAGTTAAGAATAAAGCAATTGATAACATTTATGAATACAGACATTTATTTGAAAAAAAAAACAAAAGAAAGACAAAATGGTGAAAAAGTTAAAAAGGCAAAAGAATTTCCAGAACAAACAAGTTCCTTTACGTAATCTAAAAGTATAAATCCACAAAAAAAAACTAAATTCAGAAACCAGAAAATCAATACAATTAATCCACTCTAAGAACTTCAAAGAACCATTGAAGGATCCATTCCCAGCTGCAGAATATAAAGGTTGAGGTTGGTTTTTCAGCAGTAACATCAGGATGGCCTTGCCTTTTGGGGGTTATACCCACAAACCACAAGGAATGTTTTTAAAGAACATAGAAGTAGCAATACTTACAAATTAAAAAATTAAATGAAATCTAAATAAAGAAAAAAGCCTGCAAACCAGGCAAAGCAAAAACAGAATCAACAAAAGATGGAAATGTCCTAAACAACAAAAGTATTAAATATACAAGAAATAAACTTAATGATCCTGGCTGAACTGTAACACTTTAATGATTGAAAAAATTCCAATGTTTCACTTTTTAGTGTAGTTTATGTTATAATTTAGAGTCTATTGATGTGGTATAAATAGTCTTTGTGAGGAAGTCGCACATTTTGCACATTGTTGTTTGGATGAATTGCTGACTTAAGACTTCAGAAATATTAGGTTGAGAGGTTAAAGGAGGGCAAGCATGTATATATTACATGACAGTCTTCAAAAAATAATTCTGCTATTGTTCAATTTACTCTTTCATTACCAGATAATTGGAAAGGCAGCTGCAAGCGCAATATCATCTGTTTTTGCTTTATTAACTATACATTTCTCAGCAAGCCCAAGGAACACATCATGCCTGTGTAGAAATTACTTTTCAGTTTGCTGAAGCCTCCATATTATGTGGACATATTGAGTATAATTATAAGCATTCCTATTATAAACCTGTATTTTCTTTTCTCCATTTTTTAAATAACTAATTCCATTTGGCACTTTGGGAGTCCATCATATTCAGCATGTCACTGTGATGTTATTTCAGTTTATTGCCGGGTGAACATACACATAATATCCACTGATCTGTTGTTTATTCAGTGCTCCAGTGTCCTTTGTTCAAATCCCACACTGTTTATGGTCTGTGTGGAGTTTGTTCAGTCTCATTGGGTCGGTTTTCGTTTGGGTACTCCAATCATCCTCCTACATCACCAAAGAAATGCATGTTAGGATTATCAGCAATTCTAAAATGGGCTCATAAGAAAGTAAGTGTGAATATGCATTTGAGTCACCCTGCAATGGATTGGTGTCATGGTGCTAATTTAGATAATGTTATATCATTCTTCATGGAGCACTGGACGTGTGCCCCAGGTTAGTCTCAGTCATGCGGCCAAAGCTGGAGTAAGCCCCAGCTCCTGTGATCCTTGACTTGTAAAATAGATGCATTAATGGCACATCTTATTACAACACATACATACAATATAATTAAATCTTTGTACTGTAAAGTATTTGAAAAATGATTAGACAATATCAGTGAAATTTTTTTAAACTGCATTTGCTTACAATTTTTCCCCGACTGATAGTGAAACTCACCGTTTCTAAAAACACAAGCACATAAAGACACTTTGGAGGTATTTAGCGCTTCTTAATAACAGAACAGCATACTGTAGGAGACAACTTTCACTCTGTGTCTGTTTGAATTACGGGGCTCTTTGTGACTCCACTTTCATTTGCAGTCTAACAAGACATCTTCTGTGTACAGCAATTAAAATCAAACATCTGCTATAAACACCCTTTATCTGTGACCCCTTACTCTTCATAACTGCGTCTGTGTTGTCCGGCAAGTGAAAGTAGACCTCTTGGGAAAGGCTATTCTCTCTCCATCACTCATTGGTCAAGAATCCTGTCATGAATTCAAGAGTCCTTCCTAAGAGGCTTTACATTTCCTGTTTATGTGCTCACTGATAATTCTACAAGTAATTTTTTGTATGTTTTGACCATGTGACACAAGTAATGTGAGATTTTTTTTCTTTTCCACATGGACTTTTTTCACACTGTTTGCCAGTGTACAGCACTGGTCGCTATTGTCTTCTCTTATGTCATATACTGTATTTCCTTCTGTCCATTCTGGATGAAAACACGAGCTTATAAAGTTTTCCCGACTAGCAATACAAAGTACATGCGATATGTAACATATTAAAACAACACCATTTTTGGCTGGAGTACTCCTTTAATTTGTTGTTTTTAAATGTATAGAATCTGTTTCTAATGTTTATTTTGCATTTTGAGGTGAAATATAAAAGTTGAACATTTTTTTCTTCTTTATGAGACACAATTAGGTTTGATCACATGACCGTAACAGTAGCACCATTGACGTACTGTTACACAGAAATAGTGATTGTTTCATGTTATTTCTTGCTGTATGCAAAGTCACCATCCATCCCACTATATCCTAACTACAGGGTCGGGGAGGGGGGTTTGCTGGGGCCAGTCCTAGCCAACACAGGGCGCAAGGCAGGAAACAAACCCTGGGCAGGGTTGTCCAGATCTAATTATGCAGATCCTGATCGTCTGGATGACTTTGATTTATGTGGGGACGATTCCAGTTCTGCACGAAGACGATTCTTCATGTCGTCAGTTCACACACTTCTCGATGGTCTGGGATTTTTTGAGTGATTTTCTATGTAATAAACTTAAGTTATTGCGTAATGAAAATTGCATAATTAGATCTGGAACCCCCATATACTTATCTTCAAATGCAAGGAGACGCTAGAACCAAGTTTTGATTCTCTGGTTTTGAACTTTGGTTCGTTTTTGACTTTGACTCTCATTTTGGTTTTGGTTGCTTATTAATGTTCTGTCTCTACATTTTGTGGCAATGTGTTCCCTTTGGATTACATCTACTCAGCATTCTGATCATCCCTTGGTCTTTCCAGTTCCCAATAATCTTCAGGCACTTTGTGTGTTCATAACAATTTCCTAGCAAGTCTAGAGCTGACTGAACTTGAAGATGAAAAACAGCAGGAAGAAAAAGGCATGAGTTTTCAGCTCCTGGTCAGTTTGCTCACAATAATCTCAAAAGACCCTGTGTCTCAAAACTGTAGCCTTTACTGATTCTAAGTTAGCAGTTATAAAGTGCACCGATAGCCTGTCTGGCATTGGCTGTATCTTCATTTCAATCAATATGAAGGAATTATAGAGATGTCCATAACTGAATGTCATTTCCCCTGATAATGTATTAAACACCACTTGATATAAAAACAATAGCGGATTCATGCGTCATTTTTCAAGGTCTAATTGAAACACTCCATGCCACAGTTTGCTTGTGATAACTGAATGCCATGACCTAGTGTCTTTATGGCCATAAAGAAAGGAAACGTATAGCTGATAAAAATTGTGAAGCTTTATCTGTTGTGGTGCTGCAGGCTATCACTAACAAGAAAAGAAGCTACAAAGGTCATATATGATAAACTGGAATGTTATTGCCTCTGTTGTGGTCTATAAACAACAAACTAAAAAGAGATGAATGTGTCACATTCTGTGGTGCTCTACAGAACTACATTCAGATGTATTCAAGCATGGAATAATGGGCCTTACGGTCTCAGACAAGAGCATCAACATCTTAATCAATTCACGTTCACAACCCACACTTCTGCCATCACTGCTTGACATTAACAGTATTCCTGTGGCCTTCATTTGCTCAAAAGAAATTTCAAATGCATCACTTTGAGTGATGCGTGGTCTCATTTCTTACATCTTTTGTGTGACATGAGAAAATGGCTTCTGGTCCTCGGAGATCTAGGAAACCACTCTTTGGTTACACTAGAGCAGGCATGTCAAACACGCGGCCCCTGGACCGCATGCGGGCCGCATGACAGATCCTAGTTAGCACTGAACTTGTGCAAAATGATTACTATCGTTTGTGATTGAATCATTCTGCATCTTCAGCGTTACTTATTGACTTTACTTACTTCTGCCTTCTGACAAAAGCACGTTTTCCCATGGCATTACGGTACTGGAAATGTCATCTGCAAGTATAGCCACGAGTCTTTACCAAAGTTAATGAGCCGCAACGTCACAATTGAAGTGCTAGGATGCAGCAGCGGGCAGCAGAGGCGGCCTTAGGCATGTGCAAACTGTGCACCTGCACGGGGCCGCCACGCCAACATATATTGAATATAAAACTGAAGGAGAAAATAACGACATAGCTGACAGCAATGTGGCAGAAAAACACTGTGTTTCTTGTTAATTAGTACGCTGTATTTACTAATGTCGCTAGAGTCGGAGCAGTAAGCTATATGTAGTATTATAATGTTTTGTCATAATGAGAATATAATGGGCCGTCCACCACTTGGTTTTCAAGTTATGGACACGCGCATATAGAAGTGTGTCATGAGCACGAGGCGGCTATGCAGTGTCCGCAACAGACGTGGCCATCCGCCGTGCATAAGATACCATATGGACATTGGGGCCGCCGATTCTTTCTCTGCCCAGGGCCGCCACGAGCCTAGAGCTGCCCCTGCTAGGCTACACTACTGGCTGGGCTGCTGAGACTGGCCACTGGGCAGAACTGACCATCATGAGTAGTAATAGCTTGCATATTTTCAGATTTTTTAGCTCTAGTTTTATGTAATTTTGTGCTAGTATTGTAACGAACAATTAGTGCAGACTACAGCTGAAAATCTGAAGTGGACGCGAGTTGGTGAGTTGTTTATTAACATATTTTTGTGATTTTGAGTTTGTAAAATTAGTGTAGGTCAGGTGGCTTTTTGCATATCGGCTTATTTTACAATATAAACTTTGAAGTAAACTTAGTAAAGTAAAATTAGATTTTTGGAGGATTTGTTTTCCAACTTGAATTACTGAGCAATGAATTCAGTGAGCGTTTTCGCGATTTCAGTTCACACGAACAGGACTTTGCGCTGTTTACGTCACCATACTTTTACAACGTTGAGAATGCGCCTGAGAATATCCAAATGGAATTGATTGAACTGCAGTCAGATTCTGTTCTGAAGGCAAAATACAACAAAGTTGGTGTGCCAGGCTTGTATGCTTACCTGCCACCCTCGTATGTGCAGATCCATAAGTTGGCATCGAGAGTACTGTCTATGTTCGGAAGCACTTACCTTTGTGAGAAATTGTTTTCATTAATAAAAGCTACCAAAATCCCACATCACTCAAGACTTACTGTCGAGCACTTTTCATCCCTCATAAAAGTTGCAGCTGCACAAGATTTCAAGCCTGATATTGACAAACTGGTTACTAACAAGAGATACCATGTGTTGGGACAAAAGAAATAAATCTCACACTGTAAGACTCCTATATAAACAATGAATATAATATAATGAATATAATATAATAAGGACCTAGCTAAGAGGCTAAGACTGTAAATGTACGCTGTTGTACAGAGAGTGTATGGAAATAAATTACTTTTCTTTAAACTTTAAGTGTTACATTTTTTAAAGTGTTCAGTATTGGAAAGAAAGCTACAGTAACTTTGTATAATAGTATTTGTTACAGTGCAGCCCGCTGACGCACGTATGGCAGTCGAAGCGGCCCACCAATGGTAGTGAGTTTGACATGCCTGCACTAGAGGGAAGAGAGGCGCTGTATTGAAGTGGCCACTACAGTAGACAAATGATGTGCAGTTCCAAGTACAGAGAGTTAACAGCAACTGTGTTTATGGGAGATGAGAGTGAAAGCAAATCAACCAACATTTTTTCCTGGCATGCACCTTTGACTATAATTTTGTTGGCACAGCCAGTCCTTCCATCTGCAGTGGCTAAGTGGTTGGTGATCTGTGCCCACGGTGTCCAAAAGAATGCTAAAAGCTTGGTATTTGTGTTAAATGTAGATTATCTTGCATGATCGTAGTTTTGCCAGGACATTTGTCACAAATGTTACTATGGGAGAGAATGCACTGGAATTATAATCCACTGGTCCTTAGACCTCATTTTGCATATGTAAGAGTTACATCTCACAATGCACTGTAATAAAATCTCAAAGGTAACAAAGCAGTGCTGATGACTCTGCAATATGCGTGGACCCGAGAAGTTGTAAGCTGATGATTCAGAATACACATTGCTCTGCTGAATCCAAATCTAAACCATTTTTCAATAACTGTAATGAAGGAACTGCAATTGAAGAGCCCTCAGACAGAAATTAGAGCTTCTTTGGTAAGGAGCTGGCATTTTAGAGGCATTTTTAAGGTCCTGGCACTTAGAGGATTGCCTCAAGTGCAGATTGTAGAGGACAGAGGTTATTAACTGAGATACAAAATTAGAATCAATTTCCTGAGTTACAAACTGACATTTCTGCATATTGATGGTGAGGTTCACCAAAATGATATCAAGGAGTTTTTTGTGGTAGGTGGTTTACAGACAATGGGCATTGTATTGTAACTACATTACAACTGCTGAAATGCTCTTCATTTTATTTTTTTTTTAAACACTTTGATGTCAAGTCTACAGGATATTATATGTAAGTCTAAAAATATCTATGTTAGTCATAAAAGCCCTGAGATTCGTGAAACAAATTTATTCTACACAAGCCAAGCTCAAACAACCTATTGTGTCCTGTCCCTGAGCACCATTATAAGAAGTTCTGCTGTGGACAAGGTGCATTTATCAGATGGGACAACTTTATTAACTACTATAAGTTTATATGGTCATTATTACAGTGAAATTCAACATGCAACACATCACCATGATTAGTGGGTATAACAAAATTACCTCAAAACTTCTGCCTTACTCACCCAAAAAAAACTCAGAACACACAGTTATTTGTCATTAACAACCAGAGTAAGCACATTATATCGTAGGTTAGGTGACTCGTACAAGGTCATAAAAAGATCAGTGAATAAAATTACAGCCTTAATAATAATAATAGATTTTATTTATATCGCGCTTTATATTTAACAATCTCAAAGTGCTACAAAATAAGAATAAAATTAACAAACAAAACAAATCTATAGAAATAATTTAACAAAAAGCCTTTCTAAAAAGATAAGTTTTTAGGTTTCGGTTGAAGGCATCGACGACTGTGGGCTCTCAAGTAGTCGGGAGGGAATTCCACAGCCTCTGCGCACCAAGAAAAGGCTCTATCACCCATACTGCTAAGTTTAGTTCTGAGAACTTGAAGAGTGTTGGTATGCACAGAGCGGAGGGTGCGTGAGGAAGTATGAGGGATAAGGAGTTCCTGTAAATACAGGGGAGCAGATCCATAAATGCACTGATGGGTAAGGAGGGAAACCTTGTACTCAATTCTAAGTGGTACAGGGAGCCAGTGAAGGGTTTTCAAGATAGGAGTGATGTGGTTATGCTTTTGCACCCTCATCAGGATCCTGGCAGCGCTGTTCTGAATGTACTGGAGTCTCTGGATACTCTTGCCAGGAATCCCAATGAGGAGCGCATTACAGTAATCCAGCCTGGACGAGACAAAGGCATGGACAAGCCTCTCTGCATCTGCCAGGTTAATTGTTGGACGGAATTTAGCAATGTTCCTGAGATGGTGAAAAGATGACTTACAGAGATGTTTAATGTGGGTGTCAAAAGTTAGTTGAGAATCCATTTTAACACCCAAGTTTGTAACAAATGTAGAAAGAGGTATCTTTTTTCCAGAAAAGTGATACTGGTGATGGTAGTGGAACGAAGCTGGTGTGGTGTGCCAACTAAAATGGCTTCTGTTTTAGATCTGTTTAGCTGAAGGAAGTTGAGCCTCATCCATGCCTCTATTTCCTCCAAACAAATAGTCAGTGTAGATGTTGGCAGAGGAGCAGTAGAGGAGGTGGGAGTAGTCCTAAGATAAAGCTGAGTGTCATCGGCATAACAATGAAAAGAAAAACCATGTCTGCTAATGACACTTCCAAGGGGGAGCATATAAATGATGAAAAGGATGGGGCCCAACACAGAGCCCTGTGGAACACCACAGGTAACATTATGGGTGTGAGATTTTGCGCTGCAACATACTCAGTTTTACCGGTCAAATAAGATGTAAACCAATTTTGAACAGTTCCTGAAAGTCCAATGGTGTATTGCAGACGGTGAAGAAGAATATTATGATCAATTGTATCAAAAGCAGCTGTCAGGTCAAGGAGAATGAGTAAAGAAGGAGAACCAGTATCTGCTGACATCAGAAGGTCATTTGTGACCCTGACCAGGGCTGTTTCGGTGCTATGGCCAGGGCAAAAACCAGACTGAAACTTTTCAAACAGGTTATTCAGTTTGAGATGATCATGAAGTTGTACTGCAACTATTTTTTCCAAAACTTTAGAAAGAAATGGAAGATTAGAGATGGGTCTATAGTTAGACAGAACTTCAGGATCCAGGGTGGGTTTTTTTAGTAGAGGTCTGATGACAGCAGTTTTTAGTGCTGAAGGAATATGGCCAACCAAAAGGGATTGGTTTATAATCCTGGTGAGGTCTGCAGTCCAGATTTTATCGAGTACTCTGACATGACACTCTTACTTAATTAAGTTGGGCTAAGGAGAGTAGTAAACCTAAACATAAAATGACAAAAACTCTAGTAATATACACAAATATCTGGCACAGAAAATATTTGTTTTCAAAAAGGCTATATAGTAGTCTTCATCATACAGTAATATACACCCAAGGTGAACACAAATGCAGGAATGCTTTCATTTTCATTTCTAATCCTGTTGGAATTTGTCCTAGGCAAAGTAAATTATTAGTAGTAACCCTTGTATTGTGTACCAGATTAATGCTCCCTAGTCTTGCAATCTATGTGATATATCTTCATCTATGCCATACTCCGATTCCCCCATAAAGATATCGAGTAGGTTGGCCATTACTGGGAGCAAACAGCACTTCCAAATACCCGTAGCTGAGGGAGGTCCATGATAAATGACCTGAAACTCCTAACTTGAGTTTCCCTTAAAGTTTTGTCAGCGTCTGCTCGGTGAAGTGGAGATGTTTTGTTCTCAGCCATGACAGTTAAATGTGTTTGAAGTCTCCCAGGTTACCTGTGGGTGAGCTTCATTAGCCAGTCTTCCACTGGGCCCTTTTATACTAGCTCCACAAATCAATCATTTTCGGCATAAATTGTTGATTGGCCAAAAAATGTGGTTGGCCATGAGTGAGTGCAGGTGTGTGTGCCTGGTGATGGACTGGCATCCTGTCTCGGGGGCTTCATGTCTTGTGCCAAGTGTATGGTATAACCTCTGACCCCCCACAGTTAAATAGATGAAGTCGGCCTGAAAATGTTACAGTATTTTACATATATTACTAGCTGTCCCTCGCATCTCTGTCCACTTAGTATTGAAACAGGACAACCTTTAAAAATGAATAAACAAACAGGTATCGCTAGTTAAGCGGAGGCAAGGTACACTCCAAAACGTGGCCAGAGGTACAGCGACTTGAACGGAGGCTGGCATGTGAGTGTGGAGGGCCCCATCCCGCTCCCTACTCCTGACGTCACATTTCTTCCTCCCCTTGGCCTGCAGCCTCTTCCTCAGATTAGCATGAATATATCGCTCCTGCAAGCCAACTATGATTCTTAGAGCAATGACAGAAGTCGCAAAATCAACCGGAATGTTCAGACAAATTATAGAAAAAAACCTGATTTAAATCCATTAAGTAGATCCCTCGTTTGCTAGCTTTGCAGAGGTACGGTACACCCCGAGGCTGGCGTGTGAGTGAGGAGGGCCCGTCCCTTGGCCCGCTGCGTGTCTCTTGGATTCTCGGAAATAAATCGGTACTACAAGCACACTATAGTAGATAGCGCAATGAGAGAGGTCGCAAAATCAGCAGGAATGTTCAGGCAAATTACAGAAAAAAGCCCAATCTAAGTCTGTTAAGTAGTTCTCTCGTGAAAAGCAGACAGACAGACATATGTGGGATTTTATATATATATATATAGAGAGATATATATATTTTTAATGGAAAACCAGATTAAGAAGAGGCAGATAAATTAGTGGCTTGGATTGGCAACAAACATTCTCAGGATTAAACCAACCAGAATCTGAATTTTGTTTATTTTTCCCCAACACTAAAGACTTTATTTTAAACAAACACACCATGTATTATGCATGGCCATCTTTCAAGAAATGGCAGGACTCAAACAAAAATAAAAATCACAAAATTCTCTTTCCTCATGAAAAAAAAAATCTTACAAAATAGGAACAAATGGCATCACCAAGTTAATGTTAAAAGTAATAAATTAAAAGCTGAAAGTATACAGCATAGTGTATGACACTGCAGACTCTGAAGTGCAATGCCATGACACTGGGTGGTTATTATAATGTGGAATTTCAGGATCTCATTCCTGTACCCGCTGTGTACTCTAAGCGTTAGTCTTTCATTTTTGTATTCTGATCTGCCAAATGGGCTAACCTCACTCCAGCTTCCCCGGCTTCTCATTATTCTTTAGAGTTTAGCACAATTTTAATTTTGCTCACTATCAGTTATTTTATTTATATTTTTATAAAAATATAGCTTCTTGACCCTCCTGGTTCAATTATTTTCATTTTGGCCATTTTTGAACGTAGTTTCACTGGTTTATTCACATTACTGTTACTTTGGCAACACCAATTTGTGCTTTATCATGGCTGCCATGTTGTAACTATCATTGATTATATTTGCTAAGACACTGCTGGTCATGTGGCATGGAGGTCTTGAACATGCCATGTTATTATACTGTGCCCAGCCGGAACACCTCTACGCTGGAAGGAACAGGGGAGGGAGCGTATCCAGAGCATTACCTCACCCAGAGTGCTAGGTGGCAGACCCCCTGGTTTACAGTGGTGCCTCAGACTCCCGCAGGGCTCCATGGGAGCTGGAGTTTGGTGCAGGCCTGTTGGGTTCCATGGGTGCCATCAGGTGGTGTTGCAGCTGCTGCTGAGCCCTTAACTGCAGCACTTCCACCACACCTGAAAGTGCTGCCAGAACTAGGTCAACGAGCACCTGGAGCACTTCCGGGTGCCTTATAAAAGGAGCCAGAGTCAGGTGGGAGAAGATGAAGCTTGCTGGGAGGAGTGGAGGGAAAGAGAGAGAAAAAAAAAGTGTGCTCTGTGCTCTGTGCTCTGTGCTCTGTTTGTGGCTGTGCTGTACACGCGTGGGAAACAGGGGAAGGCGTTTCCCCACAAGAAAAAAATTATAATTAAAACGTATGCGCTGAACTTGTGTCCCACATCTGTCTGTGTTGAGTTTGTGCAGTGTGCACCCTGGTGGTCCATATTCAATTAATATGCAGTGCACACTTACGATTTATTTGAGCACTAGATGAATCTCACAAAAACATTCAAACAAAATACTTCATTATTGTTTATGTAGGGTCAAGGAAAGCAAACAAGTGTGAGAAACTTGGTTTGTTACTTTGACATTGAATGTGGCTTACACTTTGGTTTTGATGTTTGTTCCTCTTGGTATTTAGACCCCAGCCTGTTTAATACATTGTGTTTCTGTTTGAGTTCATGTATCCCTCCATCTCCTAGTGCCTTTGCTTCAAAACTGAAAGGCAACTGCACAAAGCACCCGGCCCACCCCAGGCATTCAGTGCAGGTACAATTAGACTAGAAACTCAGCAGTTCCAGTAGCACCACGTAAGCCCTTTGGCCTCAGAGAGTCTGAATGACTCAAGAATGGAAGGTGAGACATCATCCACTCTGTTCTCAGCAAGAATGGGAAGCATTATGTTCAATAGCAGAATATTACAGAGAGTTGAAGAAGTATTTTGAGAAACTCCTAAACCTGCTGAATATACCCTACTAGGAGGAGACACTGTCAGAAGCACTACATTATTTCAGGTTTCAAATAGTTGTCAAATATTTTTAATGTTATGTTTTGAATCTTCCATGACCAGCAAACACTCATACAAGGACATAGAAGGGATGCTGGAAGGAAAACTGGAGCACCTGAAAAAACTTTAGACAAATATCTGCAAACTGCACATAAACAGCTATTAGGTGGAAACAGAACCCAGGCCATTGAAACTGCAGGGTAGCAGATCTGACCACCAGGACAATGTGCAGTCTGAACTTGTTGATTTTAAAATAATGTATCTGAAAGATTACTATTATTTGTTTGCTGAACCATTTCTTAGTATGTTTTCATGAAAGCTGTCTTGATTAAAAACCAGCACTCACAAATACTGAAGTTTAAGAACTCAATGAACCACTAAGGGACTCTTTTCCTCCACCTAAACTTATGAAATTAAAGACAGAAGGAGGCCCTATGGTGCTAATGTCATTGTCACCCCGTCTCTTGGGGTTCCACCCACAGAAAACAAGGAATGTGACTTAAAAGGCTGTATTCAGAATATATAACAATTAGACAATATTTACGTTTTTCAATGTAAACAAAAATTAGATAAAAAATACATGAAAAATATTAATTTGCAAACAATAATAAAAAGGAAAATATACTAAAGCCAGGGAATAACAAAAGCAGCTTCAAATGTTTACATCAAAATAGTCCAATTTGTGCAAGACTGCCAAACATGTAATCCAATTACATATTCCTAACTTGACCAAACAATTCAACTCCATCATAATGTCTATGAAATTTTATCGAAACTACGGGGGAGCAGTGATGCCTGTGGTGGACAATGAGAACGTCACGTCCAACTTCTGTCTTTTCAGCAGATTAGAAGAAGACTGATTGCCATTGGGCAGCCCTGTATGGGCTGAATGTATGTAATTTTATGTTTTACATAATGTTTAATGTCATTTATCTGTATAAAAAATAACAAAAATGTGTTGATTCCAGCAGTTTAAGGAGTATCTATCACAATGGAGCTCTTCTATAGCATGTGCCCTGTCTCCTGGCATGTCACCCAGTTACTTCACTCTGTGAAACTGCTCCCATCTCTGGAGTGCCCAGAATAAAGTGTCTTTTCCTTGATGGGCCTTGAGGGATTATTCTGCCCTTTTCCTTGGATGGCATGTTCTCATTATGGTTTACGCAAACACTGTTATGAAGGTTCACACTCTCTAAGTAAGAGTTCACTTGCCCCGTTTATGCAATCTGATTCAGACGTGTACTGTATGTTGAATGGTACTTTGACTGTTTTCTCTTTAACGATAACAATTAGTAATTGCAATAAGTGAATTATTGGAGCTGTTCATAGGTCACGCCTGTTACGCTTAACTACTGTACAGCGCTCTCCCAGATCTAATTTGAGGGGCTGCAAATAGGTCAGCATTGATCTTTGGTACTGCTACTGGTTTCCATGACTGCTCATGTGCAGCGCTGTCACCTTCTCATGCTGAGCCTTGCCTCACTATCAAATAAGGAAGATTATGTCTCGCTGTTTCCTCTCCCTGTGGCAGCTCTGCCAGGTGCAAATGTAATATAGATTTTCTTTGAATAGGATTCTGAGCACTTTGGATTCTGTCTTCTTGCAGACTGCTTTGTATATGGTATTCGATGTGCTCATGAAAAGTGTTTATTCAGCTTTTTTGATAGAATCATTACTTTGACAATACTCTTTGTATACAGTACATGTTGACAAAAACAGTGTTTTGTTTTGGAGTTGTGTGCACCATTTACAGTTTCAGGTCTCAGAAAGTACTATGAGACTGGAGTTACAATTGCATATTATTTAGTGACAGGTAAACGTAAAGGCACATCCAGAGTCAAGGGTTCAAATCCCATCCTCAGTCATTTGGGTGGTGTTCACCATAGACCTGTATGAATTTACTCTCCATGTACTTCTGTTATTATCCCAAATTTAACTGGCAATTCTAAATTGACCCACATTGGTATGTACATGAGTGTGTCCTCCGATGACTGCCCACCCATTACTGCAGGGTGAGGCACCCCTGAAGCAGTAAATTAGATTAAGCTGGTGGCAGAATTTGTTTTATGTTTTGTTATTTAAAGACTAGCCTGACTAACGTTCTGTCTTGTATTGGCTCCTGCCTTGCACCCAGTGATGCTGCCAATGGCTCAAGCCCCCACTATGAATAAGATTAAGTAGGTATGGGAATCCTGTGTTATCTATCTATCTATATCAGTTATATATATCTGTCTATTATAAAAAAATCATACAACGATACATGACTTTTTCCTGCAAAGAGATCTTTTGAAGAGAGACATTTTCATGTCTCACGAGACGGTCAAGTCATGTTATACTTACAACCTTTGGAAGCAAGTCCTGTGATACACATGCAGAGCAGGTTAGAGATAATGGAAATAGGAAAACTCAAAAGTCTCAAAAAAATAAGTGTAAAGATCGCATTAGTGCAAACAACTGTAAAATATTACTTGATGAAATAACGGAACAGCGAAAAGAGATCGAATAGCGTTTGAGGATGTCTGGGGGAGAAGAGAGACAAGGCAGTGAGACAAAGGAAAACAGCTGCTGTACAAGTTTTTAAATGTTCGAAGCACTGTGCGAGATCACGGGGCACGGCAGCAGCTGCAAGCCAGTAGCGGATCGAGCAAAGAGGAGGAAAAAAAACTGTATTTGTTTTGAATTGTATCGCCGTTTAAGAGGGGTTCCGGAGGAGCGGCCATATCTCCTTGGGGTGCGTTCAGCTCCCCTCTTCACAGTGGCGCGTAGCGCTGGTGGGAAGGGGGCTGGGATTTAAGGGTTGGTGAACAAAGCAAGCAGGGGGCAAAGCCCCCTAGTATATTAAAATGTAATTTAATTGATTGTGAAGAATTAAAAGAAATGCTGCTGTGGTACACAATAATATTTTATAGACAAAACTGTGTATCTGTATATCTTTGTAATTCTCAGTATGAAATTAATTAGAATGCTTTTGTAAATATACTCTCACGTAATCATCATTGAGTGTTAGTTTGCCAAATCTGATGATCAAAACTGAAGCCATCACATACTGTTATGAAAGGCACAGCAGAAAATAAGAATGAGGTTATTTCTCTAATTTGGCGCTGCCCACTAATGGCAGCATACAGTCTGTACAGATGGCTTTCATTAACATTTATATCTGGGACTCGTTTAAGAACATTTTAAAACAACATAAGGAAAAAAAAAGATGCATCATGTAGCTGAACTTCTGTTTGATTCTCACGTGCACCACACTGCTTAGGTTGTCACTCTTCATGTCCTTCCTTCCCTGCTTATTGCTGGTGACAGTTCATACAAAAGGCATGCATATGTGAAAATAAGAAGAAAGCACTGAAGTGCAATTTTGGCTTTACAATTTTTGCATTTATGCTTCATTAATATTTGAGACAAAACGGAAGTGCAACAGTTACTGTTTTCATCGATCACTAATATGTCCTGCTTCACTGTTAACTAATGGCCCCCATTTCCCATCATGTCAGGACTGATTTGCATTGTAAAATAACTGTAAGAAGGCTTTAAAAATATGTTGCTCTTGCTCTTTACAGTTTCCTTATTCATGTATTTATCTGTTTATTTTCTCTCATAGCTTGCCCTCCTTTGCTGAGAGAGGACAAGCGATGAGGAGGGATGACCTTTGTCACTCAGTTTCCCTGGAGTCTTTTTTGCTTTATAGATCTCTGACACTTTGCAGGAAGCTTTGCTATCTATTCTGTATTGACGTTTTCAGAGAACCTGAGCTGCATCTGTTTTTTAAACCCTTAGATTTATAATAAAGAAATTTGGTGCAGCCCCAAAGGTTAGACTGCCACAAATCCAGACCATATTAGCAACATTGCCAGTTTTGTTTGCATACTTCACAGTTGCATTAAGCCATCAGACACCAACTAAAGTTCAGTAAATATCACACACATGAAAAGGGTAAATCCAATATACACAAATACTGCACATGAAGTGACAAAAATACTTTATTTTTATTCCAATCAAGTCATTTTTTAAAATTCTCTTGGAGTGATTGATTCAATGCTTGCATAATAAGTAGCTGCTGTGTGGTGCCATCTTATATGAGCAAAGCTTGATGACTTGGCACAACATGTGAGTGATAACAGGCATACTAACCCTAAACAACATGTCTTATTGTCCTGCAAAGATAATCATAAAATGGCAGCAAACAAACAAGCAAAAAAACACACTAAAACGTCACCAGAATAACAATAAAATGAATAAACCAGTTAAAATACACATACAAAAATTGCAAAAATTAAATAAACTGAACCAGGCAGTTCCAAAACTGAAATTCATGGCCCCCATAACCTATCTTGGCTACCCTGAGTACAAGGCAGGAGACAGCTATAGATAGGATGTCTGTCCATTTCTATGTACACGTACACACACAGCCACAGGTCAGGTCAGGTCCCGTCACGTCAGGTTGGGGAGCATGCACTGGTAACAGTGTGTTGCTGCACCCACCACATGACAAAACAGCTCAGGATCCTAGTTGGCAACCCCCAAGGCAGACACGCGGTCCAGTCCCACCCTACAGAAATGACCCTCTATCTGGCACGGCCAGGTGTTACGTGGCTGGCCTCTTGGCCTGGTCCAGCCACTTAGGTTCCCAACAATGAGGATCTTACGAGCCGGATCACCCTTGAGCAATCATGCCACATGGCCGTAATGCTGTAACTGACACTCCCTCACAATGCAGGTAATGTGCCTCATTTGAAGCTCAATAAGCAACTGCTCATTCAACACCAAGTCAAACCAGCGGTACCCATGGATTTTCCAGAGAGACAGTACCAAAAGGAGTTCACTCTTCATCTCAGGTCACTAGATAGTGCCCATGTCTCGCAACCATATAGTAAGACAGGAAGCACCAGGACTCTAAAGACTTGGACCTTTGCCCTTTTGCATAGATATTGGGAGTGCCACAGACCCCTTTCCAGTGACCTCATGACCCACTCTTGCCCTCCCAATCCATCTACTGATTTCATAGGAAGAGTCACCAGAGACATGAATGTCACAGCCGAGGTAAGTAAATCTCTCGACAAGGTCGACACTCTCTCTGCAGACAGACTGCTGATGGCTGTGCCACGCTTCCGGTAAATTCACACTGGGGCCAATTTACAGTTGACAGTGAGCCTACCAGACACTCTTTGAAGATGTAAAAGTAAAACCCACACAGACAAAAGAAAAACATGCAAATTCTGCACAGATAACAACCTGGCATTGCATTCAAACCCAGGAAGCTGAATTCATGATGCAGCAGCACTACCCAATGCACCACCATACCACAAATTATTATATAAAAAAATCCTTCGAAGAGACAAGACTTTTTGAAAGATATTTTCAAGTTAAGACGAGACTTTGGCCATGAGATTATTTCAAGTCACGCCCTCCTTTCAACCATATTCACCCACGCACACGGTAATCTCATCTCTCATTCATGTGATTGCTTTTGACAGACATAGTTTCTGCTCGCTCGGCTCTTATAAATTTTTATGTTTTCCTCCCTTTAAGGTCCCAATTAAAGAAGACATATTATGTCCAAGGGCGGCACGGTGGCGCAGTGGTAGTGCTGCTGCCTCGCAGTTAGGAGACCCGGGTTCGCTTCCCAGGTCCTCCCTGCGTGGAGTTTGCATGTTCTCCCCGTGTCTGCGTGGGTTTCCTTCGGGCGCTCGGTTTCCTCCCACAATCCAAAGACATGCAGGTTAGGTGGATTGGCGATTCTAAATTGGCCCTAGTGTGTGCTTGGTGTGTTTGTGTGTGTCCTGTGGTGGGTTGGCACCCTGCCCAGGATTGGTTCCTGCCTTGTGCCCTGTGTTGGCTGGGATTGGCTCCAGCAGACCCCCGTGACCCTGTATTCAGATTCAGCGGGTGAGAAAATGGATGGATGGATGGATATTATGTCCAAATCTTTTTGAAGAATTTCATCACGAAGGGTTATCAACAAAAAACAAAAATGATCCTAGCACCAAGAAGTCAAATGAATTAATGCCAAAAATGTCGATCAGTTACACTGCAAATTGGTTAAATGCGTATCAATAGACTATGCTGAAACAGTTGGTGGTGATTGTGCGGAAGATGAAAACATCAGCTTACAATATCCTGAAGAATTCCTAAAACCGTTAACGCTGTCCGGTCTTTCACTGCATGATTTACTGTAGAAAGAAGGACGCATCCAAGAAAGGTAATGTAGTACATTTTCCGCAGATAACATTACACAATAAAGGAGATCTTGATATGCCATTTGTATTAAAACGTTAACAGTTTCACTTTAGAATAGCTTTTGCCAAAACAATGAACAAATCTCAAAGCCAAACATTCAAAAAAGTGGTTTTATTTAATAGAGAGAAAGAAATGAAATTCAATCACAGTCAGTTATACATTGCGTTGTCACGATGAAAGTCCGAACACAGAATCACAATTCAATGCAAAATTGTTGAAAATTTTAATAGAAAAATTGTTTTTACTGAAGTTTTACAGTAACAGTGTAAATGTAAAAGTATTTGTGTATTAATTTCAAAGCCAAACAGAACAAAATTGTATTACACAACAAATAACTCTAATGCAACATGAAACATAATTTACTTTCAAATTATTACATTTTATTCTTTTTTACTATGGTTAATTACTCGCTGCAATGTAAAATAGTTAGATCTATTATGCATATGTAACAATTCCCATGACAATAAAAATCTGTTTAAATTGTACATCCGCATCCCCATATGCGAGCAACAGAACCGCAAAGGCCCGGGGGTTGGCGAGCGAAGCGAGCAGGGGGCAAAGCCCCCTAGTGAATCATAATAATCAAAATGTATGGATAGTAAAGGACAAGAGACCAAAAGTCTCTGTAAGTAAAGAAATAATACTATACACTCCATGTATGAAACAGTATAGGAATACGGTATCAAATACAATATAAGCTGTGTCACGCATGCACATCAGAGGGACTCTTCAAAGGCTCAATCCATGTATGTGATTACCCACCAGGGCGAAAGGGGGGCACTGTTGCTTACATTCTCTTCTTCTTCTTCTGCCCTGTAGCTCAGAGAAGCCGCCCAGTGAGGGCCTTTAGCCCCGCCCCTTCTAATGCTTGCACTGTAAAGAAGCCCAGAGGTGTCATTCACTCATGTGAGCAAACCACTAGATGGAGCTCCCAAGAATGACCCACTATTTTCTTAAACAGCTAAGAGTTATTTCCCAAAATGTTGTTTTTCTTTTCCGCCTGCTTTCTTTTTTGGTTCCATTCGAAGTAAATGGGACAACCCAGTTGATTTCCCAAATATTCAAAGTTGCCTTGTCTGTCATTCCGTACCCAGCCACAACTGGCATAAAATATTACAAAAATTATTCAGAATAGATATCTATTTGTAAAGAAATATTCTAAAGAGTGCACATTAACCGACAGCATGTTGGCACAGTGGTATCCCATTCATTGACTTTAGCTGTTTTCAGTTAGATTTGTGAATAATCCTCATTTTGACATCTTGGGTAATTGTCTGTTGAAATTTTCACATGTTTTGAAAATGGCATCACTGTGATGCCATCTTGGATAGCTTTTTGCCATGGACACTGCCATCTTGTGGGTGTTTTGAGATGGCCACAGTTATGTTGTTAATGGTAACAACATCCAAAGCTCTCAATGTGACTCATGATGTCATCCCGTCAACCTAACTTAAGATGGCAGCATGACACAATTCTTTTGCTAATCTTTATTGGGTCCTTTTTGAAACAAATGATGTCATGTTAGTTATTGAAATCTAAAAATAAAAAGTTAAAATGAGGACATTCCTGTTATGTACGAAATTTTGGTTTAGTGTTTTAACTTCGATGGCTTCTTTTGGTCTTGTGACTTTTCCTTGTGCCTAAACAACAATTCTAACAGCTCTCATTTGTTCCTTCCTTCTGGTTATTTTTCAATTGCTCCTGTCTTTCCCTGAGAATCATAGAGGATTATTAGGTAGGTTCTGAAAATGGATGGATGTGTTCTTTATAAATTATCGATTATAATAAAATATCCTGGGAAAACTAAGGGAGAAAAAGTAAATAAATGAGAAAGAAGTTCTAATCTGCTCAGGACAACAAAGTATTTGCGGTGATGTTCTCAAAAAATTCAAATCGACAACATCAGAAATGTTTTGTGGCAGAATGAGAAGGAATAGAATTAAATTAGATTATTCACCAAAAATAAACGAGTTCTGTTGGTCACAAACGTGTAGTTTGATGCCCCACTTGCACTTGAATTAAGTGCATTAATGTAGTATAGTTAGAATCGACATATTAATGATGCACAGTGAGTAAAATAACATAAAACTTTTTTTTAAATAAGTGACATGTTGCAAGCTTACAAATGCACTTTGTTTACCCTCAAGTCTGTCTTGTATGGCCTGCCAGTTTGCACTGGGGCATACCAGGGGCCTCATGTATAAACAGTGCGTACGCACAAAAATGTTGCGTAAGAATGTTTCCGCGTTCAAATTGCGATGTATAAAACCTAAACTTGCCGTAAAGCCACACACATTTCCACGGTACCTCATACCCTGTCGTATGCAAGTTCTCAGCTCGGTTTTGCAGACTGGCGGCGCCCAGCGTCAAAGCAGTGCTACTGTTCCTGTGTGGTTATCCTTTCTTTTTCAGATCCACATCCCTGATGCGGCTTTATAAATACACTGAAATTAACCGCATATTGTTTATTAGTTTAATGCATCTGATTGTAATTAACCTGTAACAATATAATGGTCCACAGAATGGTCAAACTATTCCAAATACCATAGCTGCTTTAGCATTGTTACTCTAACTGCACCTTCTTTTTCGTCTTTCAGCTTCTCACATTAGGGGTTGCCACAGCGGATCATCTTTTTCCATATTACTCTCACTGCACCACTCGGAGCAGCTAATCAGAAAGAGAATTATCGATATACAGCATTAAGCACACGCTGCCTCAGCCACTTTTCCTATTTGAACTGCTTCTCACACGGCAAACACTTCAAAACCTTTCCTGCACGGACCTTGCGGTTCAGAAAGAGTTTCAACCCAAGAGTTCTAAAAGCACTCAGTCAGTCCATCAACTGCTCCTTGTAGAACTGTTTGTACTTATAAGTACAATTACCTCACTGTAAACTTGCACTACAGTTATTATATTGCACAACCTGAGCCACTTTATAAAGCGCAAATTTACATACGATGACGATATCATTTTTAAGATGAAATGCAGCAAAATATGTTTATTATATTATACAGATAAAACTTTAACTTCATTTAAATAATCTATATTGTTAATAATTAAAGGACACGGTGTCGCTACGCTAGCAAGGATCTGGCGCTCCGTTCACGGATTGTTCCTGCCTCGCACTGTATGCTTCACTGGGACTGGCGTGAAGGATAGAATAATTAAACATGTACTTTCAATGTTCCTTAAAAGTTTTGAAGAATCTGCGTTATAAGCTTACAGATGGCTTAACGTCTATTACAGAGCTGATTGTGTGGCGAGTGGGTATTTGGAGAAAGAAAAGTAAGGACAGGAATTGGAGGTTAGTACGTTTGAAAGAGATAGTACTGCTGCAATAAATTATTTCATTGAAGGTCACACACAATCACTGCGCCACCGTGTTCCCATGTTTAATACCGTGCTTTAACTCCTATCATCATGAAAATAATATCACATATACATCTCAGTATTTTAGTTATTCAGAGAGCTGTAATATCATGAATGTAATGGATTCTGTGTCCAGTCGGAGGAAGAGAAAGCCGGTTTAAGAAGCACGTAGTGATTCACAGACATAGAGCACATTCAAATACAAAACAAGGCATTTAACGTGCTACTTTAGTTACGAAGGGATTTGAGAAACTAGTAAATTAAACGATTTTAAGATTAAGTTTATAATGTTCTACTTTAATGACAAAATAAACTACGTGATTAAAGTGGAAATTTTGAGATAAAAGTTGACATTTCGTGCTTTTTTCTCATTGTGTGCCTATTTTTTTTCTCTGTACCCTAATAAGCTTTCATATGACACTCAGACGGTGGGCTACGACTTGCCTTTTCATGGCGACTTTGATATGTGACTTCTTTTTTATTTCAGGCACTGTGCAATTTTGTGAACTTGAGCTTTCAAGTTTCTCCGACACACTATGTCACCTGATCGACTTCCTTTTCTTGTTTATACCATTGTTTAAACCAACAAATAGTATGTTTTTCCTTGCCTGCACTTGGTATTTGTTGAAATTGTTCTATTTTTCTTTGTAGTTTTGCTATTGTCTTTTCACAGAACGCTGAGCTTAAGGGCTATTTATATTGATTTACATATTCAAAGAGGCGTAATTCTGGGAGGAGTTGGGGCGGGACAGCAGGCGTGTGTACGTGCGTTACTTTTCATGCTGACTGGGATTTATCTAGCGGAAGAATGTGGAAGTTTGCGTACACACAGATTTATGCATCTGGATTTTTCTGTGCGTACGCACATTTTTGCTTTTGTACTTACGCCATGTTATAGTGTGAGTTCTACGCATGCCGTTATACATGAGGCCCCAGGTCCTGTCATTACGTCAGACAATTTGTCTCTCTAATTTGTATACAGAATACTTTAATGGATACAGCAAACTACTTTACTGAAGAGTTACCTGTTCAGTCCCCACCTATTTTACTGTAACAGTACACACATTATACAGGTAAGGAAACGATTGTTCTGTAATTTACGTGGATGGGATTCATTTTAAAACTGGGCAACATAAGATACAGCTGATCTGTGGAATTGAACAGAAACAAATTTTGCTTCTGCAGTAGGTCTGAGTATGTAAAAAGTGCTAATTTAGTGACAACATAAGGGAGAATTATGTGTAACTACCAGCACCACCAGACCCCAAACAAAATAACTTTCCCTGGTAACTTTCACTTTTGTCTCTTATGTCAAAGGTCATTGACTCCTTCTGCCATCTCGTATCTGTTTCTTACTTGGCCATCTGGCTCGTTTGTTAGATGATCTAGTGATGCCTCCTTAGATGTACAGCAGGTACAGGGAACAGCACTGCTCTTAACACAGGACGCAGTTTCTTCCTACCAACAGATTTTACTTATGACAAAAGTGTTTGTTAAATATTAAATATCTCTGTAAGACTACAAATGTATGCATAAGGTTTAGCCAATTTGTTATTTGTGTCTATTTAAATGATATCCCTTAGTCCTTCGAGGCATTTTAAGTGTATTCTGAATTATTACTCATCTATTCAGTCATCCATTTTCTCCTGGCCAGGGTCGCCATGAGATTATTACTATTATTATTCATAACAAAGTGTCATATAGTAGTTGCCATTTAAAATAATGCAATCTTAATATACAATGATGGCGAACTTCAGCTTTCAAAGCTGCAAAGACAAGAAAGCAATTAAAAATCTCTCCACCACACTGTGTATTATGGGATTGTGATAAGAGTACCGAAAGACAGGCAAGTATTACAAATCATTAGGAGCATATTAAGAAAACAAGATAGGGCAAAGCCCTAAAGAATTAGCTTATGTTTAATTTTCAGCTGCTGCTACTAAAATTTCTCCTTATCTGTAGGTACAAACTGCACTTCAGCAACTGTGAATGCTCGTGAACTATACAGCTTAAACAATGGGACCTGCCTTGATTTTAGGAGTTACTTGACATAATACTGTTTAATCCCAAATAATGTGACTTCCAAACAATCACAGTCATGTAGCCTCATTTTAGTTGAGAGTAGCATGGCAGCACTGTGGTCAGAGCTGCCATCTCATAATTCCAGGAAGCTTAGATTGTAGCCCTCAGCTGCTGTCTATGTGACAGAGTATTAGAGAGCAATCAACAGCCAAACTTGAGTTGAGTGAAAGTAGAGATATCTTTCTGAAAAGTAACTCAACTAAAAGTAAAATTTGGTGATGAGCAAACTACTCAGAAGTTTTAAAGCATCTTATATTAATTGTACTTAAGTGCAAGTAAGTCGAGGAGATCTTCTCATTTTATATCAATCCAACATGCTGACTCCACGTAGAGAGCACCCAGGGGCCTAAGCCCCAGTTTCCCTGTAGCCAAGCAGCAGTCTACCACTCTACCACCATTTTATGTAGAGGTATTGTTCTTACCATCTTAAATACTTTAAACATTAAAGTGTGAGATACGTAACTGCAACTTGAAACAGTGACATTCAGCATGAGTGGACATCTTAATGATTGATTCCTAATTCAGTAAGATCTAATATGAGAGGCACACAGACTTTCTTCACTTTAAGAAACAGCTAATCCAGTCCTGAAAACCCTTTCATAAAGTAAATTTTCAAAACATGGACACCTAATTAGAATTCATTGAATTGGAGAACGTTTTTCAAGCATTTCCTGGCCCCCATTTTTGTTCATAGAACAGTAAATTGCATCAAAAATGACAGAATTATTTCAATAATAACATTTGGCTGCAAAAAACCCTAATAATTTTTAATAAAGTGCTTTACCTAGATCAGGGGTCTCCAACCTTTTTTCCCCTGAGAGCTACTTTTACAAAATGAAAATGGCAGAGAGCTACTCATGTTTTCTAACATTTATTCTCATAGCTTATTTCAACCTAAACAAAGTGAATAAGCTGGTTTTGCCTGAACGTTTACAACTCACATTTTGCATTAAAACATCACAAAAAATATTTAGTTCACCTGCAAGTGCATTTTGTATGTCGGTATGCATCTTCTAGTGTATGTCACACTATTGAATTAAAAAACAAATGCTGTCAAAACAAAACAATGCAATTCCAAATACACAGATATTTCTTATTCATTTGTCATTTTGTTACATGTCACTATTTCACTTCACATAGCTCGTTGCATGTGTGATGTGTTTTTTAGTTAGTCAGATGACTGGCACTGCATGGAGTCAACAAGAGAGGTGTATGGTGGAGTGTAGCCACTTAGGTTCACTCTTATGGAGTCATTTAAATGTTCATCTGTCAGTCTTGTTCTGAACTTTGATTTCATGACATTCATGTCAGAAAAGGCAGACTCGCAGAAGTATGCAGACCCAAACAAAGCAGACATTTTCAGAGCTGCTTGGTGAAGATTCTTATAGTTATCTGGCTCTGCTATGCTCCAGAAATGCTGAGAATACTGCTTTAACTGCACATCATGTTGAAGGTTTACTAATATATAATATAGTATATAAAATGTCTGTCCGCTTTTAATGAGAGAACTACTTTACGCATTTAGATTTTTTCAATAATTTGCTTGAACATACCAGTTGATTCTGCAACTTCTCTCATTTCGCTATGTATCATAGTTTGCTTATGGTGCTGAGGTGGGGGGCGCTCTACTCACTTACTCGCCAGCTTTGGGCTGTGTTCCTTAACTCTGCTTAGCGAACCAGAGAACAATTGAATTCAACTTTGATATTTACAATAAAGTGTTACTTAGGTCTTGATGAGTTTGAGTCTGGATATTCTCTTATGTGTATACCACATTGAAAAGATAGATTGCAATTCAGATTGTGGATTGCGATATGATTTTTTGGAAAGATCTCCCACCCCTAATTTGACTAATCAAGTTTTCATATTTATGTAGAATTCATTAACCCTTTGGCGAGCTACTTTAAAGGGGTTGTGAGCTACCGGTAGCTTGCAAGCGACGTGTTGGAGACCCCTGAACTAGACTATATCACTTCTAGTTTCACATTGAAAGGAATGTACTTTTAGTTTTTTTTTTTTGGCCTTTTCCAACTAGTTCATGAGGTGTTTTGGAGCTGTGATGACCAGGATAATGTGAGAAGACATGTATGGAATACAAGTGACAAAGTGAGTGAACCACAGCTCATGATCAGCTCTGCCCCATTCAACTGGCTGCCGTGAGGACAGTGTCTTAACACAGAAGCATGAGCTGTGGAAATAACTGAGACTGGGATTGTGTGTGAATGTGACACTCCAAGAGTATGACCACATCTTTGGAATCACTTTTGGCCCTGTTTATATTAATGTACTGGCTGTTATACAGTTTTTCGGGGTTGTGTTAAGTTAAGAGAATAAATAATTCCTGTGACAACCAGTAGAGGGAGCAGTGAGATATGGTGAGTGCAGCTCAGGCTACGCTAAGTCGTCCGTTGCCACTCTGATGCCTCAATCAAAAAAACGCAGCTATCATACCGAGAAGGGAAACACAGTTTCACTGTCTCTTATTTTCCTAGTTGCAGGTGGGTAATGTAGAGTTGTACCACACTAATAGTCTCCGAATTACACGGTAACAGTCAGTCAAGTCAGTCATTTTTCAACCCGCTGTATCCTAACACAGAGTCACGGGGGTCTGCTGGAGCCAATCCCAGCCAACACAGGGCACAAGGCAAGAACAAATCTCGTGCAGGGCACCAGCCCACCGCAGTACACGTTAACACTTTAGATTAAATGTATTAATACAGTAGTTCTAGTGCAAGGATGCCTATTTTATATTATTGACAAGTTACAAGTTTACTTCTAATTTGTTTTAAAAGGACGGCCGACTCCCCTGCGTTAGCAACATTCCACCTTACCACCTATGCACAGCATATTGTTATGTATGACCTACTGTACATTCTTAGCCTCTTAACACGCACACGTACCGGTCCCGGGACATAACAGCGGTTCAAAAACGTTACAGTAATGTGTGCATGCCCATCTGCCATGCATCTCGACACCCTACCCATCAAATGAAACTTCAAAGTCTCGTCTTTCCGATGATATAAACCATTTTGGCACACAACAACCACAGCACTGACACTAAAGCCTTTTTTACAGAGAAGTACATACTTTTAAGAGTTGACTGTGCCTACCTTTGAAGACCCCCTGCAAGTCAAACATCAATATTTCCGAGCAGTATTGATCCCATTGTGTCCGTAAGGCTCCAGCGAATATAATCCAGTAAAACGATTTAGGTCCAAAACACACGATATATTCTCAAAGGGACAAAAACTCCAGAAAACGTTTCATAACTTGAGACCACCTACGTAATTTTTTTTCATTTATATTGCTCATATCAGACGTAATTTGTTTCTGTTGGCGATAACCATGCTACTGCATGAAACACGGAAGTGTTAGCTTCTGATCGACACCTAAGTTGGCCAATTACGACGGGTCTGGGGTTGACTGGCACCTCGTATAGCCAACAAGTGTCACAGACAGCTTGAAGGATGATATATAGCTCCAAACCCTGGTAGAATCTACCAGTTTGATTGGACACTGTGACTGACACTCAAAACTTACAGCCAATGAGCAGCCGAGCATTTTGATATGTAACTTGCCATACTAACTTGTAAACAAAACGATCGGAGCTGTGTGAAGGTGGCATTTGTGCCAGTCTGCAGAGTTGGTGCGTGGTTGTTTATTGTGATTTCGCCAAGTTTTTTCGCATTTTAAATATGAATAAAAGTAGAAGTTTAAACGTAAATAAACGCTCGATTAAATAATAGATGCATGTACACGTTGCGAAAGTATTCAACCGGCACAGGGGACACGTAATTGGAGAGAGCGACGTGCCACGCCCTTGTGCTTTCTGCTTGCTAGTGATTGCTGCCATCAAGTGGCACATGGAAAAACGCTGAGCTGTGTTGTAACAGTTTGTAAAAGAAATATATATAGTTTGTGTGCATTTTATAAAAAAAGTAAAAATAAAAATATAAATATATTTTTGGCCCATAACTTGTATTGACTATTTTTACATAGAAATGTGTATTTTTTATTGTTTTTATTATGGAACATGAATTTCCATAACTAATAGAGTGACACTGTGTGTAGATATAGATTCCTTTAGGTGTAAGCTTTCAGTAGAGCCCTCATTGATATATGTGGGTTGAAGCATTCAAAAGTTATTACACTTTTTCCATATGTTCCAAAATGTGGATAATGGTCCCTCTAAAAAGCCCCTGGGCATGCCCACATAAAAACTGGTGTAAAAAATGTCATTTTTACAGGTATTCTTTTCAAATTTGAAATTTGAGTAGTCAACAAGTTATTCTGTTGGTACATAGTGTGTTTCTGTCCCCACCTACCTACTGCAGCTTTATTTTCCTTTATTTTCATAAAAAAACTTCGTTTTTTTTGTGAGTTCTAATGTGCATAACTTTTGATCAGTCACACCTACAGTGATTCTGACTACTAAGGGTGAAACTAGAGAATGTTACCTTTACAAAGAGACCAAACATGTGTTTATACTCCAGATAGTTCAATAACAGCAATGATTCTAATTTGGAGAGGTCGAATTACAAGCGATTTAGCAAAAATGACCCCGCTTGATAATTAGTAATGTACCCCAATATCTTGACAAATTAATCGTTTAATGGTTTCGGACCTTATTGCGTTCTTTAGTTTACGTTGCTGTGTCACATATATGTATATGTAAGCATGTGTACATTTAAGTACTACAGGGTGGTCCAGATCTAATTATGCAATTTTCATTACGCTATAACTTATTAAGTTTATTACATAGAGAATTCACAACTGAATGGAGGACAAGTGGGACATTACATGGGAAATCAGTGAATTAATTCAATGTAAGTCCATTTTCGTTTATTACAAGATATTTCGAACAATTCTTTTGTCTTGTATTGTTTTCCTGCATTACATTAAAAGTTGCATAATTAGATCTGGACCACCCTATATTTTACATTGGAATGATGTCAATGAAAGAAATTGATAGTAATTTAAAATGACGCTGTATTTAATAAAGTTTCAAATGAACGTAGCTACACAGAAAGGCAGCACAGTTTCACCATCTCTGTTATCGTGGTTGCAGCTTTCAATTAGCTATACTGCGAACACTTCCCCACAGCCTGGGAGGTGTTACTTTAACAACATCCAGTCCCACCCTGAAACATCCAGCCCCACCCATGTATTTGGAATAACTGCGTAGATGTCAAACTGTTAACACCAGTGCCTCGCATTTCAAAATCACTCCTGATTCTTCATACGGTATGTATGAATTTTCCTAAAATGGGGGAAGCCTACTGTATATTTTAGAGAACTGACTGAGCAAAGCGTTATGCATATTCACTGAGCACTTTTGCTTTTTAGTTTAATATTGTATTAATGAATGTGATCAACAGAATATACTGGAATAAGAGTAGGCAGACAGAAAATTTTATACTAAAATGAAGTAAATATATTCTGAAAACATACTCAAGTACAGTAACAGTACTTTGCTACGATACGACACTGGAATTTGAACACTCTGACAGTGTCTATTGGGGATTTTTTTCTGACTGTCCTTTTACACTGTAAAGGCATGCAAGTTAGACTAGTTGCTGAGTATAAATTGTTTCTGTTTGACCGTGTGTACATGTGTGTGTGTGTGTGTGCAGCATAATGGATTTTTGTTCATCCCGTGTTTTGTCTGCTGGGATAGGCTATGAATAACTCACACCTGTATTAGAGCAAATGAGTTATGAAAAAGGATTAATGGATACTTACTTCAGGTCAGCTTACAACACAAAGAACAGAAAGTAAGAAAGTGAAGCTAGGGCAATGAGTAAGCTTTAACAAAATAAATACCAATAAATCAGGCAACACTCCCCAAAAGAACACAGTGGTGCAATCCTTCAAGTTTATTACATCTTGCAACATAAAATGTAAAAGCATCTCCATGCACTTCTCCTTACCCATGTCACCAAGCAGCATATTGTGATCCATTAGCCCAACCTGGACACTCCAATGTCAATATTTTTCTGACAGCATCTTCAAGTTTCATTTATATTCCACTTATTGCACAAACCACAACATTGCTTACTCATATGGAAAAGATTGATGTTTGAAATTTCATGTTCAAGTAGCGCACAAAGCTTAGCCTCGAAATAAGGGACTCTTTCAGTCTTTACCAACACATGCGTCCATCCATCCATTCTTTTTTTTTAACCTTGGTCAGGGTCATAAAGAACCAGAGACTATCCCAGCAGCAGCCATCCCTGTTGGAGTGCCAGTTTATTATAAGTCACCCGTACACCTCCACTGTCAGTCACACCAGGCCAGTTTAGAATTGTTAACTGAAGTGGCAGCATGGCAGGACTGTGGGATAAAACTGAACTGCCCAGAAGAAACCATGCTATCACAGAAACTACACTGAAGACACCACAGATGGAAACCATACCAGGGCTCAAGTTCTGTGAGGCAGCAAAACTACCACACAACTCTAAATGAAACATTTTACATCAATCAATCAATCAATCAACATTTCTATAGCACATATTCATACAAAAAAATGTAGCTCAAAGTGCTTTACAAAATGAATAGAGAAATAGAAGACACAATAAAAGATAAACATAAGTCAACATTAATTAACATAGAATAAGTAAGGTCCGATGGCCAGGGTGGACAGAAAAACAAAAAAAAACTCCAAAGGCTGGAGAAAAAATAAAATCTGTAGGGGTTCCAGACCAAGAGACCACCCAGTCCCCTCTGGGCAATCTACCTAACATAAGTCAAACAGTCCTCTTTGTATTTAGGGTTTTCATGGAAGGACCTGATGATGATGGTCACGTAGACTTCTGGCTTTCAGTCCATCAATGTTGGTGCATCATGATGTCTTGTCTATACATATACATGTGTCTTGTCTATCAGATGAACAAGATTTACACACTTAGAATTGACAACAACAGACTTAATTTCTTCATCAAATGGTTTCTTATTTTATAAACCCTCTACTTTGATTTGTCCCTAAAAAGCATCTTCATGATCCACACCCTTCTTCATATCCACAATCAATACATCTTAAGTCTCATACCTCCCACACAATCAAATCTGGCAAAACAGCTTGTCTTGAAATCCCTACACCCTCAAGCATAATGATGAGAATGTCTATGGACTAATGAGTTCATGTTTCAAGACAAACTGGCCTGAAGGGCTGATAAGGGTCAACTTCCCTCTTTTCATAACATCTTCTCGTGACTGACTGTGGGCTTTCTGGGTATTTTGTGTTGGCATTTACTGTGGTGTCGATGTAATCATCCATTGGGAATGGCAAGCTGTAGTAAGGCTAAGCCAGAAAGAAAGCAAAACTGTTTATTTGTACGTATGGGAAGGATGAGAAAGCCTCAGAGACTTGAATGAAGCATGCAGAAGCAAATGAGTACGGCATAAATATATAGTCGATGACAGAGCCAATATTTTTAAAACACTGAGAAACCATCTGGGGACCTCTTTTCTGATTTAGTCATTATTAGGACAAGGCAAAACCACATTATCAGGAGGCTGCCAACCAAGCAGGAAAAATAAATATATAAAATAAATGTATAAAAAGGCTGTCAGCTAAAAAACAAAGAATAATTATGAATTATTACACCACTCTGTTTTATATATTGACATTATATTTGTAACCTTGACATTAGAAGAAGCAAATTCAGAAAACAGATGGATGAAGCAAAATATACGATTTATATATGGGCAAGAGCACTAAAAAATTAGCAGGGTAAAATTCCAGGGTAAACAGCCTCTAGCAGAAAGGCGCAATTGGATCACTGACAAAAGCTGAGTCACCTCCGACCCCATAAATGATACTGGGCTTCGGATGGAAGTAGCCCGAGAGAGAGAGTTTAATGCCAACTTCCTACAGTGACTCACTGAGTCTGCAGATAAAATGAGGTAAAGGCTCACTGGTTAGAGAAAGATAACTCAAGACTGTGTATAACAGAAACTGAGAAAGAGGTGGAGTGAGGGAAAGGAAGAGCAACAGAGAAGGGTGGACAGTGCGTTGGTGGTAGTTTTGAGGTGGGCACATTTGTAAGCCATCCCATCCATTATACAATACCCACTGAAGAAGAGTGTTCATAAGGTTGATGTTTCTCTCCCTTGAGTGTTTTATGAATAAACATAATATTTTTGTATAATTTTGGCCTCTGGCATCACTCTGGGTGTAGACATTTGCTACAATATAGATTGCTACATAAAGCCAGGTTTTCAGGTAAACTTAAACTTATCTTGTATAATCCACCTATGTATATAATTTTTGCAACAGCAGGTGAGGAAATGCTATCAAAAAGGTGAAAGCTGCACTGCTGAAGCAAGAGCCTAAATGTTCAGTGAGGTGATTGAGAAGTTTTGGGTGGCCTTTGAGAGGTCTTGTGAAGTGTTTAATGAATGAGGAACAGTAGTGGAGAGCATTCTCAGAAAGCATGGAAACATCTTGATCTCAACTGGAGACATTATCAAGAAGAGCCGGAAGGAACACTGTGGGGAATTTCTAAAACCATTGCATATGTTATCAATGAAAGATGCAATACTAGAAGTATTGGTCGAGGCTGAGTCCATTTCTGTGGCTATGGTCACAGTGTTTGCTCAACAACTGAGAGGGGAAGAAGATCCAAGTGGAAATTTTAAAAATGGCCATAAATGAGTCACTACATCAGTTCTTCAATCCTCCATATTCCACATAATTTTAGTCCAAAGATAAAGGTCTCTTTTCTAAACAAATATTCAAATAATGTAATGCAGTATTCAAAGTAAATAGCACTGAATGGAGAGATGTGAGGAGAATGGAAAGAAAGGGTTGGGGTGGAGACCAGGAAAAAAACACTTTTGGTGAGGGTACAGGTCACCTTCCTAGGAAGAGTTAAATGATGGGTGAGAAGCAAATACCACTGATGTCAAAAGGAGAGAACAGGACAATACAAAACAATACAATTTATTTTTGTATATACCAAAATCACACAAGAAATGCCGCAATGGGCTTTAACAGGCCCTGCCTCTTGACAGCCCCCCAGCCTTGACTCGCTAAGAAGACAAGAAAAAACTCCCAAAAAAACCCTTGTAGGGTAAGATGGAAGAAACCTTGGGAAAGGCAGTTCAAAGAGAGACCCCTTTCCAGGTAGGTTGGGCATGCAGTGGGTATCAAAAAGAAGGGGGTCAATACAATACAGTACAGTACACAGAACAGGACACAAGTAAACCTCAATACAATATAAAAAAATTTAAACATTACAAGTATGGAGTAGAATTTAACAGTAGATGATATCACATAAGATGATTTGGATTTGTTTAGAGTCCTGGAGACCTCAGCCATCAAGCTGCCTCCCCCAATTGGCCATTCCACTCCTGAGACAGCCAATCCAATGAAAGGACCCTTCTACTAAACGATTCCTGCAATCCTCCACCTTAGGCAGGCAAAACACCTTGGCAGGTGGGCCATGGCACCAAGTGCCACATTTGAGTACCAATAAGAGAAACAGAATAGGTGAGGGTTAGTATTCAAATATAATTATCATGTTACTTATGTTATAGTGCTAATGACTAACAACAGAGATGCAGTTTGTACAGTTAATCAGCAGCTCTAGTCAGGATATGCTAAACTGAAGTAGTGAGTCTTCAGCCGGGATTTAAAAGCTGAGACCGAAGGGGCATCTCTTATAGTAGCAGGAAGACCATTCCACAGTTTAGGGGCCCTGTAACTAAAAGCTCGACCTCCCACTGTTATTTTATTAATTCTTAGAATCATAAAGCAGACTGGCATCTTGAGATCTTAATGTGCGCTCTGGTTTTTAAGTAATGATAAGTTCAGACAACTAAGCCGGACCTTGGCCATTTAAGGCTTTATATGTTAAAAGGAGGATTTTGGAATCTGCCCTAAACTTAACCGGGAGTGAGTGTAAGAATTTAAGAACTGGAGTTATGTGTTTGTATTTTCTTGTTCTTGTACTAATAGAAACAGATAGACCAAGTGGAAGAGGAGTTTGTTAAAAAGATACATACAAGGAAAAACAGGGAGAGAGGTAAATGAGCAGGCAAGTGGCAGACATGTCAAAGGCAGACTTGTTTAATATGTTGAAGGTGTTCCCATGACCCAGACATCTGGCAATAGTAGGGCAGAATTAGTAAAAACAGTAGGGTTAATCCTGATGTCCTGGCTAAACTGCCTACCATGGCCTGGTCAATCTGGCCGTCTAATCACCCTCTGTCTCCAACTGGCTAACTATCTATTAGACTTTAGCTAAAGTTTGTAGTGTTCTTTTTAAAATGATACGTTGGCTCATGTATGTAAAAGTTACATCATTATGTTGAATTGATTTTTTCGTATTAAATGTCTTAAATCAAAATTAATACTCAGCAATGATTTTTGATCTTTAGTGCTTCTCAGGGAATCTAAAAGAGTGAGAGATAAATGTAAGAGAAAGGGTTTACTGACATAAATGGCATTATAATGCTAAAGTTTTATTATTTTTAAATTAAACAAAATATTTATATGATCTCTTATGTTTTATGATATTAATACTGCTGCATTATAAGCAGGTTTTCAGATGAGAGCACGTGCCAGGATTGTGTGGATCATCTCGGCACACGGCCATTCTTTAAGCAAAAGGAAAATACCAAAGCAGTTAAGCCCAACATGCTCACTATAAGTGAAATACTGAGAACAATAAATAGGAAAATAATGGCTCTGACCCTTCTGTGACACTGCAGTGACAAAGGCTTTTACTTCCTTCACTCGATATGGTGATTGTCATGATGCGCTGGTGGAAGACAAGCATATAGCAATCAGATTTAATCAACTACCTAAATATGGGAACACAGGAAACACCTCCATAGACCTTATTAAAATGGGTAATATTTCAATTAATATCCCTTTAATTCTGAAAGAGGCAAGGCAAACTTAACATCAAATGTGTTATTATAATATACAATACATGGGCTTGAAAATTATATATAGTTTACCAGCTACAAGGCAAACTGCTGTATACTGTAAATGCTTTGTGGGATTGTAGGTATCGAAGGAAGATCACAAAATAATCAAAATAAATACAGATACTACAAAAAGTAAAGTTACTAATATTAATCTAGATTAATCTAGGTGGCCCAGTGAAATTCTGTGGGCAGTAACCCCCAAGGGGCAGGTCCACCTTGACATCATTTCAGAGGGACCGCCCTAAGCCTTTATAGTACTGTGGAAAAGACGGGTACCCTCAGAGCGTCATTAGAGTTTGGGGAGCAGATATCTTTCTGCTGTGAGTATTATTAGATTTTCTAGTTTGTGTGAATTTTGCTGCTGGATTGAGGATGTTGACTTTTTTCCCCTAAACTGCAGTTTTAGGCAAATTACTTTGCCGTATGTTTGCCTTTTTGGCTTATTTTGTCACATTTCTTCTTTTGTTAATTTAATACATTCTTTGAATTTAGAGAGCATAGTTTTATTTTTGTTAATGGAACCAGAAGATTTTATGGCCCCCATTTCCCTTAAAGGGCATTTATGTATATTTGGGACATTGTTTTTGAACTAGTTGAAGCCCATGCCCCTTTTTGGGCATGTGAAGGCTTGAAGCCTGCTAGTTGAAGTTTGGGTCTGGCTGCCTGTGGTGAAGCCTATCCCTCCAGTCCAGTGAAGGCCCTGTTTTGACTTTAATCTTTTTTGAGGCCTTAAGCTCTTTTTAACCATTTTGTGTTGCAAATTAATTTCACATATTAGGTATATAACACTAGCATTAACATAACATAATTTTTAAAGGCAGAATAGGAAACCTAAGGATTATTATGAGCACTTAAAGAAACCATGAGATGAAGGAGGTAACAAGGGCAAGTCAAACAGAAATTCTGGGACAAATACAAGATGAAAACTAGTTTAAAAATGTAAATGACAAAAAGTCAACAAAACATGCACATTCGTTAGTCAAAATACCTGAAAAGAATGCTTCCTAACTCAATTTCTTGCTAACAATGTGTTTAAATTGTTCTTCAATCCACCAACAAATACCTAAGTGTGCTCTGCGCTGCCATTTTATACCAGAAGCTCCAATGATGCCACACATCGCATCACAACCAGCAGGTAAAAACAACATGGCAAACACCCTTAAACCACAAAATGGCAACCAAATAAAATGTAGAATGTTCAAAAATGATTATAAAACTGCAAACAAATAATCTTTCTAAATCCATGAAAAAGGGGGCAACGATGATAAAATTATACCAGCAATAAATTATTTATTAAACCTTCACAGAAACTGAAATGTTTGGGTTCTTAGTACTGTTAAGCATTTGGCCGTTACTCACCCTACTGACATTTTACTTTATGTTGGTCATTTTTCCCCACTTTATCTCAATGGTTTTCTGTACATTTTAAGTTTGTGTGTCTTCTCAGCTGGGACTGGGCCTCTAATTAAATGAATTCCCTCAGGTGATGTAGTAGTTACATGAAGAATATTTAAAGACCCCTCTCTCCTCCGTGGCATTTTTTACTTTAGGTTCGTTGTTCTTCATCTTCCCTTTCATGCTCCTTTTTTGTTAGATTTGTAGTCTTTTGATTTTTAAGTCTTTTTTTGGACCTTTTCTAGTTCCCAACTATTACTTTAGGTACTTATGATTTTTAATTTTTGTATCGCAGACTTCGGCTAATAATTCATTTTATTTAAGTTTACAGTATGTTTATTAATTTCTGTGCTAACCAAGTGAGAGACAATAATTGTGAGACTCTGCTAGGTCTGTGCTTTGTCTCCTACCCTGTTTGTGATTTTCAAGGACAGGATATCAAGGTTCAACCGGATGAGGAGGTGTCCAGTTCTGTGGCCTTAGAGTTGCACTACTGTTTTTTGCAGATGACGTGGTCCTGCTGGCTTCAATGGGCTGTGAAAACCGGCACACATTGAAATGATTTTCAACCAACAGTGAAATGGCAGGGATGAGGATCAGCACCTCCAAATCTGAAGCCAATTGTCCTCAGTAGGAAAAGGTAGATTGTCCTCTCTGAGTGGAAGTTAAAGTTACTGCCTCAAGTGGAATAGTTTAAGTATCTCAGGGTCTTGTTCACAAGTTAGAGGAAAAGGGATGGTGAGATCAACAAACAGACTGGAGTGGTGAGCGCAGTAATGCCGTGTTTGTACCATTCTAAAGTGGTGAAGAATGAGTTGAGCCAGAAGGAAAAGCTCTCAATTTACCAGTCAATCTACGTCTCTATCCACACCTATGGTCATGAACTTTGGGTAATAACCGAAACGATAAGATTGCTGAAATTAGTTTTCTCTGCAGGGAGGCTGGGCTGTACCTTAGAGATAGGGTGAGAAGCATAGATATCCAGGAGTTTTTGAGAACAGCCAATGATAGTGAGGTGGTTCAAACATTTGATACAGATGCTTCTTGGACCTGTGAAGTTTGGGCACAAGCAGCTGGGAGGAGACCCCAGGGAAGACCAAGGCCTTATTTATATCTCCCAAAAGTATGGGTTAGTAAGTTTGGCTAGAGAAAGGGATGTATTGCTAAGAATTGTGTTCCTGCAATCCGATCCTGGATAAGCAGTTGGAAAATGAATGAATGTGTTCTAGATCTTCTGTTCTTTTGTTTTGAATTTTGTAGTTTTTATTTAATTTTTGGATTTCTGCAGTTTACATTTTGGTTTCTGTGTTTTGAATTCTTTAAATGATGAAATTAATTAATTAATTATTTAATACAATCATTTGGGCTCTGATCATAACAAATGATAGCAAATGTTACATGTTACTTAATCACAAATGAAAACTTCCACTGTGAGCTTTCCACATAACACCCTTTTTTTGCAAGGCCTATATTTATTTATTTTAGTTATTTTAAAAAAATCTTTTTCATTTGCATACAAAGCTTTGTTGCTACTCCAGCTGTAATTAAACTTCCTTGCATGAATTTATGGTTATTTGTGTAAATTCCTGTACAGTTTCTATCAATCTTTAGAGGGGTTATATGGTTTTAAGGAGTTCAAATATGGTGTTTGATTTTTTGTCTTTGAACTTTGAGAAAGTTCATTATTTAACCCTGTTTGTCGCGATGCAATTTTTGTTTCTTGTTTAGGTGCTGCTATGTTAAGTTTTGGTTTCTGCCGTATCCATGGAGATCTTGCCCAGAATTCCCTGAGGCGCACTCATTTGTAACCTCACTCTGGCAACGATACAAAGGTCACCCCAGGTATCCAAGCTTGATGGATAAACCTTGTTTCACTACTGTTGTGATGTGAGATTTTGCATATAATTTGATTAATATTTTGAATGTCTTTATTTGTAATTTAGACAAAGCAATGTAATATTAGTGTTACATTATATGAGAAGCATTCATGTATACAACACCAGGAATGGGTCTCTTTGAATTTTACGACAGAGTTGGGGGGGAAGTGCGTGCCTTAAACCATTTTGGCTAATGTTTCTCTGCTAAAATCTTTCAACCCCCGGAACAAAGTCAGGCTGCCTAACTGCCAAGCTTTACCTTAACATATGGTCTTAGGGGTGGCAGGTGTTAAGATGTTCTATTCCTCCATTGGTCTGAAGTATGGCTGTTTGGAATTGGCTTGTATCAGAAGTTTTTAAATACCACAACACCATATTGGCTGTAGGGGTTGGACAGAACATCTATAGATTTACTTGCTTAACCTCACACTCTCTCTCTCTTACTAACATCTGATGAAGAAGCATCTCCCTCTCTTACTAAACTGATGAACTGAAAGGACAACATAATGGAGAGCACAGCTTGGCAGCCATGTTGAAACAGGCATGTCCCTGAAAGCTGACCACAAATGAACTACAGACATTTTAAATAACTAACAAGTCTGTGTGCCACCTGAAACTACACATCACCATTTAAGCAGGTTGTACGGTTGCCAATATTTAAATGTACTTTACATATTGTTATAATTTATGAATATCGCCAATAATGCATTGTTTAAACTGTAATTTAATTCCTGCTTGTCTTTTACTACACCTAATTGCCCGAGGTTATAGATGTAGAAGGGGAGGTGTGAAGAAGTTATATACTATAATACCTATGTCTGCGAGATTAGGTATTCTGACAAAGGCTATATATTAATAATACAAAAGGGGAAAGTACAGCAATATATTACTCTACCAAGACAAAACAACTACATGAATAGATCATTATTCTTTTAATCTTTTTTGAAATTTCTGATCATGTTTTAGCTTTGATGACAGATCTCCTTGACTGCCAGTGTTGACCTTCAGTCCATTTTTTAACTTACGATTCTCCTTGTCTTTTACATTTCCTTCTTACTGTCTCTGACAAGTCAGTATAAAGAGCAAACACAGTGCTGGTGAAGTATTCGATATTGCACTATCACACAAAAAGCAGTGAAAGAAATTCTGAATCAGCTGCCTTTCATGAACTAGTTTCATATTAGAACATTAGAACAATCTAGACGAGAACAGACCATTCAGCCCAAAAAAGGTCGCCTGTCCCATCCACTAAAATCTCACAATAATAAAATCCTTTATAAGTAATGGAGTGTCATTTATAAAGAGGGTTCTTGTGTTTTGTGGCCTTATCCTTCCACAGGGGGACATCTCTCAAGAGGATGACTATCAGTTCTTTCAATTTAGGAAGTTACAAATGGACTTGAATTCCTTTGGAAATTCATTACATTCGAGTTTTGTTTTGATAGACTCCAGGAACTGCTTCTACAAGTTGAAGAATAAGGAGCGCTTTTAAAGAACAGTTTTAGTTTTATTTATGTATCTCTGAACCTGATATGTGACACTGCTGTTTTTGCTTAAAATGAGTTTATGAATGTTGCAACTCTGAGAATCTAGCAAGCAACCCCTAAACAAAATCCTCTTCATAAAGCAAATTTTGAAATTATCAACCATTGAGATTTCAATGTCCTCAAAATACTAACACCTACTGCACTGCATAGTATGTTAGTCAAATGCATCTTTTTTTTCTGTTCTATAGTTTGTAACATCTGTATGAATTTTTCCTTAACCAACTTCCATCTGTACTCCTGTGTTCTCCTTAAAGAACTTGTTTTATCGGAATCAACACCAAAGCTGACCATATGGAAGCAGAAGTATTCAAAGATGAAGTGTTGGAGTAGTGCAGTTTGAGCAGGAATGAGTGAAACAGAAATTGGACTTTTTGCATTGTAACTAATGGGTGCTCAGCCAAGGTAGAACTGTGCCTGAACTGGAGTTTGAGAGGCCAATAATTTGCAAAATGTGTGAAAAATACATTTCATTAATCCCTAATATATGGTATAATTATAATAGTTTTGTGTAATAAGAAATGGACTACATAGGGAAAAATAAAATAGAACCCTCTCTTAAGCATCACTTCAGGTCCCTTCAAGAGGTTTTCTTTAAAAGCAAATTTATCTATCCATCCATCGATCTTCTCAACCCACTTATCCAGGGAAGGATCACAGGTGTCACACACGTGTGCTTGGGAAACAACCTAAAGGCTTGCGTGAGTGTCACCGAAAGTGACTCTACTTCATTGGGCCCTTGAGCAAGGCCCTTAACCTGCAATTGCTCTGTCCTGGGTATGACATTAATCTGCACCCAGCCCTGCATGTAGGCCCTCCAACCTGCAGGGAAAAACCTGGGGTTTGGTGGCAAAATTGGCACTCCAACCACCATAAAAAACTTCACACTGTTCCACTCCATCTGAACTGGTGTGGTGCTGAGATGTCACCCATTGCATGGCTACTTCTCCTTCTCCTCATGCAGAATAAAAGATTGACACCACTCCAACTGTGATGTCACTTCCGGGGTCAGACCACCTCTTCCTCGAAGAAACCATCTCAAGCAGAAACACTGCCATCTTGGGCAGACTGATTTTTCAAAGATGTCTCAATTTTGCTATACCATGCATTTTATGTTACGCCTTTTGCATAACTTTAGTATGTGGGGTTTGCCTCCGGTTGCTCCAGACCCTTTATCTTGTGCTCTTGTCTCTTTACACAAGATAACAAAATAGATTCTTCATTGATCTGTGTAAAACATGCTGTAAATCATCTTAAAAAATCAAGCATTTTTCAAGGTTTTCTAAAATATATCAGAAATTGGATACTAATTGTGAATGATGCCTTGCAGCTCTGGCTTCATTAGGTCACATGTTTTGGAACCGTCTTAAAACTCCTAAAATATTTGATTTTATATCTGATAGTCCTGTTGGATTAGTAATCATTCCTTACAATAATGTTTGAAATAATATCATATGGAATGTAACTGATTCTGAATTAACTTTTATTTTACTACACTGTAAATACCACTGTATGCTGTAAGTGCATAAACTAATTTTGCTTAGCTAGAAGAATTCATGTGTATATTCCATGTCTCCATGGGAAAATTACATCTTATATTACCTGAAACTAGAAAATATCAAAATTTCTTTGCATAGATCTATGCAGAGCCTGGCAAGAATTCATGAATGCTGGCTGGACTCATGCCAATGTTCCTGTTTAACTTCTGCTGTTGAAATCAGTATGAGGAAGTATAATATAATGTGCTTTTCATTATTAATTAGGGGAATTGGGTTTTAGTGCTGTTTAAGACTAATTAATCTTAACTCTTCCTGTGATTTAATATTTGATCATATTTTTGGTGAACTCATTATATTATCTTTTTTATAGCAATGTGTTTTTTATTGCTGTATTATTGTATTACATATACCTAGCAATAAATAAAGTGTAATTTGAAAAACTCACCGCAGTAGAGCCAAGACTCCTCACAGTCAAGCTGCTGCCAGTGAGAGCACACACGTTATTCTCTCGCCCCATTCATGGTCACAAGCCAAAGCTCACAACACACCTTCAGAGTAAATGTTTTCTCTCGTTACAACAGAACATTCTGTGATGTCTCGAGTGCTGGAAGCTGCTCCTGTGGTTTGATGAATCATTTCTTCACATTTTGCCATATTAACAGTTGTGCTCACAAGCTGTATTTATATATTGCCGGCTTTTAAGAAAGACAACAATATAAATATCCATCTGACTGATGTAAACAAACCAGAGACTTCCAACACTTCCTTGGAATATGTAATGTTCATTTCTTCTACTGCTTATATAATTTGTAAGATATATTGCTGCATACAGTACTGTAGTTCACACTGTAACCAGAATGGGTGGACTGTGAGCTTTCCACAAGCCTACTTTCATTTAATTTAATTTTTTTATAGAGCCAAAAATCAGGAACTTTCCAACTGGCCGAGGTATTAAATGAAGTCTGCTTTTTCTACCACGTGACTATAATGTCAATGTGGAGTGAAGGAATAATTAATTTGCTAGGTTTGTTTGTATAGTCAATAGCCTGCCACACAAAAGGTAGCTTTCTTTATTTTCTTTTTATTCACTTAACTGTGCCTGTAACATCACTGATGAAAAAGTTTAAACTGAATTCCAGCAGGATTTGCCAGGCTGGAAGTTTCCTACTGACATGTATTCCTGCACAAATTAATTACCACTGAAGGATGCAGCTAATGTTTTCTGTGTCAACAGTAATAAGGACTGAAGGGATTTTAATTTGGAGAAAATAGCTGAAGACGTACTTCCTCTCAGTTGCTCATAAGATTGTGGGAAGAGAGAAATGATTCTTCAGGGTGTTTCTCAAGGATAACGTGAACAAAAATTCTTCTTCCTGATTTACATTCTATTAGTCAATAATAATAAATGGTAATGCTCCTCACTAATCCTAAAGAATAATTTTATTCTCAATACTGAGTACTGCTTTGGCTCAAAGTAGAATGTATTTTATATTATTCTGGAATGTTATGTTTTTGAGAGGGGGGCACAGTTATTATTCAAAGCAGGGCACAGTCTGTAGCACGGGGGAGTCAATAAGCCTTGTGAATCAACAGAGTTTAATTCTTGTGAACTCCCTTAATATCCTTAAGTGGTGTGTGGCAGAAAGTAGACTGATCTGCTAGGACTGGGACAAACAATGTATATTATATACAGCAGTTCCAATCTCGAGTCATGTCATTCCAAAGCACTTTACTAGTGCAGCACCACATTTTTTTTTACAAAAGCACATGTTTATGCAATGGAACATGTTGTGACATAGTACGTTACTGGTGTGGATTGAACACACAACTCTTAAACCACGTGGCCACGCTACCTGCCTGCAGCTTTGATAAACCACATCATAGAAGCTGACACCTTTATGAGGCAGACCTGACCAGGTAATGAATTCTTGTTCACAATGATTCTTTCTTTTTCCTAGTTTTCTTAATGATTTCTGTTGTGAACATATTGATTTGAACAATATATGGACAATAAAAAATTGAGAGAGAAGAGAGCATGTGGAATCGGAGCCAAATGGGCAGACAATGTAATTTTCAAACTACAAAAAAAGCTTCTAAAACTAAACATTGAGCAACAACAGTTGATCAAAAAAGAAAGAGTGCAGGTTCAAGGTAAGAACTAGCATAAAGGAATTCCCTACCTAAAATAAGTTCGTTCAAGCACAAAAATGAAGCTTTTGAATTATCTAAAAGCTTGGAAACTCCGCAGAATGTGCCACCATCTTAAATAGGTATGCTCTGCTAACCTAACATGTCATATGAACTTCATGTCACATTGGTAACAATGGGCATAGTAACCATAAACATCTTTGCTGCAGCCATACAAAGACTGACACAAAATGGTGACAACGACACAAAAAAAGACATTTGTAGAATAATGATAATAAATGATAAATAACAAGAAAAATAAACCCAAAAAAGAAACAATCAACATTAACATTTATTTATATAACATATTTTCATACAAATAATGTAGCTCAAAGTGCTTTACAAAATAAAATTAACGGAAGTTAATATAAAACATAAGCAAGAGTAGGCAATAATATTATACATTAAACATAGGGAATTGCAGAACCCAGAGGAAAATGATAATTCAATGCCCATATAGTGTAATAGGGATACAACTAAAATGTAGCTACGAAAACACCATTTTAAAATAATGGGTCTTTTGTGTTTTTTTAAATTGTTCTGTAGTATTAGCCGGGTGAATTTCTATTGTTAAAGTATTCCAGATTTTAGGTGCATAACAGCAAGAAGCCATCTAACTACTTATTTTCCAGTTGGTTCTTGGAATTATAACCAGATCCTTAATTTGAAGATCTAAGAATACAACATGGAGTGTAAGGGGACACACAGGATTTGGGGGAAAGCAATCAAGAAAATCGGGAGATCAGGAAAGAGAGCACCGGGTAACAGAGGTTGAGACGTACAAAGATACCAAAGAAAGGTGGAAGAGGAATGCTGAGGGTACTGTAGGGCAAGAAATATTAAATATCTTTAAATTGATTCTATTAACTATCTTTGACATGTAACATACAGTACCTAGTACAGTATCACTTTACATACTCTATGTGGTAATTGCTACATTTCCGTTTTATTTTGTTGTGTAATGTATTATTACTTATTTTGTTTTGGTATGATTGTGTAGTGATTAGCAGTGCTTCATGGTAAGCCTAATTATCCTCTAGAGATACTGTATTTTTATATGCATTAAAGATTTCTTGAGCTATTAATCACTATCTACATTTTTTAAAGATATCTCCAATTGGTAATACTGCTGCCTCATGGGTCCAAGGAGTTAGCTCTAATTATTTTGCATGTTCTCTCCACACCAAATGCATTTTCTCTGGTCACTCTAATTTGCTCCCACATCTCAAAGAGATGTACTGTTTTGATTGGCCTGTCTAAATTGCACTGCTATGGAGGAGTGTGTGAGTGCATGCGATCATGTCCTGTGATAGTCTGGGATACCATATACTGTGTCTCAGTCTGAGCCTTGCGCCTGATGCTCCTGGGAGAGATTCTAGCTTTTCTCAACCCTGTAATTTTCAGGAAGTTATTGGATAAATGCATGGATAATTAACTTTTCTATCCATTGCCCAGCAATCTATTTGTTCAATTGCCAGAGTCTTTAGCAGACCATAATATACTTTTTATCCAAAAATATATGCTCTCTGTTATACCAAATGAACATCTTATATATGCCATACACAGCACTCACATTGTGCCAGATCCTCTTAAATAAAGGTGACTTGTTAATGTCTTACTACACAACTGTCAGTTAGCAACAACCTCAGTGCTAACAACAAATGCACAAAATGGTATCACCCATATAGTAAAAACAAAATTGCAAAATGCCACTGTAAAATATTATGGTAAAAAATAAGGGAAGCTTAAATTAGCAGACAAAAAGGAAGCAGAAGCTTAATTTGTAATTGATTAAGTCCCTAATTTTATAACAAAGTATCATCTGACAATGCCAATGGTTATTCTGGTATTCTCGCACCTGATGGTTCCCAGAAAGATATATTACACCCAATTTAACGGCAACTTTATCGAGCATTGAGGTTGTCACTAACTGACAGTTGTGTAGTATGACATTAGCAGGTCACTGCTATTTAAGATGGCCGCACACTATCCATAGTGTCCAAACATTTGAATATCCAAACAGACAGATCTTGTAGTGTAGTAAGAGGGTTTTTGACGTCTAAAACGTTTTGAATTTAGTTCAATTTCTGTCAAACGTTTTGTTTTACATTTTGAGCTTTTGCTATTCAGTTTATTGATTTTCATAGTAATATCCTTATCCTGTTTCTGATTATGACTCTTCCTATTTTCTCCAGATCCTTCCTCCAATATCCTTCTCTCTGCCTTTCTTTAAACTGGCAGAACAGCCCAAAGCCAGAAGTCATTCAAACAGGAATTGTAAAAAAGCAATGAAAGCAAGCCTCCGCTAAGTTGATGTGATACTCTTCTTTTTTTCAGCCATTGTGATGGCTATCGCCTGGTTTTTCAATCAGTTTGCCATAAACACATCACCACAGTTCACTTTGACATCATTATTAACATTTAATAAAGTTCAAAGATTGATGAATAAACACAATACTTACACTTGATTATGAATTCTCTATGTAGCATGTCCTGGAGGATTATCAATAGATCATGCTTTAATTACTGTGGCAGACGGCTGGGGATGGTACCCAGCCGGGACGCCCAGGAGGACCGGAGCAGGGCTTGAGCCTCCTCCAGACCACGAGCCCAACCCTGTAGGGGCCCGTGGCCACCGGCAGGGGGAGCCCCGGTGCCTGAAGAACCCTGGATCTCAGCACTTCCGCCCCACTGGGGACACCCGGAGGGCCACATGGGGGTGTGTCCACGGAGGACTGCCGGGAAGCAGCTGGAGCCCATCCGGGTTGCTATATAAGGGGTTGCCTCCCTGCATTCGAGAGCAAGAGTCGGGTGGAAGAGGACGGAGCTTGGAGAGAGGAGTGGAGGCGGCCGGAAGGAAGGCACTATGAAGAGAGGCCTGCACTTTGGGGGATCGGTGCTGGAGGCACTGACCTTGTTGTAAATATTGTGTAAATAAACGTGTGTGTTGGGTGCTAAACGATGTCCGTCTGTCTGTGTCCGGGTCCTGTTCCACATTACAAAGAACTTTTCTGTCCACCAGAAATGTGGCCATCAGGTTACCGCTACCTAAACATTTATGCATTTCCAGAAATGTTCTTTTTCTGTCTCGTTCTTCAGCACTTAATTGCTCTCTGAGATTTGCTTGACACTCAGCAAATGTTCCTGGTCTTGTTTTTCTTTCTGCCATTATATTGGTTATCACTTGGTTTTTCAATCACTTTGCAGTGAACACATGACCACAGGTCAATTTGCTGTCCCCAGTGGCCACCAGGTTGTCACTTCCTAAAAGTTTTTGAAACTCATGAACATATCAAGTCATATCCTTTTGATTAAGACCAAGATCAGGGCTCTAGCCTCAGTAATTCATGAGTAATTGTGTGAGAGAAAGAGAGATCTTAGCATTTCATACATATACAGTATAAATGGCTTACCAAAAGAAAACCATCCACCTGACTGCTGCTGCTGCTAATGGAGTAATCTTGCATTGTAAAGTTCAAGCAGGCCACAAACGAACAGATGATATGTTGTGTTGTGTTTATGTCTTTGTTAATCCATACCAGATTATTGTTTTCAGTACTGCGATACTGGGCCATTTTGGTGCAGATCTTGAGTGCAAATGAGAAATGCTGCTTTGAGAACAGTGAGTCATTATACTATGAAAAGTACCTCTTGTACCTCGAATTCCAAAATGCCCATGGTGTACAAGAATGTTTTTTCCGTGTGGCTAAAATGCTTAAAGTTTACTTGACTTTTGCTAATAATTCATTTGTCATATCAAGGATATTAACGCAGAAAGCATTTATAGCCCAGGTCTATCTGACTAGTCTGATGACACTGGCATTAATTAAAGACATTGATTCTGAAAAACATGGGACATACATACTGTACATGAAAAACATGAAAAATGGCCAAAACTGAGCAGCTAGCAAATCCAATTGAAAAACACTTGAACAGTTTTCAATATTGAGCACATTTTGCAAATACAGTCAAGTCTGACAAATGCAATATAAACCTAGGAGGCAAAAAGAATTATAAATAATGATAAGCGATACAGCTCATCCTTTGTTAGTTATAGGGATTATAGTAGTTCGGAGCTCTATGATATTGTATACAATGTACTGCAAAGATATATTCTGAGCTTGCTGTTATTTTCAATCTACGTGCTTCTATCAAAACACAAGGTAGGCTACCACAGTTATGCAGATGACATGCAACTTTACTTATCTTTACCACCTAATGACCATGGCGCTCTGGCCTCCCTGATCCAATGTCTTACTTGTGTTTCTGATTGGATGAGTAGTAATTGATTTAAGCTAAATAAAGAAAAAACAGAAATCTTAAGGATTGGCAAAAATGAATATAATGCAGGTCTTAGAAATACACTTTATCCCTTAGCATTAAAACACAAGGTGGAAATAAAGAATTTAAGTGTAATCATGGACTCTTGAATGAGATTGCATTTTGTTCCTTTAAGGAACATTGCAAATGTTAGACCTCTTATAACATTGCAAGATGCCAAGAAGTAAATTTACACTTTTATTTTTAGTCAACTGGATTTTTTTGTAATGCATTCCTAACAGGTCTACCTAAAAAAGACATTTGCAGTTAGTTCGGAATGCAGTGTCAAGAATCTTAACCAGTAAAAGAAAATCTGAGCACATCTCACCCGTTTTACCATTGTTACATTGGTTACCCGTGTTGTTAGGACTGATTTTAAAATACTGCTAATGGTATATAATGTTTTAAATAATCTGGCTCTTTCCTGTATTTGGGTGCCTGTCCCCTGAAATTCTCAGTTGTAACCCCAAATTTTCTAATAGCAGTCTGCTTATTATTCCATAATCATAAAAGAAGTGGGGAGGCGGTCTTTTGCTGTTATGCACCAAAAGTCTGGAATACTTTACCAAAAGAGACACATCTAATGCTGTGGATCATGTTTAAAGATTAATTAAAACCCCACTTTTAATTTTAGCTTTTTCATAGCTACATATTAGTTGTCTGTGGTGGGCTGGCGCCCTGCCCCAGGGTTTGTTTCCTGCATTGTGCCGTGTTGGCTGAGATTGGCTCCAGCAGACCCTCGTGACCCTGTAGTTAGGATATAGCTTGTTGGATAATGGATGGATGGATATTAGTTGTACTACTAATAAACTTTACATGCACAGATTTATCATATTCTTCATGGATTTGCAGTCATTACTAATCTCTACTTTTTGCTGCTTTCTTTTCTGATTTTTCAACATTACCTGATTGAGGCAATGTGTAGCCACCTGTGATGCACAAATGAAGCCGAGTGCCCCTGCTGTCCATGAGACCTTATGGACAAAACCTAGAAACAATAAGGAATGACTTAAGAACGTTTATGTGAGGTAGAATGTCCTTTAAAGTCTGGGCCGTCTTTTGGACTTGGGATCCCTGCAGATTTAGTTTTTTTTCTTCAGCTTATCTGTATCAGGATCCTGGAACTTTTTGTAAATTATTGACAGGTTATTTTCTGGTTCTGGTATTATATCATTATAGGGGCTTTTGACACCAAGGAATCTGATGACATCATTTGTTTTTCTCATTTTTAGGTTCATTTTTGATTTGGATTATTTTCCGACACCTTTTCTTTTTCTTCAGCTGTTCTAAATTGCCCAGTTTTACCCAGTAAGGGGTGTGACTTCAGAGGTCCTGATCCTGTCTCAATAGGATAAAAGGGTCATTTTAGGTTCACTTCCTTATCTAACTACTCAGATTCCAAAACCCTTATTGCATTTTAATTTTGTTAAGTAGTGTTTGATTACTTACTGATTTTGAACTCTGCAATTCTTGGTGTTGTTCTAGTATTACGGTTCTTGTTCTCCTAGTTTAGAACCCTGCTTCATTATTATGCTGATGAGAGAACCACCGGGCCACTATGTGTAGGTTTGGTCACCAAAGTTTTAAAAATGATACAGCAGCTTTTGAAGAGTATGAAGAGTGAAGAAGAGAGGATCCCTGGATTGAAGGAAATATTGCAAAATAACATAAAGGAGGGAACTAAACATAGACAACAAGGAGGAAATTGTAACAAGTGGTGAAAATAAGCAATAATCAGCACATTACTGCATTTGTGCTTTATACAGCTTTTTGTGATGTTGTATTTTTATCTATTTACATAGTTTTCATTCACATACATACATACATATATTGGAATAACAAAAGCAATTTTCTAAAAGTTAGGTACTGTATGAAACAAAGTGCATTGTTTTAGGTATAGTAGATTTGGAAAGATTTGGGACAAGGTCTTGATTAGGAATAAAGAGAAAAAGCAAGAAATGTGTGAAAAGACTGGAGACAAACCTACTTGTGAGACAGCTTTTATACCAAAAGCCTTGATAGAATGTTCCAGTAAGAAAGAAGAGGACATGGGAGAGACTGGGTGAGCAAAACAAACAAGAACTGATGTCTGTTTGTAACTAATAAGAGTAATCAGTAGAAGAATGTGGACATTGCGTATTCAGTTAACAGCTTGGTACAAATGGACAGTGTTATAAAGGACTCAGGCTGGCACAGTGTCTCCAGACAGACACTGTATGTGAGGAACTTGTATGTCCTCCCTCTGTTCTCTAGTTTTACTCCTTCGTCCCAGTGTGTGTGACCAGTTATTTTTCAACTCTAAATCAGTACTGAGTGTGAGTGAATGAGTGAGCTCTGAAATGCACCTTGTAAACAAAGTAGGCTCTCTCTCTTGCTCTGGAGATGCCCCATGATACTGGCACCAGACAGGTTTGGCAACAAGCCCTGGGCAAGGTGTTGTACACTTGGAATTTGTTCTGGTGGAAAAAAGATTTATCTTAACCTGACTTTGTTTGTGTGGAGTGGAAAATCTTCACTGTTGTTCAAATGTTTCCACCTAACAAATATCCATCCATTCATTTTCCAATCTGCTTTAATCCGAACACAGGGTCATGGGGGTCTGCTGGAGCCAATCCCAGCCAACACTGGGCGAAAGGCAGGAACCAATACCAGGCAGGGCACTACAGACTAACAAATATATAAAGAAATTTGTCTTTTTGGAAATACTGGATTTGGTGCTCAAAATGGTGCCATCTATTCACTCACACACTGACAGGGAGAATTCAGTACTTGTATGGGGAATGATAGAGGTGTATGGAGGGGAGCAAATCTTGGCTATAAATGTTTATTAGATTCTTGAATTAGTTGCAGATTGTCCATAATTAACACTGCGTTCAAACACAAGGTTGTCCATAACTGTACATGGCACTGGAGCAGCATTGGATCTAAAGTCGGTGTACGACTTTCTACACGTCACCTAATATGAGACCATATGTTCTAGACACATGGGTAAAGACAGCTACTGAGATCTCGACTGATTCAGACTGAGCCTAATGAACAGTGAGTGTGAGATGGAAATGGCTAGATGATGCTTCTTTTCAGATTGACCACCAAGAAGAACTTTTCTTGTGTTCTGGTGGAAGGCAGGAAGATAAAATATTAACTGAACCTTTAAAAGATCTAATTTGTGAAGGCAGTGGAGAAAAGCTGTGGACAAAGGATTCCTATTGTCTGTAATGGCAGCAAACATTGGTAGACATTAGGAGATAGCAAAAAATAAAAAGGTCTTCCATGCCATGTTAATAGGTGGGCTTCCAAATTATTTGAGCTCTACCCAAAGGCCAGGAAGGCAGCTAATGCAGCAGTAGCAAAAGAGAAAGCCTGCAGGAGTGGGGGGTCTGGATATCGAAGTAATGGAGAATGACTTTTGGAAGGCCTCATGAAGAAGGTAGAAAACCATGAAATGACTCACGAAGGGTAAGTGAGACTTTCCCAGGTAGTTGTCAACTCTAAGTCTTGGTGGTAGGCTTGGATCCATTTCTGTAGCTGAGGTCATATTTATGGTAAAAAGGTCTTTAGTAGTAAGGCTGCAAGCCTAGATGAGATATGATATAAAATTCTCAAAGTTCTGGATACTGTAGGGATGGGCTGTTTAACACACCTCTTTTTATTTAGTGGAAGGTGGAGACAATAAATCAAGACTAACAGACTGTGATGATGGTTTCAGTTTTAAAAAGCGGCTCAAGAGGGTGCATTCGAATTACTGAAGGCTCACACTCCTCAGCCTACTTGTGAAAGCTCTGCTAAGGTTCTGGACAGAAATTTGACCTAGAAGCTGAAACTCATATCCTGAAAAAGAAAAGCAAATTCCATTATGACTGTGGATTTGTGGATCATTTTTTGTACTTGCATAGTTTTAGTGGTAATGGTACTTTTCTAATATTGCCTATATTGTATGTGCTTTGTGGATGTACAAAAGGCTTATGGCTGCGTACCCTATTGTATCTTTATGTAAAGTGCTACAAGAACAGGGATTTTTGGAGTATCTCCTACATGAAATTCAGTTCCTGTTTTTGTAGAATGAGAGTTCTGTTTGCATACTTTATTTGCATTAAGTCTGTTCAATGTGGGCACTGGACTCTAGTAAAGGTACAATATGCCTTTTTTTCCTTCATGTTTTCAACAGGATATTTGTTTTTACACTGAGAAGGTGACAGAATTTTCAAGAACACGACCAGAAGAAGAAACATGAGCTAGAAAAACAAGCAAATGTTCATAATTTGGAAGCCAATTTAAACACTTTTGTCAAATTAAAATTAAAAACTCAAAATTCTAATCACAAATATGTAGGCCAGACATTGTTAACCAGAAACACTAACTAAATAAACACACTCGATATTTGTTATTTTGCCTCAAATTCTGATTGAGAGAAAGTGTTCTTCATACCCCCTTTACATAGCTATATAATAATATTTTAGGGGACACCTCAGTAAAGGTAAAAAAAATAAGAAAAATGAAAATCAGAACAATATTATTGTGCAAATGAGGCTTAATTTTTTTATACTGACATATACTGACTGCACATGATGTTCTTCTATTGGTCTCATTAGACTGTGAGCTCAGTTACAGCCTTGAGTGGTTTGCATGGCTGCTGGGATAAAAGTGAACCCTTTTAAAAATGAGGTTATGAAGAAAGTATGTCTTCCTCATGAGTGAGGGTGCTGTCAGTTTTAGATATGTTGTGCCAGACAGTGATGATGAACCAGGATCTTAGCCCTCAGTAGAAGCGTTTAATTTAGAATCCCCATTCTCACCTATGGTCACAGCCTCTGAGTAGTGACTAAAAGATTTAGATCACAAGTATAACCAGTTGGTAAGGTGAGGAATTTAGAAACATGGGAGGAACTCAGAGTTGAACTGCTGCTTCCATGTATTGAGAGGAGTCAGCTGGGCTGACTAAGTCATATTAAGTCATAGATCATATGAATCATTAATTATTATATGAATAATTAATCATGATATATTCATTATATGTCAGATTAAGTCATAGGTAGTCATACTAAGTTATAAGAATTGAATTTAGCATTTTACTAAATATTACTATTTAATAACTTTGTATATCCTGTATCTATCTGTTTTAATGTTCTATTCAGGAAACATCTGTATCCACTGTTACATATAACTACTATTTCTTTATGAGACTCAAGGTGCTATATAAATAAAATGTATTATTATTATTATTATTATTATTATTGTTATACAGAGTGGAGGTATTACACCTTCCAACTGGCCCAGTAGAATTTAGAAATTCACCAGGAGGTGCTCAAAAAAGTTGATGGGGATAGAGTGGTCTGTCCAGCTTGACATGTTGTCAATGTCACCTTGACCAAGAAAAACACATCAAAAGTGAAGCGAAGTGATTAACCAGTGTGCCTGTGATGGGCAGTTGGGTTTGTTCCACCTTCGCTCTTGATGCTGCTCAGGTAGGCTCCAGGTTTCCATGTCCCTGAACTGAAATAAGAAGACATGTTAAATGGATGGATAAACATGTGTATTGTATACTCCTTAAAACTGCAACTAGCATGCGTGTGTCTGAACATATTCATGAAATAGTTAAAGCAGGTTTTGCTATTAACAGTCAGCATGACTTCTTGTGAGGTATTATAGATACTGATCTTCAATCTAAACTGGCTCTCAGTTACAGGAATGAGGATACAAGTCACCTCAAAACTTACTAGAAATTAAACATTTTCAGTTGTGATCAGTTATAAGCTAATAGGAAAGGAAAGGATAGAAATACCATTTATTGCACATGTCTGGCATTCGCCAATGTCTAAAAACTGAAGATGAGTTTCATTTGTTTTGATTAAACCTCCAGGCAACATGATTTGTCTGTTTACTTTTTAACTAATTCTTTCTAAATTGAATGCTTTCTACATTTCTTCCTAACATTATTGCTTACCAGTCATTTATTACAAGGAAATAATACAGACACATAATTTGTATTTTTAGATATATATTTATACTCAAAAATGAAGAAGCAAAACAGGAAACAAAATGAAGCAGCAACACAGAAAATATGGAACAAGAGAAGAAAATATAGGAAATCTGGATGAATCTGAAATCCCATAAATATAAGTTAATTCCTACTCTGCTTATTATGGTCAGAGTCTTATTAACCTCAATTACTGTGCAGTGGTTCCAAAATGTTGTTTACAGTCAATCCTACTAGTAGTTAATAAATGTAAAAGCAAAATATTGTAATACTATGCATTTTATAAATAACAAAAAGCAAAGGAGTGCCACAGTGGTAATGTTTAGGACTGCCTCATACTCCAGTAGACTGGGTTCCCATCATAGGTCTGGTAATTATCTGGTTGGACTTTGTATGTTCTATCCCTGTCTCTGCAGATCTTCCTCCAGGCAATCTGGTTTTCCAGCGACATTCCAAACAATAACGGTTAGGTAAATGGCGCTGAGTGAGGGAGTGTGGGAATGGGTGTGTGTGCTTGACTGGAGCTCCTTGATGCAAACAGCATGTGCTCCAGGGCCTGATCTCAAATCGAACAAAGCATTAAAGAAGGATAAGAAAAAAGAAAATTAGTGTAAGCATAAATAACAATATTTATAATATTTTGTACAACTATGTTCTCTAGGTTTTAAGAATATTCTTTTATTTTGTCAACTCTGATTCCTAAAATGCAAGATGTTAATACAAAGAGGTCTTTAAATACGCATTTAATAGGTAGATTTGATGATCTATTTAAGTAAAACACTAGAAAGCCATTAAAGTGGAGTACATTCAAAGCAAGATTTGTTTGATTTAATGGCACAATGCAAATGAAATCCTCAAAGTGTAAAATTGAAATTTAGCCTTTTCTCTGCATGTGACCAAAGATGCCTGGCAACACTGCCTAACATTACAAAATGGTGTACATTATCACTGCATGGTTTATTTTAGCATGGAGGGGTTTTATTTAAAGAGCAATCAAGCTTTGCGTTCTGATTATTTTTCAAACCGAGAAATATTTATATGATAATAATTGTGCAGTGGCTGTGCTGTTTGCGTGCTACAGCTTCATTCTCTGGGGATGTACAAATGATTTTAACCTCAAATGTCTGCTTGTGCTCTGAGCATTCTTCCTAGGTAATGTAGTTTTTACCTATATTCCAAACAGATGCCAATTCTATTAGCTGAATCCTGTACATTGTTCCTTTGTGTTAAAGGCTATAATTAACTAAGCATGATTGGTGTAATCATATTTATAAAACCTTACCAGCAAATATCTATATTTTAGACTAATAGGATTTATGAACATTGCTGTGCTGAATGGTCTGTTTAAGTCAAAATGTTTCTAATAAATACATATATTTGAGGTAAGGATGACAGATTTTTGAAGGTTACGCTTACTGATAATGGCACTGAAGAATGCAGGTTGATTGCCACATGCAAGCAAGAACTTCTCTCTGTTTTGCATATTTGACAACATTGATCATATGAACTTATGATTGTGATAAGTGGAAGTGGAAAATATGTGGTCCTCATGAATGAGGGGACTGGAAGTTTTAGATATGTTGGCACAGGCAGTGAGAACAAACCATGATCTTAGTCCTCAGAAGAGCCATTCGATTTTGATTCCCATCCTCACCTACAAGCCCTGAGTAGGGACTAGAATAATGACATCACAAGTATAACCAGTTGAAGTGAGGTTCCTGCACAGGTCTGCTGTGATAGGGAGAGGAATTCAACTCTGAGATGAAGGTCTGCCTACATGTATTGAGAGGAGCCAGCTGGGCTGATTTAGGCATATAGTTAGGAAACAACCCGCTGCCTCACAGTTCAGGTATTACATCTTCCAACTGGCCCAGTAAAATTTAGAAATTGACCAGGAGGACTAGCAAAATACTTCTGCTTTTGATTAAACTGTTTGAAAGCATCTTGCTCTATAACTCTTAAGCACATGCTTAGTGCAATGAATGTTGCACAGGGAATCACATACCTGCTGTACTTAGCTTAATGTATGTCACAACTGTCATGGTCCCAAGCACTAAAGAGTTTCAAAGCATTTCCAGTTATTTCCATTACCGGGGGGATATGCCCATCAAAGTCCAGCTAGTAATAAGGACAACCACTGAATCTTCATAAAATAAAATGTAATTCTTCAGAAGTATTGCAATCACAGTGAAGCTCTGTGGAGGACAAAGGCAAAATGGAATTGCCTGAAACATGAAGAAAATTCATATCGAGCAAGGCCCAAAACAGGTTCCAAAAAACAAAGCTGAAAGTCAAAATTGCAGAGATCTAATAATTAACAGAATTCACAATAAACACCAGTAAACCAGTAATCCACAAGGAACTCTGGGAGACCCTCCAGATTTATAGGGTGGAGGGCAGTTCCTGGCAGTGATTGGCAGGTGGCCATGCCTCTTGAGGGACTGTCCACAAAATACATGGAGCACAACAGAGGTGGCTTATATACATTAACAAAATCAAAAATAATGAATAATGCACATAATCATCAAAAGTAACATTAAAATCTTCTTCTTTCGGCTGCTCCCGTTAGGGGTTGCCTCAGTGGATCATCTTGTTCCATACCTTCCTGTCCTCTACATCTTGCTCTATTACACCCATCACCTGCATGTCCTCTCTCACCACACCCTTAAACCTTCTCTTAGACCTTCCTCTTACCTGGCAACTCCATCTTTAACATCCTTCTCCCAATATACCCAGCATATCTCCTCTGCACATGTCCAAACCAACGCAATCTCGCCTCTCTGACTTTGTCTCCAAACCGTCCAACCTGAGCTGACCCTCTAATGTACTCATTTCTAATCCTATCCATCCTCATCACACCCAATACAAATCTTAGCATCTTTAACTCTGCAACCTCCAGCTCTGTCTCCTGCTTTCTGGTCAGTGACACCATCTCCAACCCATACAACATAGCTGGTCTCACTTCCTGTAGACCTTCTCTTTCACTCTTACTGATATCCGTCTGTCACAAATTACTCCTGACACTCTTCTCCACCCATTCCACCCTGCCTGTATTCACTTTTTCACCTTTTTTTCCACAGTCCCCGTTACTCTGTACTGTTGATCTCAAGTAATTAAACTCATCCACCTTCACCAATTCTACTCCCTGCATCCTCACCATTCCTCTGATCTCCCTATAATTCCGGCACACGTATTCTGTCTTGTTCCTACTGACCTTCATTTCTCTCCTCTCTAGAGCATATCTCCACCTCTCCAGGGTTTCCTCACCCTGCTCCCTACTGTTGCTACAGATCACAATGTCATCAACAAACATCATAGTCCACAGGGACTCCTGTTTAATCTCATCTGTCAACCTTTCTATCACCATTGCAAATAAGAAAAGGCTCAGAGCCAATCCCTGATGTACTCCCACCTCCACACTGAATGCATCCATCACTCCTACCACAGACCTCACCACTGTCACACTTCCCTCGTACATATCCTGTACAACTTCCACATACTTCTCTGCTACTCCCAATTTCCTCATGCAATACCACAACTCCTAATCAACATAAATCAAACAATCAAAAATCAACAAAAGAAACACAAACATGAATCTGAACTCCAGCCAGGGGAGGAACCCCGGTGGAGACATGACAACCACAGGTAATAATGGAGTGTTATTGTCAGTCTGAAAATGGAGTAGGATGTTAACACTCTGAGAATCCTTCTATATAAAAGCAGTCGGGATTGTCCTTCTGTCCCGTGAGTGCTACGCAGGCGCGGAGTTTCACACACGCCCTGTCCATTTTGCAATGCACGATGGGATTTGTAGTTTCATTTTTCCAGGTAAAAGATGATTTTCTACTCCAGACTATGCGATATCTTCTTCTTCTTTCTTACTATATAAAAGCGGTCGGGATTGTCCTTCTGTCCCGTGAGTGGAAAGCGTAGTGGTATTCCGCTTATCACTGACTTACTACTTGCAGCTTGCGGTACGAAGCAACATGATGTGAGCAGAGTTCTGGTGCTCCCATCGTTCCCTTGCTTTTGTGCGCGATGCGCTGGAAAAATAGACAAAATTATGTCTCTGGAAATAATTAATGTTGATGGAGTACAAATGCCTCACCACGTAGTAAATATCAGGGCGGTTCAAAAGGGCAACCTCAATATAGAAAAAAAATTTAAATTTCATCACAAAAATAACAGAAACTACGAATATTAAAGTAATACTGCTCAAATGCAATATAACCAAATTAATGAGTTTGTATAAAATATCAAATTGATCTACATATTGAATTGCCTTAAGAAGTGGTCAACTTAAAAGGCAGGTCAGCCTAGTGTGTTCTTAAAAATTGTACACTTGTTCAACTTGAACATTCCATCCTCAGCTGACATTGAGAATACCATAGATAGTAAAGAACAAGTGAAAAGCTGCACTTAGCTTTAATGGTTCTTTAATGGTGGCTTATAATCCAAAGAGATGAAATAACACTGCACCATATGCTGTCATGGCACTACACTGCACAGGGGTCCTTGTAACTTGTGAATATCCACCTTAATGAAGCTACAGAACACACTGGGGACCAAAGGTTTTGTGAGTCGAAAGGTGAGGCCTGACCCATCCAGAGTACTGCAGTTATTTCACACGCCTGTGACAACCTTTGTTTTATTTATACAGATTTACGTCAAGTAAACTTAAGTCAAGCAAAGTGTATGAATATACAGTAAAAAATGTTTTCATCAGCTCTGGAAGTATAGCAATACAAATGTCTTTATACCTTTTTATTCTTCACTTAAATAACACATTATTCTTGTTTTTAAGCTGAATGCCACTGATTTAAACATGCTTGTAACATTATTTTTGCTGAATTGTTTTTGGTTCCTAATGTATAGTATCCAGTAAATTTTTGTGTGGTTTTAGTAGCTCACAGAAAAGAATAAAAAAGGGTACTGATACAGCATATGGATGAAAGAAATTCATATCCTGCCAAAGCCCTTTTGTAAACATTGACACACAACCATGACCTAAACCACAAATTACACCAGCAAGAGGAAATATGTCAGATTTTGTTTGTAGTGTATGTTTTATAGAAGAAGAGTAGGTTGGAGTTTATTGACTATGATCAATCTGTAATCAGATGTGTGTTCATATTAAAGCAGTATTTATACGTAACATGACTTTCTCAAACTCACTTAATCCTGTAACTAACCCTAGTCAATCACTGAGCCCACTCAAAAATGGCAAATTTAGAGCCACCCATTAACCTGACACACATCTTTAGGAAAGTGAGAGGAAATCCAATGTAGACAAAAGGAGACCATGCAAACCTCACCCAGACAAAGACTTGGCATTGGAATCGAAGTGAAAATGTTGGATCTATGAGGCAGACACTGCAATGCCAGGAGTACTTAATAGGTCTAAACCAAATTAAAGTCTGTTTTCCTGAAGCCAGTAAGTTGCAGTGGGTCCTAGCCTTCCGGGCACCGCCAGGAAACTGCTGTGGAAAGGCTCTGTCACAAGGCACACTTATGTATACAACAATCACAATCACACAGGGTCAGTCTGAAATTAGTAATCAACTAACTAACAGTTAAAGCCAATAAAAAAAAAATATGCAAAAACCATTTACCGTGACAGTTGTTTGCCTTTATAAAATGCTTTGGGCTGACATCTACCTGTTCTACCTAATTCCCTCCTATCATCTGTCAAGTCATGAATGTACCTGTATATACTCCACCTTCAGGACCAGTTTCTGGTGTGTGATTAAGCATTGAGCCCACCATGCTAAATTGTTCCCACGTTCAAAGTATATAGTGTGGGAGACACACTGGCGCAAACTGTAAGAATGTTTCTAAGGAACAAGAAACATACCTGCATAGTTAAAGGCCTATAAGACTGAAGTCAAACTTATCACACGAAGGCAGAAGGTCAATGGACTTGACTGCGGGACTTGAAGATGGGCATTAAGACAGCTTAATATGCTGAGTGTTGAAAATCCCACAACAGATGTACTGTACATGGCTTGTATCCTACAACTACACTACATGCAGAGGTAACCCAAAAGGTATTAGTAAAAATGTTTAACTGTTTTCTACTGTTGGCTGCAGCAGTCGATTTCTGTCTAGGTTACTGTCACACATAACAAACTTATCTGGTTAAATGTTTGCCTTTTACACTGTTGTTAACATGACTTCTATGCTTTACGTATTGTATCTACCAAAGAAGAGCAATGCGGTATGGGTTACAATCACAGATCTGTTATAAACTTTCAGCGCCATATAGAAAAGTGTTTTGCCTCAGTGAAGCGAATGCAAATGGATTGAAAAGTTCAGAAAGGGTCACACAACTGTCACTGAATGAGTTCATTGGCATGGCTCTCCTAAACAGTTGTGTGACCATTGGACTAAGTGTGTTAATAACCTAGAAGTCTATCAGAAATGATGCCCAAGGCTTTCTTTCTAACCCTTTTCTGACCAGTTTCTGCTGCTAGTTAACTTCCTTTGCTTTATGTGTAATTGACTTGCTATTTAAGACACAGACCCCTTAATTGTTTCTTTTTTCCTTACTAAGCATGTAGCTGTGCTACTGGGTAAACAAACTTCAACTCCCAGCACTCCCTGCAGTGGCTCTGATTGGTCACCTGCTGAGGGTGCAGGGGCTGCTGGGGACAAGAAGGCTGGTGTGAGATTTAAAAGGAGGCCAGTTCTACAGAGAAAAAAAGAAAGTCTTTTGTTTTGAGTTTTGAGTTGCCTACCTGTTTGCCTTCTCGTTTACTCCCTGTGGATCCTTATTTTGTCCTGGATTATGTCCTGTGCATGTCTAAGGACTGTCTGGTGTCTGCCTGCTGTGTGAGGATTTGGATTGTGTGTTATTCTTCGAAGAAAGGAGCACTCCTGATCCCATCATTCGTCATCTTCAGGAAATACCAGTAGGACTGTCTTTACATTCACATACATTGAGCTGATGTCTGGACTATCTACGGTATCTCCATCTTTTCATTCCATCAGTTGCCATTTTTCATGGACTTCATTGTGTGTGGTTTTTGTTAGTGGTCTGTTATTGGTGAATTTGTGTTTATTGTATATCGACTGTAAAAGGAACTGGGGTGAGATTGTTGCAGTTTGTATAGTTATATTTTGTTTATTATTGTTTAATACAGTCTTCTATTTCTGTTTTATTACCGGTTGCTTTTTTGTCTCTGTGAGAGAATGTGTGTGAGTCTGGTCAAGGTTGGGTGCGTTCCTGGGATCTCCACCAAAAACAATAAATAGTCGGTGAGTATCTTAGCTGGGTTTTAGTCTGCTACAAGCAGTCAGATAATAATGAGACACAAAGTGAGCTAACACATGACCAGCTAACCACTATCCATCATACAATATCTGAAAATAAAGAAAGGTGAAGGTCTCAGTAATGTTGATTTGTTCAGGGGTCCATAAAACATTTTGCTGGTCCTCTTAGAAAAAAGAACATAAAATGAAGGTAAATAACAGGTTTAATTAACAACAAGAATTGGCTTCTAATTAAGAAACTGGTTGGAGAGAAATAGGTTGGAGTTAGCTGGTCAACCGCTGGCTTATTTCACACCTCATTTTTGTTAGGCTGTCACTTATAGTACAATAATTCAGTTAAGAGGATGGAGTCTTTAAAAATATGGAAATTAAAATGAAGGGAATAGAAGTCAATTTACAGCAGAAACTATTCCCTGTTGAAGAATGTGGCAGGAAAGAAAACCAGTAGCCACTGCGGTCATCTCACAGTTCCAAAGTCCTGGGTCTGAACCCCAGTATGGACGCTGCTTCTTTGAAGTTTACATTTTCCCCCCCTGTACCTACATGGATTTTGCTCTTCATTCTCTGTTTTCACTCCCACATCCTGTATAGATAGGTTAGTTTGCAACTATAAACTGGCAAAGGTAGAGCTAGTTTGCCCTTGAGTTGCACCCTCTCCAAGGCTGGTTCCTATCTTGAGTCCATTGCTGTTGAATGAGGCCATGAACTAGACAAGTGATTTAGAACATGGAGGGATGTTTTCCTCCGTGGTGGGTTGGCGCCCTGCCCGGGATTGGTTCCTGCCTTGTGCCCTGTGTTGGCTGGGATTGGCTCCAGCAGACCCCTATGACCCTGTGTTTGGATTCAACGGGTTGGAAAATGGATGGACGGATGGATGAATGTTTTCTTGGGTCTCATAGCCATAAGAATACCTACAAAGTAGTTAATTGTAAATTCCTTGTGCCAGTTTTCCAATTGTCATTCAAGAGTCGATGTAGAAGGATGTCTTTTTCACAAGCGCAATGAGTATCCACTGCCAAATGCAACTTGGCATCTCGTTTTTACTTAACTTCATACTCCATTTCTCAACTCCTCTGTGCCAAACAAACCGACACTATCCAATCTGTTGGAATCTTTCCACAATAGAGGAACATATGGAATATGCATACACAGAAAAAAAGAAAAAAGTTAGTTTACACGGTGATGTTTAGATGTGTCATATTTTTTTTATTTGTAGAAAGATTTAGGAGAAGATAAAATATGTTTGAGAGAAACTTGCTAGTGCAGTTTAAGGAATCAATGATTATTAGGATATGCAATACGTATGAACAGTATTATATGTAAAATATAAAAATAGCAGCTAAGTAGGGCAAAGCTAAAGATGGCTTTACACTGGATACTGAAAAGTGGCTGATGCCAAGTACTTTTTCAGTCCCCATAATAATAAAAGTTTTCACCTCCTTCTGGCACAAATATAAAGAATTCTGCAAGTGGCACACTCACCCATCAATTTTGCTTTCCTTTGGTATAGAATCAAGTAAAGACAGGGCTAAGATTATAAATTGGCATGATTTCCATTTACACACCTGCAGTTTTGCATTTAAGTAAATATTAATCATTCTGAGTCTAGGGACTGGCATAATGGTTAGCAATCCTACCTCACAGCTGCAGGTGCCAGGGTTTGACTGGCACCCTATTCACTGTGTATGTGTGTCTGTGTGGTGCCTGCATGTTCTCCTCTCATCATCCCAAAGTTTTTTTGTTAGGATAAATGGACAAATGTGAGTGAGTGTGGATGGCTGCCTTAAGATGGACTGGCATCATATCCACAGTTGGTTCCTGTCTTAAACCTTTTCTTGCTAGAATAGTCAAACCAGCAATGCTATAATTGACAGACAGTCCTCAGATAATGGAAAGATGGATGGACAGATATGTGACTTTTTTCACTTTGGTGAGCTGCCCCATAGGGTGAATTTGGCAATAGTGATTTAAAAACATCACGTAATAGACTGGAAATTAATAGACTTCCAAAAAAGTGAAGGTATCAGATACTCCTATGTAAGGTTTGTGGGTTAAAGAGGATGGAATGTGAATTAGGGTGGCACGGTGGTGCAGTGGGTAGCGCGCTGCTGCCTCGCAGTTAGGAGACCCAGGTTTGCTTCCCGGGTCCTCCCTGTGTGGAGTTTGCATGTTCTCCCCGTGTCTGCGTGGGTTTCCTCTGGTTGCTCTGGTTTCCTCCCACAGTCTAAAGACATGCAGGTTAGGTGCATTGGCGATTCTAAATTGTCCCTAGTATGTGCTTGGTGTGTGTGTGCCCTACGGTGGGCTGGCGCCCTGCCTGGGGTTTGTTTCCTGCCTTGCACCCTGTGTTGGCTGGGATTGGCTCCAGCAGACCACCATGACCCAGTTAGGACATAGCAGGTTGGATAATGGATGGATGGAATGTGAATTAAATAAATTTTGCCTGCATTACCATAGAATGTAACTGAGGTTGAACAGTGTGGAACGAATACCTTAACAGCAACAAAAAAAATATTTAGACATCAAAAAATCAATGAAATTTATCTTTGGAGTGGCAGAAAATCTGAAAAAAAAAATCAAAAGCACTGAAGCCACTTCAAGCCAAATTAGAAAATGTTTAGGCACGTTTCATGTTATAAATAGGGCAATAAGAGATTACCTTTGCCAAGCAACAACGGGAAACACATTTCTAAATTACAGGAGCTTGGCGTCTAGAAAAGACTTGACGTACATCTACAGCAATTAGGATTCCATTGTGGCCAATTGCAGAATACTCAATAAATTATTTTTTTAGTATTTAAAGCCAGTGACAGCATAAAGGCTATTATCAAGTGGCAAAAGATATATTTTAAACATTCTAAAATAAAATGTAATACTTTAAAATAAAAAAATAAATCCCATCTATTGGTTTCCTAACCTGCTAAACCAATTCAGGGTTAAGGGGGATTGCATTTGTCCCAGCAGCACTGGGCACAAGCTGGGGAACAACCTTGGATTAGATGCTATTCAATCATAGGGTACACTTACACTGTCATGGTGGGTCGGTTTAGAACAGAGAATGAACCTAACATGCTCTTTGGGATGTAGGAGAAATTGTCATACAGGCAGAGGGAAAACATGCCAACTCCACACAGACAGAGACTGGGCCAGCATTGAAACTGCATCTTTTGGGGTGCTAAACACTTCATACTCCATTTCTGTGCACCAGTACAGCATTCAAAGTTTTTATGAATCTGTCATAGAAATTATTTTGTATGTGTCTATAACTGTGTAGAATACCATTACTTCCGCTTGGGCCACGAAGATGCACAATGGTTGGCACGTCTTCTAAAATCATAGGGTGCCATTTCTTCACATTCTTCCAGAGTAAAACCTACAAATCTTATCTGTCCCATCGCACCCCATTCATACTCCATTCCTCCTACTTCTTCCATCTGGTAAATGGCTAATGCCGGTCAGACTGTGCATACCAGGCTACATAATAGTACAAGCTGTGAGAAACATTAACTTAGCAAATGGACACTCGAGTCTCTTCCTCTCAATGAAATTGTTTTAACTACATAATTTGAAATGGGTGTCTATTTAATGACAATGTTCTACTGTAAATATTTGCTTAAGCTGGTTGTTTCGGGGGCTGTAAGGGAATGATGATTACTGTTGCCTTTTGCTTTATATCAGGAGTGGCCATTCCAAGTCCACAGCAAAAAATTAAAGACAGCTCTTTTGTGCTATATAACAAGTGAAAGAATTTAATTAAAAATATAATCACCAGTGCAAGAAGCACATGCAATTGTAGCATTCTTCATGGAAATACCTTGCTAGAGCAACAGTACCACCAATAGCAGCTACAAAAATGTTAAAACATACATTACAAACATTTAGTATGGAGATTATTGGGTAATTATTTTGCCATAAGTAAAAGCCTGTCTCGGTTCTACATTCTACACTGTCCTCTACCCAGACTGATATTACAAATACATGTGAAGGACTTTGTAATTCAGCGGAGAAGCCATTCATAAAGGACGATTTTAGAAATATCACCAAAAAACTGAGTTAAACAATTTACAGAAGACAATGTCCTTTAAGATATTTGTTTATTTAAATGTTCTTAGAGATGTGTCTTTCTTTTTGCTTCAAAACATGTTTTAAAGGCATCCATTCAACTCAGTTTTGATAAGAAGGGCCAAAGCGGTTTCAATTTAGGTGGAGTGGATAGTTTACATAAAGATGAACAAGTCAGGGTCCTACTCATATGACACTCATTTTACTATACATGTTTAAAAAAAACAGCATAGAGGATTGACCAAAACAGCAAAGGGAAATATTTAGGATTGCAAGGAAGACGTATGAGATGGAGAACACAACCCAGCTGACTGATATAATAATAAGGCAAAAGCCAACCTGCGAATGTTGCAATTGAACTCCAGCCTCACTGGTTTTGGGCATGCACCAAATGAACATAATTTTGAATGAACATTTTTAAATGCTTATCAGACAGCCTTGGTGTCACAATCCCTCCTAATCCATTAACTGCTGTGTTTGGTGTACTCCCAGATGGGCTTAAAGTGGAGAAGGACAAACAAACCGTAACTGTCTTTACTTCACTATTGGCACGTAGACTTATCTTGCTCATCTGGAAGAATCCTAACTCACCTCTTTTAAATGAGTGGGTAACTGATGTTATATACCATTTGAAATTGGAAAAAAATAAAATTCTCACTTAGCGGATCTCTTTTTTAAAACCTGGCAGGACCTAATCAATAATATTTTAGAATAAGTATTGATATTTGGGGAAAATTCTCCTTTCTCTCTTTACTACTCTCAAATGTTTTACTCGGGCTGTTGGTCTTCCTCTCTTTCTCATGAGTGGGAGTTGGTTTGAATTTAGTTTTGTTAAGTTTTTATGGAATGTTACTTGCTTTTACTAAATTTAATAAAAGATACAAAAATATATATACAATTTCCTATTTGATACTTTACTAAGATAAGCAACAGAGGTTAAGATGTAAAATTTACAAAAAAAGTCCTAACCCTAAGCCTAACGCTACTTTCCCCTGCCCTAATCCTAAACTTAGGAACACTGAGATCAAAACCAGGATAGTAAACCTACACTTTCTCTTTCTTTCTTTTTTTTTTTTACAATTAAAACTAAAATATTTTTTAGTTTTTTCCTGTTTTGCTTCCTGCTAGAATCTGCTTGATTTTACTAGCAAATTCCAATGCGAAGCAGTAGAATTGTCTTTCTCTTCTAAGATGCTTATGTATTTTTTTCCTCAATTTTAACAGTAATTTATCGTTGTTTCTCTTTATTCCTGTTTACTACATTTTTTCCTCTTTTTACCTTTTATTTGGTGTCACAAATGGGCAGCGTCTCCCCTTCCTTTCACAGAACAAAGATCTGATCTGATTGCTCTCCCAATACTTGTAGAAAGAAATGTTTGAAATTCTTCAGTAGCAGCCCGCTTATCACGTCTGTTAAACCTCGCAAAAGGAAAACCTACCAGAGTTAATGGGAAATATGGCAGAATCTGAAATCCAAAGTCAGTCCTACTGTACACCTAAACAACATTGTATCAAAATTCAGAAGCGAAAGCCAGGAATTAGGAAAGCTATCAATCACTAAATAACACATGCATGAATCATTGCTTTTTCAGAATACCCGCAAATTCAGATGATGGTGTATCTAAGACAACAAGATTTATAGTGACACATCAATCAAGGTCACATTTGAGACTCCTCTCCATAGCAACCAATGTTGCATGAAAATGGCAACATCCCAGAAAAACAAATTGGTGATGAAAATGGTGGAATTTAATACTTAAGAACTGAAAACAATTTAAAAAATACAAATAATTGTAAAAATATGATTCAGTGCCCTAAAAAAGCATAATATGAAATGTCAACAAGAGAATTGGCTGAAAACAAGTGTTCACAAAATTTCCAAACATACAGAAATCAAAGTACTCTCACTGGTACATAATACCAAAGGAATCACCATATATAAAACCCAAAGAGAAACACAAAAATAAGGATTCATAATAAAGCAAGGTGGTTCTCCAACATGCTTTGCCTATAGTAAATTAATTAACCTACACAATCTAATAGTATTCTGTAGGTTGATTTAGACATTTTGACAGACAGTTGTAGGTATGTGCTCCAAATCGTTGAAATTCTTTGTTTGATTCTATTGGGGATACTGTATTTCAGAATGGTAAAGCAATTTATTAAAGTCTTCCTGCTTCCCAGTTTGCGTTCATTGTAGAAAACAAAACGATACATAGATTGTTACTGCTGAAGCATCGCAGCACCTGCAACTCAAGCTTGATTCCTGATCCAGTTACTGTTAATGTGTTGTTTTCCTCATGTTTCTCATGCCTGAGATACTTTTCATTTTCCTGGGAATAATTTTTCCTCCCACATTTCTAGAAATGTGTGTGTTATATTAATTGGCAACTCTGGTAGAATGCTTATTACATGAAGAAGGGAAGCTGCTTCCTTCAAATTCTTGTGAACTCCAACTTTTCCAAAACTAAATTCTTCCAAATATATGCAGTACAGTTGTGATGAAAAGTCTATGAAGCCTTTTTTTTGGATTTGCACATAAATAGTTATTTAAATGTGAATGTATCTTCATCTGTGTAATCATAAGAGATAAAAGCAATCTAAATAAATGAACAACACAAATTAAGTTCCACATTGTCAAATCTTTATTGAACATACCATCTTAGTATATAGCATGTGCAGCTATAGGGAGTCAGATGTTCCAGGTCTCCTGCCTTGTAATATCACCTTACAGTTTTGATTTCCCACTCTTCACAATAGAGATCTATTGAAGCACCACACAGCCTGATCAAATGAGATTTATGAGCACCTCAAAAGAATATTTGTTGTACTGTTAAGGCTGGAAAGGGCTATAAAAGCATTCTTACACATGTTTGGTCTCCATCTATCCATGGTGAGCAATGATTGATGCGCAAATGTTAAAACCGTCTCTAAAAACTGCTCAACGGTTTTGGGTGATATTTATTGACCAAATGTCACCTATTTTATCTTCCAGTGGAGTTCTCCTGCATGTTTCTGATTGCTGTTATATTACTGTACAAGCAAACATGAACAATGTGCTGAGTGATCTGTACAACACTGTTACAGAATATCATTTTTTTACGTCCAAAGGGACATCAACAAGCAAAATTAAAGAATATTTATCATAAACATCATCAGCATGTCACCTGTCCCACAAATATTGCAAATACACTGGGGAGCCGGACTGAATAGAATTTCAGGGTGTATTTTAAAAACATGTAACAACCAATTAGTTGACATCTTCAGTGTCACTTTCCTTTATTCAGTGACACAGCTCCAGCTTTATCATTACATTTTCTGATGACACCACCATCACAGGGGAGATCATCAATAATGATAAGACAAAGAGGTGAGGTTTACCTGCTGGATCAAAGTTGCCAGGGCAGTCAATTCACACTTAATGCCACCAAAAACAAAATCTGTGGGTGTTTTAAGGCCAAAATAAAGCCCCCACTGGGAATTTTATACAACATAAATGTACTTTAATTATTCCTCAATGTTTCCAGGCTTTGTTCTACAGAATTTGGTGCAGTGAGTCTTGTGAACAGCCAGGGCTCCTTATGCTGCATTCTGAACTAACTGCAACTGATTGATATCTGTCTTAGGTAGTCCTGTTAAGAGTGCATTACAGCCATTTGAGTCAACTTAAAACAAAAGTATTAATGAATTTCTCAGTATCTTGTAAATGTAATGACAGGTGTAAATTTTGCAATGTTCCTTAAATGGAAAAATACAGTCATAGTAATCTGGTTAATGCACGATTTAAAGTTTAGGTCAGAGTCAATGATTACACTAAAATTCTTTAATTCTTTACTTTACATCTTCTGTCCTCATTACATGTCCATACCACTTATTACTTTACAGGACTTAGATATCTCTCTCACTTTGTTGTACCTCTGATTGTTTCATTTTTATTCTATCTTATTCTATCTTATCTTTTTTGTAACTCCACATATCCACCTCAGCATACTCATTCTGACACATCTAAATTCTTCTCCTGTGCTCCCTTTACTGCCCATGTCTCAGTTTGATACATCATTGCTGGTCTCACCACTGTCTTAAAACCCTTACCTTTAACCTTTGTTTTAATGCTTTGATCACACAATACTCCTGATACCTTCTTCCAGTTGTTCCATCCACACTGCACTCTATGGATTATCTCAGCATCTAATTTTACCACTAATCCTAGATATTTAAATGTATTAACTCTTTTAAAAGGCTATCTTCTGAATTCTGATCATCATTAAACCTCATATATTCTGTCTTTTACATAGTTATCTTAAATCCTCTATCTTCCAAAGCCATTCCCCTTTCTTACAACTTCTCCACATCCTCTTTTCTGGTATTTCACAACACAATGTCATCAGCAAAAAGCATTCACTGGGGGATTGGTCTTTTATCCCATGACTCCACACATCCAAAACCAGATCAAAGAGATAAGGATGTAAATCAGATCCCTGGTACAGACCTACTCTAACTTGGATCTTTTCTGTTACCCCAATACTGCTTTTATCCCAAATCCTCACTCTCTCATACATACCCTGGTCAATCTTCACATATGTCTCTAGTACTCCTTTCTTTGTCATGCACCTCCAGACCTCTTGACATAGCACTCTATCATTATCCTTCTCCAATATATAAATACCATATGCAAACCAATTGAAATACTGCATCACTTTTTAATCTCCACAGCATGAAACCAAACTGTCTAAGGCAATTCATAACAATACTGTGGTCTAAGGTTCTAGCAGAACAGGCATAGATACGTTGCCTGTGTCTGCATTAACCAGCAAGTCATTCACTACTTTAACTAGTGCAGAATTTCCAGCATTGTCATTTATAATAGAAAAACAGAACTGCCTCTCAAGGCAGACTGCTTTGTTATATTCGATTATGCGCCTTCAATATTTCATAGTGGGCTGTTAGTCTAGTCTTCCTCCACTTATACTAAGCTTTGCTGCATTTTTTCATAAATTCAGACAATCTGTGAGTCTTCCAAGGTATTTTAGTGCTGGATGATTATTTAAATATGTGTGTAGCCCACACCTTACCAATTTAAATTTTCTGCTTTACTGGTTACACTGCCAGCTGTATTTGAGCAAGCAGTACATTTGGACTGGCTATTCAGAATATTGGAAAACCTAAAGGCTGCTGATGCACTGAAAAAGTTTTTTTTTTAACAATACGCTTCTCTTTAGTGCTAGTTATGGTATTTTTACATCAAATAAAATGCAGAAATGGTCAGCAATATCCACAACCTGCCTCACTTCAATTTTTAGTCCTTTTGCAAAAACTAAATCCAGCATGTGTCCTTCCTTATGGGTAGGCTGGCTGGCATACTGGCTAAGATCAAAAGGGTGCAGTAAATTAATTCATTGTCTTGCTTTATGATCACACTGGTTATCCATATGAAAACATAACTTGCCTACAATTAGGAACCTATCATAGTTAGTTAATTTTATAGATACTAAGTCTGAAAATTCCACAATAAAAGACACATTATACTTTGGAGGTCTATAAATTAGGGTTGTCTGTGATATTCCTTAAATTACTATAGCAAGATACTTGAAAGACGCAAATGTACTAAAATTGGTATTTTTACAGTTCAATCAGCTTGAGAAAAATACTCACTAAACTGTCACCTTCCCTACCTTGGCGAACAGAATGATCAAAATTGCAGTTCAGTGATGCTGTTTCAATTTATATTGTTGTGCCAATGCTGCTGAGCCATGTTTCACTCAATTTATGAAAGCTCATTTTTCTATCATTTATAACAGGGGTGGCAAACTCCAGGCCTGGAGTGCCGCAGTGGCTACAGGTTTTCATGCTAACCCTTTTCCTAATCAGTGACCAGTTTTCACTGCTAATTAACTTTTTCCCCATCACTTTAATAACCCTGTTAGACGAGTTCAGACCTCTGAATTGATTACTTTCTTCATTAAATGACAGCAAGCAGAAATGAGATGTGAAATGAGCTAACAAATTACCAGCTAAACTGGGGCTTCAAACTCCAACAAATTTCACTCCAATCACTTTCTTAATGAGAAGCCAATTCTTGCTGTTAAAAAAACACGTTATTTAATTCCATGGCTCGTTGCTGCTCTCATTCTGCCACATCACACATTTCGCCACAGGAGAGCTGGTCATGTGGTCGCTTGTTTTGTGTCTCATTATTGTTTGGCTGCTAATTAAAGAAAAAGAAAAAACTATGGGGCCAGAGTCAAGTTAATTAAAAGAAGCAATCAGCAGCAAAAACTGGTCACTAATTTAGAAGATGGTAAGAATGAAAACCTGCAGCCACTGCGGCACTCGAGGCCTGGGGGCTCATGTATAAATGGTGCGTATGCACAAAAATGTTGCGTACGAAACTTTCCACGCTCAAATCACGATGTATAAAACCTAAAGTTGCATATTTCCACAGTACCTCATACCCTGGCGTATGTAAGTTCTCCACTTGGTTTTGCCAGACTGGCGGCACCCAGCATCACAGCAGTGCTAGTGTTCCTGTTTGGTTACCCTTTCTTTTTCAGATCCACATCCCTGATGTGGCTTTATAAATACTCTGAAATTAACCACATATTGTTTATTAGTTTAATGCATCTGATTGTAATTAACCAGTAAAAATATAATGGTCCATGGAATGGTCAAACTATTCTAAATACAATAGCTGCTTTAGTGGTGTTACTCTCACTGCACCTTCTTCTTCATCTTCTTTCAGCTGCTCCCGTTAGGGGTTGACACAGCGGATCATCTTTTTCCATATTACTCTCACTGCACCACTCAGAGTATTTATATCACTGTATCTGAGTGGGGAATCAAAGATCTACAGAAGCTGAGAAAGAGAATTATCGGTATACAGCATCAAGCACACGCTGCCTCAGCCATGCTGTCTGCTGAACTGCTCTCATAAGGCAAATGTTTCAAAGCCTTTCCTGTACAGACATTGCAGTTCAGAAACAGTTTTATCCCAAGAGCTCTAAACGCACTCAATCAGTCCATCAAGTGCTCCTTGTAGAACTGTTTGTACATATTACAGTAGTACAATCACCTCACTGTAAACTTGCACTACAGTTATAATATTGCACAACCTGAGCCATTTTATAAAGCACATATTTACATATGATGACGATATCATTTTTAAGATGAAATGCAGCAAAATATGTTTATTATATTATAGAGATAAAACTTTAACTTCATTTAAATCATCTATATTGTTAATAATTAAACATGTGAGGACACGGTGTTGCTGCGCTAGCAAGGCACTGGTGCTCCGTTCACTGATTGTTCCTGCCTCACGCTGTATTCTTGCTGGTGCTGGTGCGACACTGAAAAGATAGATGGATAGAATAATTAAACACCTACTATGAAGATATTTCAACGTTCCTTAAAGGTTTTGAATAATCACCGTTCTAAGCTTACAGATGGCTTAACATGTATTACAGAGCTGATTGTGTGGCGATTGGGTATTTGGAGAAAGAAAAGTAAGGACAGGAATTAGGGGTCAGTATGGTTGAAAGAGACAGTACTGCTATAATAAAGTATTTCATCGAAGGTTGCGCATGGTGCAGCAAGCATCTTGCGTGAGACATGAACAATGACTTTGCCACCGTGTTCCCATGTTTAATAACATGATTTAACTCCTATCATCATGAAAATGATATCACGTATACATCTCGGTAATTTAATTATTCAGAGAACTGTAATATCACGAATGTAATTGATTCTGTGTCCTGTCGGAGGAAGAGAAAGCCCGGAAGCACGTAGTGATTCACACACATAGAGCACATAGAAGATCAAATACAAAACAAAGCATTTAACGTGCTACTTTAGTTATGATGGGATTTGAGAAACTTGTAAATTAAATGATTTTAAGATGAAGTTTATGATGTTCTACTTTAATGACAAAATAAACTACGTGATTAAAGTGGAAATTTCGAGATTAAAGTTGACATTTCATGCTTTTTTCCCCACTGTGTGCCTATTTTTTTTTGTCTGTACCCTAATAAGCTTTCATATTACACTCAGACGGTGGGCTACGACTCCCCTTTTCACGGCGACTTTGATATGTGACAACTTCTTTTTTATTTCGGGCACTGTGCGACTTTGTGAACGTAAGCTTTCGAGTGACAGAGTGTCGGAGGAACTGGAAAGCTTACGTTCACAAAGTCGCACAACTTCATTATATCACTCTTTAAACCAACAAATAGTATGTTTTTCCTTGCCTCCACTTGGTATTCGCTGAAATTCTTCTATTTTTCTCCATGCTGTTCTCATTGTCTTTTCACAGAAGGCTGAGCTTAAGGGCTATTTATATTGATTTGCATATTCAAAGAGGCATAATTCTGGGAGGAGTTGGGGCGGAACAGCAGGCACTTACATGTGCGTTACTGTTCACGCTGACCGGGATTTATGTAGCGGAAGAACGTGGAAGTTTGCGTATGCACAGATTTATGCATCTGGATTTTTCTGTACATACGCACATTCCCACTTTTGTGCTTACGCCATGTTATAGTGTGAGTTCTATCCACGTCGTTACACATGAGGCCCCAGGAGTTCGTCACCCCTGAGTTATAAGATCGTAAAAGTAAAATATCTTACAGGTTAATACTCTAATATTTAGTAAAGCCACATTTAAGGTCTCAGAAGAGCACAGCTGTATTGGAGTATCAGGGCAGCTTGAAATGGTAATTAAGTTATATGCATTAAAACTGCTTTGTCTGGACTTTTTACTTAAATTATGGCCTGTTGTTATAGTGGTAATACAGTGGACATCTATAGGTGATCCCACTGCAGAATTTTCACATTTTAACACAGTTTTATAGTTATCATTAACACTAAAACTCCATAGTCAATAACAACAAATTACTTTTGAGATAATGTCGGAGAGGGCCTGAGTGGCGAATCTATTCGGATTCAGGCCATCACGTATGTAAAATACCAGCCTCTCTCAAAAGAGAACCCAGTTACCCATGAATCCAATGTTTTGCCTCTCACAGAAGGCTCTAATTCAGGTGTTTAGGACCAGGAGTTGGCTGTAGGCTTCATCCATATTGCACAGCATAGGAAGTGAATCTGATACAACAATTTTCACAGCTGGGCTACTCTCCTTCATGGCCTGAATAAAGGATGCAAAGTCAATCTTCTGGAGTTCCAATTGTTGAAGTTGAATGTTGTTGACGCTGGTGTGCAATACAGTTGTCCCAACAGTCCTGCCCTTGTGCTTCTCAAGTGCTTCCTTCCACATTTTAACTCATACATCAGGAAAACAAAACTTATATGGTTAGGTTAACCAAAAGTACAGGTGGCACATAATTGAGTCCCCCATAACAACCACATCACCACTTTCTGTAGAAAAACCATGGGGGCAGAGAGTGTTGAACTGGTTGTGAATGGTGATGTTTGCTTGAAAAAGCAGAGGTAACCTGGGCCTGGGCCTCCGCTTGGGTTGTTGAAGATCCCAGAACCCATCATAATCATTGTCTAGAGCAGAAGTTGGAGTGAAACTGACTCATTCCATGTATAAACTGCATGGCATGGAGCAGTAACTAATTCAGTCTTAGACAATGATAAAATCTCTAAGAGGCAAGCTTTCTGATCCCTGAGATGCTTTTGTTCGACAAGAAGCCGCTGGATCTGTGACTAAAGGGATTTCAGTTCTTCTGTTGAGTTGCACAATACTGGAATTCCTAAATTTGAGTTCTAGGATCAAAAATAGCCAAAATGAAAAAGCTTTATAAAAAACATGTGAGTCTGTTGTTATTTATTTACTTATTTTTGCTTAATGAAGGTTATTTCACACGACAGATTGCCAAGAAACTGCAAAGTTGACAAATACTGTCTTGAAAGAACAAATCAAATGGAATCTAACCTGGATGGAAAAAGAAGGGGAAGGCTCAGATGCACAACTACATAAGAGGATAAGCACATCAAAATCTGTAGTTTGAGAAACAAATGTCTTATAGTTCCTCAGTTGGTTTCTCCCATAAACACATGTCAAATATCAGTGTCATCTGCAACAGAAAAAAGATGATTCTGTGATATTGTCGTTAAAAGCTGAGTTTCAAAGAATAAGTCATAATTGAACCTGGCAAAAAAAAAGAAAAAGTTAAAATGGATAAAAGAGAACAGACATTGCACAGATGCCGCCTGAAACAGCTTTTTATGGTCAGAATCCTGAAGTCATCTTTTATCCTTCCTGCACACTGTATCAGGTTTTCCTCCAGGATTTCACTGTATTTTGCTGCATTTATTTTGCCCTCTATCCTCACAAGCCTTCCTGGGTCTGCTGCAGAGAAGCATCCCTAGGCACTGTAGGATAGACTGGCAATATCCATTTTGCTTTTTCTGGAAAACTAGTCCTTGGCTTTAAAAGCCACTCCCAGACACTCTTAACATCAGTTTCTTCTTGATCGTCCTCTCTTTGAAATGAAGCCTCTGTGCCTAATCTAATAAAATGATCAATCAGAAACTAAATTATATCCTAAAGATGGTTCTTCAAGACAAAATCTACATAAATACCCAAGCCCAAACAAAAAGCCATAACTCAACAATTGTCAACTTTGATAGATAATACTTTGCTCTAATAATCAAATAAAAAGGATGGGCTTATGTACACCCAAGAAACCAATGGCAAGACTTCTCCTTCCTTTAAAAACTCTTGCATACCCCAAATCTTTGCTCTTACATCAAGCTCACTGCTCTCAACCTGGCCATAACTACAGTTCTCTGTAGCTGATACCCATAGCCTATAAGATGTAGCAGTAACAATGGTTGGAATAATCCCTTTTACTTCAAAGGGCAACCTAGTGCAGGACTTGAAGTATGGAAGACTATTCTGTAGTGGAAATGGACGAGGGGCAAAAAGTCCAAAATCTTGCTGAAGAAAGCAAATGCACAAGCAAGAGAGGGATCGTATGTAAAAGCCACACATTCACTTTGCTAACAATGGGAGCTGACTGACAGCAATCAAGAACACTGTATGTAAAAACCTCAAAGAGAAAACTGCAGTACTGCCCACAACCTGAAGGTGTGACTAGGGTTGCACAGTATACTGGTGGAGGAAAACTACAGAATGAAAACAATTTTTAAAGCTGTATGATGCCAGCAGTTTGGGATTTTTGGTACCTGAAGTAAATGTTAAGTTTCCTCTCAGTCCCCTTCTGTGACCCATATCTTTGACACTTGTTATTGTAGTTGTAGAAAAATGTCCATTTCGTAGACTTCACAAAAGAAAACTACACACTACAATGCAATCAGAATTTTATGGGGATCCCCACCCCATTGCTTCAACAAGATCAGGATTTCATGGCTACAATGCTGCGTAGTGTGGCGCACAAGGAATGTTAGCAACTGTGCATTGCACCAGGGAGGCCAGAGTTGGACGAGAGGTTTGGCATTATCCATTATTTGATTTGGAACCGTTTTGGTGTCAGTACTTAGATCTGAAAGCTGGTGCCAATACCAAAGTCCAACTTTTACAACTGAACCAACACCAAGTGCAATCAATACAGAGAAGTAGAAGACCTCTTCAACAAAAATGCATGCTTGAAGATCTTTCCACATGCCAGAGAAAGCCAATCAGGAAAGGAACAAAGCTTTGCCTACATGGCCATAAGAGCACCAACTTTATTTCTGAGAACTATTAATTCCAACTTAATAGTTAGAACAAAGTCAGCTAATGTATGTATTGTATTGGTGCCACTGCAACTGTAAGGTAATAACATTGTGGAGGACAAGATCTAGCTGTTACAAGATTCTTAATAAATCCAGTTAGAAAGTGCAAATTAATGCTACCTTTGTATTGCAGGGACTATAAACTTAATAACTAAAGAATGTATCAATCTTAACCACATGAATTGAAAGATCAGAAGATCAGGGTAGAGAAAAACTTAATCTACACATCTACACAATTGTAATTGCAATTATATGTTTTGTGTTTTTATTATCCTTCATTCATATATATATATACTGGTTTATTGCAGCAAGCACATTTGGGTTATTTGTTGTTCACCATGTCCAGACCACAACAGAAAAAGTGATTAAATGTAAAGTTATTTAATATATAGATATGTATAGATCTCTACAAATTTCTGCCATCCCAGCTGGATGGTGTAACAGAAATCTCTCACATCTCCTGCAGCAAGATGCTGCCATGATGTTGGAGTGGTGTGCTTTTGATAAAGTGAAAGCTTTTGCTAATGAAAAACATAGTATTTAATCAGATAAAAAAAGCTCAACTTTGGTTTTATCAGACAACAGAACCTATTTAAAGCAGACTTTTGAGTCTTCCATGTGGCTTCTGCCAAGATGTCATGAATGTTTTTTTATAAATGACTTTCTCTCTCTCACTCTCCAAACAAGCTGCTACTGGTGATTCACCAAAGCAAAACTCTATTATATAACCTATCTAAGCTTGAAACTTCTTCAGAGCTTTCATAGACCTCTTGGTGGCCTCCCTTCCATGATCACTCAGTTTTTGTGGATGGCCTGCTTTAGGCAGATTCACAGCTGCGCCATACTCTTTCCATTTCCTTATGACTGATTTAACTGTACTCCCAGTGACTTGAATATTTTCTTGTCTCCATCCCTTGACTTGTGCTTTTCAATGACCTTTTCACAGGTTTACTTTGAGTGTCCTTTTTGTGCTCATCATGTATTTTAGGCCAGGACACTGATTCATCATAAGTTGGATCTTCCAGATTCAGGTGCATTATTATTATAATCAACTGAAACCTAAGACAAGCAATCTCGATTTGACCAATTATGTGTCTTCTAAAACCAGTTGGCTGCACCACTGATAATTTAGGCTTTGCATATAAAATGGAGTGAATATTTGTGCTATCGATTATATTGTGTTTTATATTTATAACTTATTTAGACCAATTTGCAGAGATACATTTTTCTTTTGAAATCATAGTCTTTTTCTATTGATCAGTATCAAAACGTCCAAATTAAAGAAACTATGAGTCAATTTTGTATAATAATAAAAAGTGAAAACTTCCAAAGAGTGAATACTTTTTACAGGCACTGTATATGCAACATGTTCAAGGCCAGATCTACCATCAGGGTCCTTATTGCAAAGGGACCTTGGCATATGCATGAAAAAAGCACATAATAACAAGAAAAGTCCAAGTTTTCAGCAACTAGCACTCCCTGCTATGCATCACACATCCCTACCCCAATTCAGTCCTCCAGACTGTAAAAACCTATCAATTAAACTTTAACAAAAAGCTTTTTTCAAAAAACTATGAGTGGATAGAACACAATCACAGCAGGTGTCTAATATGTAATTTTTATGAGATCATACATTTTGTGTGTTACTGTGACACAAAAAGAGAAAAAGTCAAAATGGATGGTCATTCAAAAGCGAGAGCCCAGTGGCAGAGAAGAAAAAAAAAATTAGGAGAGAATAATAACTGTTTTGCTAAAAACTATTCAATAACGGACATTTTCAGCTAAAATAAATAAAGCAAAATGATGATTTGTATGTCAGTGTCTGTATCTGATTTATTATTGATATACTGTATGTGCTCAAAATGTGTGATTCTATGTGTTTGCATGGGTGTTGGTGACTTTTCAGTTTCGACATCCTGGGATTGTTGGGCCTTAATAATACCTTAAGTATGTTGCATTCTGTTTGTGTTTTTTTGTGTTTGTAACTATAATACATTTTACTTATGTAGCACCTTTCCCACACTCAAGATGTTTACTCTATTATTGTCAGCTGTTCTGAGGAGGCATGCAAATAAAAATTTCACTATAATATGAACATGGTATAAGTTGCAATGGAATGAGTGAATATTGGAAAATTAATTAATAAAATACAATGACAAATAGCTTTTAAAAATTAATGTAATTTTTGTGTTTTCTCGCTGTATTGTTCTATTTTACCAGGTGGAATGTTGGTCTTTCTTTCTAACAATGCGAAAATACCGCAAAAGAAAATACTGTCCCATTATTTACTATTTATAGTGTGAAGCTGTAACAGTACTTATTGACTATGAAAGAATTTCTGAAAAAGAATAAGTGATAATTTCGTTTAATTAAACTTATGCACGAATGCATTACAAGTATAAGTTATTTACTCGATTTGCTGGAAAGATTAACGAATCGCTTATTATTATGCTTCCATCAACTTTCTGAATATGCCCAATTCGACTCTTACTAATAAAAAAAACGGTTTATAATCTAAAATACTCGGCCTTGCGCCCTCTATTAACGGAGGGGGGCTCCAGCCGACCCCCGCGACCCTGTTAAGAACTAGGCGGTTAGAAAAAGACTGACGGAGGTGCTGTACGTCTCCTTGCACACAGCGCGACAGTTCCTTATGTGTGCCTGTAGCGCCACTCTGTGATGTAGCACACGCACTGCACAACAGACCAAGTAACTCCGGTGACGGAAGCAGTTACCGATCCCAGAATGCAATGCGCCGCCGAGTTGAAAGGTTACCTAGTGTATCACGTGTGCCGGTGTTTGTCAGGCACGCGCTAAGGACGTGCGGTTTATTAATGTATTTGTGGGTTTCTACTTTTGAAAATGGCAGTATATCATGACGAAGTAGAAATTGAAGACTTTGAGTATGATGAAGAGACTGAAACGTATTATTATCCCTGTCCGTGTGGAGATCGGTTCGCGGTAACGAAGGTAAATCGCGTATTAATCATGTAACGTTTCTGGTGTACATGAGGTATCTTGAAGAATCTCTTCGATTTAACACAGCTTAAAGAAAAGTTTACTTGGACAAATCTGTTACCAGCTGTTTTGTTTCGTGTTTTGATCAAAAGAAAGACTATATATAAGTGACTAAACTGTAAATAACATTAAGTTCGTTTCTTTACACACCATGTGCTGAAAAGTTTCAAATATAATGGGGGGGGGGAATCGTGTGTATCCAAGATCAATCCATAAGGGGAGAAAGATTGTGGGTGGAAAATTTATGTCCAGTCACATACGTGCCCGAGACTCGTTAGTGTGAACCCCGGTTTGCCGATTCAGTTCCACAGAGTGACGTTAAACTGCCAGCAGACAACAACAGGAACCGCGGGCGCTCGATGTCAGAACCACCAGTGTACGGAAATGCCCAACTAGTGTGATACTTTAGTCTCGAATTAATTCTGCAATCATCCATTAGTTTGGGGACGTAGGGTCAGTGTCTTACACTGGTGGTCACAAGGCGGGAAGAAGCCCTGGGTGGAGCGCCAGTTGCAAAGAAAAATAAGGCAGTGTTTACTATTACACGAGTCTGCAAAGTTAAATTGACAGAAACTATTTTAATTCTGAATAGTTAAAATTAGTTGCATTCATGAAGATAATGTGTTTCCATTATCACACATTTAAGCACAAAATTAAAAAGAACTTTGAACAAATTACTCCGTTTATTCATGTATACGATGTTGTACTAATTCAATTTAACACAAATATTAACGTAATATTTTAAAACATTTGTATAGCAGACTAATAATTATAATTAAAGTCAACATATACATTGCCTTACATATCACTCTTCAAGTTTTTGTCACTGTTTTTCTTTTTCTGGTGTGTCTCTGTGATTCTCCCAGCAGTAGTCTGCCATCATACTGATATCTTCTCTCTCTCTGTACCTGACATCCTTCTCACCCTGCTGCTCTACACTCCCTGCTCCAAGATGTTCAGAGAAAAAAATCCAAATGTGGAGCCAAAAAATGAACTTTCAAACTCACGTATATTTTTGATGATTTATTTATAATTTGTATCTTTATTGTTACGTAAAAACTAAGTAAGAAATTACTTCTTTGAATTATAACCAAACTTCTTGAGCCAAGTCATTCATTACACCTTCAGATTCTGCTTCACAAATCTATTTTCTACACTTTTTATTGAAGTACTGAGCCAATACTTTAAAGAGGAACATAACATAATGTTCTGACAAGAATTACAAAAAGATGAAATAAAATGCTCAGCATCCACCCTCTACCCTATCACCCCATACTACAGTAAACCTAACCTTGCTACCTTAAACTGAGAGCAACAACAAAAATATAAAGGAGCCAATCAGGACCAGCAAGCAAGGGAACAGCACAGCACCAACTCCATTAAGGAATAAGGCTAAGGATTAGGGTTGTGGCAAGGACCAGGGGCCATCCATGCTCAGACCAGCTGTATTTTTGCTTTCATTTATCATTGTACGTAAGAGCCAAATGTCTGTCAACCCGAAGCGGATTACACTGAAAAAGGAAGACTTCCAGAGAGAGAAGCAAGGGCAGCTTTAGCAGCGACTGTCCCTAGTGCAAGAAATTAATTTTCTAATACCAGGTTCAGCAAAAATGCCCTTCCAGACAAACCTTTTGGCTCAAATATATATAGGCTCCATCTTTTGACAGGACTTAGAAAAACTGCTTTATTAAACCTAGCTTAATATGAAGTAGTGGTTTATAGCATTTTACCTGGATCTACTAAGCTAGGTCTGATGATGATAATGATGTTGGCACCACACTGTGGTTTTTTTCTTTTTGGCAATTTCTTCTAAATCCTGTGTCAGTTTTTGGCGATGCTGTCCCACATATAGGAAATTTGTACCCAATGACTGCTGACCCAGTAAGATACACAGAACTTTCAGGTTCCTACATATAAAGCAAATGGTGCTCATTGCAGTTAATAATCAAAATAAATAGCTTTAAACCTAGATTTTAATATTAGAAAATATAAAATTCAAACACATTATCATTAAAACATTAATATTTAATTAGAGTGATATATACACTCACCTAAAGGATTATTAGGAACACCATACTAATACAGTGTTTGACCCCCTTTCGCCTTAATTCTATGTGGCATTGATTCAACAAGGTGCTGAAAGCATTCTTTCGAAATGTTGGCCCATATTGATAGGATAGCATCTTGCAGTTGATGGAGATTTGTGGGATGCACATCCAGGGCACGAAGCTCCCGTTCCACCACATCCCAAAGATGCTCTATTGGGTTGAGATCTGGTGACTGTGGGGGCCATTTAGTACAGTGAACTCATTGTCATGTTCAAGAAACCAATTTGAAATGATTCGAGCTTTGTGACATGGTGCATTATCCTGCTGGAAGTAGCCATCAGAGGATGGGTACATGGTGGTCATGAAGGGATGGACATGGTCAGAAACAATGCTCAGGTAGCCCGTGACATTTAAACGATGCCCAATTGGCACTAAGGGGCCTAAAGTGTGCCAAGAAAACATCCCCCACACCATTACACCACCACCACCAGCCTGCACAGTGGTAACAAGGCATGATGGATCCATGTTCTCATTCTGTTTACGCCAAATTCTGACTCTACCATTTGAATGTCTCAACAGAAATCGAGACTCATCAGACCAGGCAACATCCAGTCTTCAACTGTCCAATTTTGGTGAACTCGTGCAAATTGTAGCCTCTTTTTCCTATTTGTAGTGGAGATGAGTGGTACCTGGTGGGGTGTTCTGCTGTTGTAGCCCATGAGCCTCAAGGTTGTGCGTGTTGTGGCTTCACAAATGGTTTGCTGCATATCTCGGGTGTAACAAGTGGTTATTTCAGTCAAAGTTGCTCTTCTATCAGCTTGAATCAGTCGGCCCATTCTCCTCTGGCCTCTAGCATCAACAAGGCATTTTCGCCCACAGGACTGCCGCATACTGGATGTTTTTCCCTTTTCACACCATTCTTTGTAAACCCTAGAAATGGTTGTGCATGAAAATCACAGTAACTGTGCAGATTGTGAAATACTCAGACCGGCCCGTCTGGCACCAATAACCATGCCACGCTCAAAATTGCTTAAATCACCTTTCTTTCCCATTTTGACATTCAGTTTGGAGTTCAGGAGATTGTCTTGACCAGGACCACACCCCTAAATGCATTGAAGCAACTGCCATGTGATTGGTTGATTAGATAATTGCATTAATGAGAAATTGAACAGGTGTTCCTAATAATCCTTTAGGTGAGTGTGTATATATGTGTGTGTATATATATATATATATATATATATATATATATAAATATATATAAAATTGACAGCCAGAAATGTGTTTAATTTTTGAAAAGTGTCAAAAATTGCCTTAAATAAAATTTGTTTTAATGTATACCTTTGTTATCGTATCAGTACTTGAACTATCTGCACTTTTTCAGATAAGCACAACTATGGATTGTCATCTCTGAAGTGTGTATTTATTAAGTTTTGTGTGAATTGCAAGCTAAGATTAATAATAATTTGATACATACTCTTAGAATATTCGGTAGTAACAGTTCATTTTTAATAGAAAATATTTCATGACCCTTGTTGTTCTCAAATTCATGCAGGAAGATCTTGAAAATGGTGAAGAAGTTGCCACATGTCCAAGTTGTTCATTAATAATCAGAGTTATCTATGATAAGGTAGGAATAACTGGATAAATTAAAACCAGTTACAGTAATTACTAACTTTTATAACTTCAGCTTTGATTGTAATTTATTTGGTTGCTTGCTTTTTTAACACAATAGGAGTATCCTCTGAGTGATATTGAAGCTGTTGAACCCTTCCACCCCATTTTCCTTTTTAGTTTGTTTTATCTGGACAGCTTTCTGTGTTCTGTTTATACAGTTGTGGGGTATATGAATCTCTGAGGTGAAACCAAAAACATTAGGTCTATGAATCGTAAACCAAAGAGAACACTGAAACATGGACAGACTAGCAGACTTCAGGAAGTGTTATAATAAATAAAAATATTAAAAATGTGTTTTTAGAACCTCACTGCGTGTGGAATAGCCTACTCCATAAAGTGTAATTCAATCCACTGATGTACTAGTAGGGCATCTCTGCTCCTGGAATTAATTTTCCTCTGGTAAACATTATCAGCAGGCATTCTTGGAAGTGGGCTTTTTAGTGCACTCACAAATGAGAGATATGGGGTAAATATCTAGAATTAGGAATGGTATCATGCACAATCTGATATGCCTCATTTGTTGCTGCTTAATTTGCAACATAATCATCTGAGGTGTGGTAGACAAGGAACTAAACAAAAGATTATATCTATTATTTAGCAGAAGTTCTTTACAACAGGGGTCACCAACCCCCGGTCCATGGCCCTCTACTGGGCCGCAGCCGTGTGACAGCAGGGCCACAAGAGAACTGCTGGCAATGGAGACTCACTCAGACTTTTCAGAACACTTGGTGGGCGGGGCTTTGCAGTGGGATAGAGAGAGGAGAGAGACCGAGGTGAGAGAGTTTTACAACAAAGTATTTTTATAGTCCCGACAGTTTCCCAATATGTGTATAGAAATCTTGTTACTACGAAGTACATTCAGCAGCAGATACTTATTGCTCGTCAGCATTTGAAAAACATCCATTGGAACTCATTGTCACCCTCCTATAGAAAAGGCAGACACGAAAAAATGATAACAGTGTTAATGTTTGTGATGTGCAATGTGTTGGAATGACAAATGCAATGCATATGTCTTTGTTATAAGCCAAAAAAAGAAAAAAAACGTATGCGAACTGCTTAATAACTTAATAGAAATGTAATGTAAATTGTGTATAAAACTGCCCAACGAACCTGCCCCAAATCCTCACCCATTCCCCATCCCCCTGGTCCCTGGAAAAATGTGCTTCTAGTAAAATGGTCCTTGCTGTCAAAAAGGTTGGGGACCACTGCTTTACAAGATGCATTCTGTGGAAGTAGGATGGAGTAATGTAAATGTTGTCACTCAAAAATGTGTTCAAAATTAGAATATTTCTTTATATTGTTTGTAATGTAGATAGCAGTTTCAATTATAGCCATTATTGCAGGTTTTCATTACCTACCAATTACCCAGCAAAAATTACCTTGACTAACAATTTAAGTCTTAATAGAAAACAATCGTCATAAAAGTTACACCTTGACTGTATGACTGTATGTAAAGTAAATATGAAATGTAGACAGACTGTTACTAGTGTTCCATATTCCAAAATTCCATTCCTGTAAATAATTTTACTATTTACTGGTCCACTTTAACTGCCATTTTAACTCAGTCAAGTCAGTATTACATTTGAGGAGATGGCAAGTCTTAGTTCTTGTCTTGAAATTGTCAGGATTTTATACCTTGACATTTTTCCAAGATTTTATGATCATTATTTACACTAAAACAATGGCATATAATGTCCCAGATATGTGGCCTTTATCAAGAATTATATCAGTGTAGTTTTTGACATTGTAAAAAATTGTGGTTTATTTTTTTTTTTTTTTTTTTTTTTTTTAAAGTAACTTATTCTTGATCTTTCTTTTCAGGAGGACTTTATGTCTGGGGAAGTAATAGAAGCACCTAAAGCAACTAAATTGGAGCTGGTGAAGAGCTGACCTATAATAACATCAGATTTTTTTAATATAAAAGAATGCACAGATATTTTATGAGGTGGAGTCTGCTTCATTTCAGGCCAATGGAGGAGGCCATTTGATAGGTGCCTTTCTTATTTGCTGCTTTAAGACTGAAGTTCATATATGCATGGGTCATGGTCTTGTTGGGTCACTACAGAATTATGTATTTAAATTTAACTTGTCCGATTATAACTAAGACTTGCATTTTTATTTAACATGTGATATTTATTCACTGCTACTACAAATAAGTACATTGGATGTATTGTTGGGGGTGGGGAAAGTAATAAAGTAAATTAATTTGTAAGATTATCTTTTTTAATAAATCTCAAACTGTTTTGACATTGCCTTTGTTTGCTGGTTATTTCTTAAAAATAAATATTGTATAACTTTACATTTGAGTTTATAGTTCACTATGGACATTCATAGCATAATGTTGTTTGTTCAAAAATAAAACTGATAAAGTGTGTTCACCAGGCATGAACTGCTTGGCTTTAGTCACAATACCACAAGTGTCCTAGAGAAGTTCTTAAGACGTTTGGGTTAAAATTCTTCCATAGCCCTCGGAGCATCTGATCAATAACTACAGGAAGCTGTTGACTCCAGTTACTGAAAAGTTAAGGGATGGGGTAAAAAGTAACTTAAAAAAGTAGACAATTTTTCTCAGTTAGTTTTTAGTTTTAGTAGTCTGAATACATTTTACTGTTAAAAAAAGACATGGGGAATAACATGGTTGGTCTACCCTTGCTTGCTTCGCTCTCCAACCAAAACTGAGTGGGTTCTCTTTGACAAATCCTCCTAATTTTCGGGCTGGGCTGCTTGATGTGCTCAAGTAAACACATAATCACGTGACCTTGTAAACAAGAGCCTTTAGGGATACGATTTAGTGTGAGTACACAAATAGCATGAAGGGAATTTTCTGTCTATTGATATTCTGGCATTTGAGGAATTGATATTAACATACTGTCAAAAGTATACAAAATGTCAGTTGTGGTGACAGGACCAGAATTACTCTTGTTTTAATGTTTTGGAACCTTATAGCCTCAGAAATACAGTGGGATGCAAAAGTTTGGGAACCTTGTTAATAGTCATTATTTTCCTGTATAAATCGTTGGTTGTTACGACGATAAAAAATGTCAGTTAAATATATCATATAGGAGACACACACAGTGATATTTGAGAAGTGAAATGAAGTTTATTGGATTTACAGAAAGTGTGCAATAATTGTTCAAACAAAATCAGGCAGGTGCATAAATTTGGGCACCACAAAAAGAAATGAAATCAATATTTAGTAGATCCGCCTTTTGCAGAAATTACAGCCTCTAAACGCTTCCTGCAGGTTCCAATGAGAGTCTGGATTGTGGTTGAAGGTATTTTGGACCATTCCTCTTTACAAAACATCTCTAGTTCATTCAGGTTTGATGGCTTCCGAGCATGGACAGCTCTCTTTAACTCACACCACAGATTTTCAATTATATTCAGGTCTCAGGAGTGAGATGGCCACTCCAGAACGTTGTACTTGTTCCTCTGCATGAATGCCTTAGTGGATTTTGAGCAGTGTTTTGAGTCGTTGTCTTGTTGAAAGATCCAGCCCCGGCGTAGCTTCAGCTTTGTCACTGATTCATGGACATTGGTCTCCAGAATCTGCTGATACTGAGTGGAATCCATGCGTCCCTCAACTTTGACAAGATTCCCAGTATCTGCACTGGTCACACAGCCCCACAGCATGATGGAACCACCACCATATTTTACTGTAGGTAGCAGGTGTTTTTCTTGGAATGCTGTGTTCTTTTTCCTCCATGCATAATGCCCCTTGTTATGCCCAAATAACTCAATTTTAGTTTCATCAGTCCACAGCACCTTATTCCAAAATGAAGCTGGCTTGTCCAAATGTGCTTGAGCATACCTCAAGCGGCTCTGTTTGTGCTGTGGGCGGAGAAAAGGCTTCCTCTGCATCACTCTCGCATACAGCATCTCCTTGTGTAAAGTGTGCCGAATGGTTGAACGATGCACAGTGACTCCATCTGCTGCAAGATGATGTTGTAGGTCTTTGGTGCTGGTCTGTGGGTTGACTCTGACTGTTCTCACCATTCGTCGCTTCTGTCTATCCGAAATCTCTCTTGGTCTGCCACTTCGAGCCTTAACTTGAACTGAGCCTGTGGTCTTCCATTTCCTCAATATGTTCCTAACTGTGAAAACAGACAGCTTAAATCTCTGGGACAGCTTTCTGTATCCTTCCCCTAAACCATGATGGTGAACAATCTTTGTCTTCAGGTCATTTGAGAGTTGTTTTGTGACCCCCATGTTGCTACTCTTCAGAGAAAATTAAAGGAGGAGGGAAACTTACAACTGACCCCCTTAAATACTCTTTCTCATTATAGGATTCACCTGTGTATGTAGGTCAGGGGTCACTGAGCTTACCAAACCAATTTGAGTTCCAATAATTAGTTCTAAAAGTTTTGGAATCAATAAAATGACAACGGTGCCCAAATTTATGCACCTGCCTGATTTTGTTTGAACAATTATTGCACACTTTCTGTAAATCCAATAAACTTCATTTCACTTCTCAAATATCACTGTGTGTGTCTCCTATATGATATATTTAACTGACATTTTTTATCGTATTAACCAATGATTTATACAGGAAAATAATGACTATTAACAAGGTTGCCCAAACTTTTGCATCCCACTGTAAATATCTAAAAAAATATAAGATTTTAGATCTTGCCATAACATTATACAGTATAAGTGGCAATTCATCATACTGGTACCTAGGAGACCTTCTCCACTGGAGCCTAATAACTATAGACTTGGTGGGATGGTGAGCATAATGCTTTAGCTGAGCAGAATTTCTATCTTCTTTGGGGGTGTTTCCCCCTTTCAAAGACAGGTTGGCAACATTAAGCTGGCTAAATGTACTGTAAGTGCCAATACTTTGAGATGGCCCCACAGCTTTCCTAGTTTTAGTACACAATAATGCCAACATATACTTTGAAATCCTGAAATAGAATTGTCAGGATTGAAAATGGATGAATAAAAAATAAATAAAATCAGTTTCTCTGGTGTGTTTTTTATATATACAGTGCATCCGGAAAGTATTCACAGAGCATCACTTTTTCCACATTTTATTATGTTACAGCCTTATTCCAAAATAGATTAAATTCATTTTTTTCCTCAGAATTCTACACACAACACCCCATAATGACAACGTGAAAAAAGTTTATTTAAGGTTTCTGCAAATTTATTAAAAATAAAAAAACTGAGAAATCACATGTACATAAGTACTCACAGCCTTTCCTCAATACTTTGTCGATGCACCTTTGGCAGCAATTGCAGCCTCAAGTCTTTTTGAATATGATGCCACAAGCTTGTCACACCTATCCTTGGCCAGTTTCATCCATTCCTCTTTGCAGTACCTCTTAAGCTCCATCAGGTTGGATGGGAAGCGTCGGTGCACAGCCATTTTAAGATCTCTCCAGAGATGTTCAATCGGATTCAAGTCTGGGCTCTGGCTGGGCCCCTCAAGGACATTCACAGAGTTGTCCTGAAGCCACTCCTTTGATATCTTGGCTGTGTGCTTAGCGTCGTTGTCCTGCTGAAAGACGAACCATCGCCCCAGTTTGAGGTCAAGAGCGCTCTGGAGCAGGTTTTCATCCAGGATGTCTCTGTACATTGCTGCAGTCATCTTTCCCTTTATCCTGACTAGTCTCCCAGTTCCTGCCGCTGAAAAACATCCCCACAACATGATGCTGCCACCACCATGCTTCACTGTAGGGATGGTATTGGCCTGGTGATTAGCGGTGCCTAATGTCCTCCAAACGTGACGTCTGGCATTCACACCAAAGAGTTCAATCTTTGGTCTCATCAGACCAGAGAATTTTGTTTCTCATGGTCTGAGAGTCCTTCAGGTGCCTTTTGGCAAACTCCAGGCGGGCTGCCATGTGCCTTTTACTAAGGAGTGGCTTCCGTCTGGCCACTCTACCTGATTGGCGGATTGCTGCAGAGATGGTTGTCCTTCTGGAAGGTTCTCCCCTCTCCACAGATGACCTCTGGAGCTCTGACAGAGAGACCTTCGGGTTCTTGGTCACCTCCCTGACTAAGGCCCTTCTCCCCAGATCGCTCAGTTTAAATGGCTGGCCAGCTCTAGGAAGAGTCCTGGTGGTTTTGAACTTCTTCCACTTATGGATGATGGAGGCCACTGTGCTCATTGGGACCTTCAAAGCAGCAGAAAGTTTTCTGTAACCTTCCCCAGATTTGAGCCTCAAGACAATCCTGTCTCGGAGGTCTACAGACAATTCCTTTGACTTCATGCTTGGTTTGTGCTCTGACTTGAACTGTCAACTGTGGGACCTTATATAGACAGGTGTGTGCCTTTCCAAATCATGTCCTGTCAACTGAATTTACCACAGGTGGACTCCAATTAAGCTGCAGACACATCTCAAGGATGATCAGGGGAAACAGGATGCACCTGAGCTCAATTTTGAGCTTCATGGCAAAGGCTTTGAATACTTATGTACATGTGATTTCTCAATTTTTTTATTTTTAATAAATTTGCAAAATCCTCAAGTAAACTTTTTCACATTGTCATTATGGGGTGTTGTGTGTAGAATTCTGAGGAAAAAAATGAATTTAATCCATTTTGGTATAAGGCTGTAACATAACAAAATGTGGAAAAAGTGATGCGATGTGAATACTTTCCGGATGCACTGTATATATATATATATATATATATATATATATACAAAATTAATATAGACTTTAATTTCTAGTTCAATTTATATTTTGGTGACTCATTTCTTGGGCCTCACCTTTACTATTAAGGGTGAACATTCTTTACGTACTTAGATTAGTATACAGTACTTTGAGACTAAAGGCACATGGCTATGTGTGTGTGTGCTGGTATTTGTGTCTTCTGCAAACAGTTGTCTACATCAAGAGCTGGCCCCAGCCTTGACCTTACATTCTGTTTAACTCAGTTTAGTTTTTTATAGCCCTCTTCACTGAGTAAATTCTCATAGCCTTCACACACCATTTACACCTATAATGTCATGGCACAAATAATTAAACCATACGGCATTTTCACAAATTATGCTGAATTCAATAAAACAGATCAAATTTCAATCTCATTAATATAAAATCACAACTTACGTACATTGTTGTTGAGATACAGTATGGTCAACTAACATAAAAAACTTCAGTTAACAGCATTCCTCAAGAAAATAAAAATTTTGGTTGTCCGTAGTCAGTTAACAAAGTCACAGCTCCGGTGACATTGACCAACAGGTCTCCCACCTGTCAATTAGTTTGTGTTTTAGGCAGTCTAATGAGAAGACCAAATCCTTGCATCCCAGGACTCCAACTATGCTTGGTATTATACAGTGCTCATAGATGTTATTCACCCCTTCGAGGTTTTTACATTTTGTTGAATCACAGTGGATTTAATTTGGCTTTTTTTGACACTGATTAACAGAAAAATACTTTAATATTAGAGTGAAAACAGATTGCTACAAAGTGGCCTCAATTAAATAGAAATAGACAAAATAATTGGGTGATTGTGCAAGAAGAACGCTAGTGATGGAAACCACCAAAAGACCTGTGAGAACTCTGAAGGGGTGACAGGCTATAGTGACACTGGAGGGAGGCTGTGCAGACAGCAAGTGATGACTGGGTGCTTCACCTGTCACAGTTGTATAGAAGAATGGAAAAGAAAAAAATGCACATAGCATCTCAGCAGAAGGCACATGGGAGACTACTGTAAGGATGCTTCTCGGCTGTACTGTAGGTCCTCAAAGGCTTGTGAGGGTTGTGGTCTCCGGCCGGGGCTGGAGCCCAGCCGGGATGCCCAGGAGGATGAGAGGAGGGCTTGTGCCTCCTCCAGACCGCGAGGGGGCGTCCGTCCTGGTTATGTTGGGGGCCTCGGGTAGGGGGCTTGGAAGCCCAGCCCTGTAGGGACCCGTGGCCACCGCCAGGCGGCTCCCCAGTGCCTATTTATCCCGGGAGCCCGGCACTTCCGCCACACCAGGAAGTGCCGGGGAAGACGACAGGCTTCCGGGAGCGCAGCCGGCACTTTTGCCACACAGGGGTGTGGCCAAGACTAATTGCCGGGAAGCAGCAGGAGCCCATCCGGGTTCCCATAAGAGGGGCCGCCTCCCTCCAGTCATTGGTGGATGTCGGGAGGTAGCGATACAGAGCTGGGGAGAGGATTGTAGGCCGCCAGGAAGAGAAGGCACAAAGACTGTGAGCCCTGGACTTTGGGGGAATCGGTGCAAGAGGCACTAGGGTTGATGCACGAACTTGTAAATATTGTAAATAAACAGTGTGTTGGGTGAACTTATGATGTCCGTCTGTGTGTGTCCGGGCCAGCTTTCACAGGGTGGAGAGTACAATGAATGCAGCTAAAAAAACAATTTATAACCTGCGGCTTTAAAAAAGATTTGTTTCCCAGCAAGTCAACATCCCCAAAGCATAAAGCTAAAACAACACAGGAATGGTTCAAAAACAACATTGTTAATGACCTGGAGTGGCCGAGTCAGACTCCACATCTCAAATCACTCCATCACTCCTTATCCTCCTGGACCTCACAGCTGCATTTGATACGGTAGATCATAATATTCTCCTTCATCGTCTTCACTATATGATTGGACTTTCTGGCTTTGCTTTGGAGTGGTTTGAGTCCTATCTTACTGATAGGGCTGAGGATGTGGCCCTGGGGGATGCTAAATCTCGTACCCACACTGTCACCTGTGGGGTCCCACAAGGATCAGTCCTTGGGCCGACCATTTTTAATATCTACATGCTAACCCTGGGCCACATCATCCGCAAGCATGGAGTTTCATTCCACTGTTATGCCAATGATACGCAGCTCTATGTGAAACTGGATTCGACTTCTCTTACACCTTCATCAACTCTTACCTCTTGCTTGGATGAGACTGAGGCCTGGATGTCCAAGAACTTCCTCAAGATGATCAGCACTAAAACTGAAGCTCTTTTAATTGGCACCCCCCATCAACTTCGTTCCTCTGTAAATTTTATTTCCTTTTCTGACCATACTATTATCCTCTCCCCTTCTGTTACAAATCTGGGTGTCAAGTTAGACTCTCATCTATCATTTGAGGCACATGTCCATCACCTTTGTAAAATTGCTTTCTTTCATCTCCAAAACATAGCCAAACTCCGTCCCTACCTCTCCCTCTGTGATGCTGAAAAACTGGTTCATGCCTTTGTTTCATCCAGGCTGGATTATTGTAATGCACTCCTCATCGGGATCCCCGGCAAAACCCTTCAAAAGCTCCAACAAATTCAAAATAGTGCTGCAAGAATCCTGATGAGGGTGCGGAAATATGAACACATTTCACCAATCCTCCGGCTCCCTATCCACCTCCGTATCAAATACAAACTCTGTCTGCTCACTCACCAGTGCATCCATGGAAATGCTCCACAATATCTGAAGGAACTCCTAAATACTACAATCCACTGCAAGAAACCTCCATTTTGCAAATACCCACCGCCTTCGCCCCCCTGTGACCAAACTTCATACAATGGGTGACCGAGCCTTTGCAGTTGCTGCTCCATGGCTCTGGAATGGCCTACCAGTGAGCCTAAGAACACAGCAGACTGTGGGCTGTTTTAAAAAATCAGCTAAAGACTTTTCTATTTAGGAGAGCATATTAACAAAAATGCAAAAATTATTGTTGTTTTATCTCTGTTTTTATCTTGCTTTGCCTTTGTTTAAACTTTTTATGTAGCACTTTGAGATTTACTGCCAATGTAAAGTGCCCTATAAATAAAATTAATTATTATTATCATTATTATTATAAATTAATAGGGCAGTGGTTCTCAAACTGTGGGGTGGGCCCCCCAAGGGGGGTGCAAAGTAACAAAAAGGGGGGCTCGAAGATGTGAAAAAAAGAAAACAAAAATCAAAAATATGAAAAATACATCATTGAAACCAAAACAAATTAACTTAAACTACATTCTGATACTATAAAAATAAATACAGAGTTAGATAAATGTCGATAAAAGTTAAGTAGGCATAATAAAATATGCATCTATGATATATTATTAATTAAAAAAGAACAAATTGGTATTAGTGGGCTCCTTTCAAAAAAATGTTACGGGGGCGCGATAAAAACTGTTCCGAAAACTCGGGTCACAAATAAAGGTTGAGAAACGCTGCAATAGAGAATTGCTGGCTGGACTTGAAAAAGGCTGTTCGCTCATGATCCCCGTGTAACCTGACAGAGTGTTAGCAGCTTTATAAAGAAGAATTGGGAAAACAGCAGATTTACAAAGCTGTTAGAGACCTGTGCATACTTAGGTGATCAGTTATTTTGTGCTTTATATCTGTTAATTAATTTAGATCACTTTATAGAGAGCTGGTTTCACTTTGACATTGAAGAGTAATTTTTGTATTGATCAATGTAAAAAAAAGCCAAATTAAATCCAATGAGATTCAGTGTTCAGCAGTGGGTCTGTCTGCGGAGAGAATGCTGACCTCGTCGCTTACCTTGGCAGCGACATTCATGTCTCTGGCGACTCTTCCCATGAAGTCAGTAGACTGGGAGAGCATGGGGGTTCATGAGGTTGCTTGGATGGGGGTGTGTGTTGCTCTCGATATCTTTTCAAAAAGATGAAGATCCAAGTCTTTAGAGTCCTGGTGCTTCCTGTCTAGCTATATGGTTGTGAGACATGGATGCTATCCAGTGACCTGAGACGAAGACTAAGGTCCATTGGTACTATGCCTCCTCAGAAAAAAACATTAGGTACTGCTGGCTTGACTTTGTGTTGAATGAGCAGTTGCACATGGAGTCCTGAGCATCAGTTACGGCACTAGGGCTTTGTGGCACGATTCACCGAGGGTGATCAGGATCTTAGGATCTTCATTGATGAAGACCAGAGCCAAGAGGACGCCTGTGTAATACCTGCCATCGGCAGATAGGCAGTCATTTCTAGGGAGTGGGACTGAAACGCGTGTCTGCCTGGGGGGGTTGCCAATTGGGACCCCGAACTGTTTTGTCTTGTGGTGGGGGTGGCAATATGCCGTACCAGTACATGCTCCTCAACCTGACCTGACCTGAAGTGGCACCAAGAGCTACAGCAAGACATCAAGAATAGAAGCAGAATAGAGAGGGTTCAGTAACAGTTCATAGTGACTGACATGTATGTAATAATACTTGGGCTTGTATTTGCTCTGACTTGTGTTGATAATAACAAATATGTTCTGAGATATTTCAGGTAAGGAAAACAATTTCAAGGTAGGTACTTATACTCAGTAATCATGGCATCAGAGATTGGAGATGTGAACTCCACTTGATAGGCCCCCTTGCCATTTAGACAAGAACCCCACTCTGTTAACTAGGGTATGGTGCTATGTAGTTGGCTCACCAGTAAAGAATCTCAGTTTATTTGCCAGGCAAGGAACAGAAACAGAAGGAGAGCTCACTTATAGGAATTTGACAGACCCTGTATGTCTGATATTTGCAACATACTTAACAATTGGCTTTGCATCTTGATCCACACAGGTTCTCCTAGTGGACACACCATGTAAACTGAGACATTGTGCAAACTGTAATTTAACAGAGCTGATCACAAGACATTCTCATGTAACGGACACGTGGCATGTCGCTATCTTACATCCACAAGCACACAACATCTCAGCACTACTTCCTGCGTGGGTTTTAAATATTTTCATTTGATTTGGTTTCCTGATGTCTGGCAGCAGTGGACCATATAAAGACGAGACGCTCAGTCTTGAATACACCTCCTTAAGGTTATTTCAGTATTGTCTGACCGTCTACTGTTTTAAAGCATGTGAGGCATATCACAGTCTGTTCGTAGTTAAAGATGTGACATCACGAGATGAAACTTGCCAGCACAAAGCTATGTCCTTGACTGCTCACCAGGAATTCAACTGTTCTGCTTCACAGCAGATAAAAAGTAGAACAGAACGTAAACCACGGCAGTCTAAAATCTGAGAAATGTGTAACAGAGCCAATAATAAGGAAGGCTGATGAATATTTGGAGAGCTGCTTTTCTCGAGTTTTAAAGCCTGGATTATCCAAAGACTCACTGATGCTGAAGGACTGCTGTTTGTTCATTTTAAGGAGGTACGAACAATATGAAAATATAAAGTATATACTCAGATATTTAATATTTTAAACTCGTGGTCAATCAAAAGAAAACCAGCATGCAATTTTTAGTTGTTAGATATGATACCATCTCTCTGTTTTCTGTACCTGTTAGCTCAAATTCAAAGCAGGATCCAACCCTGGATGGAGCAACAGCCCATCACATTAGTACACCCCCACACATATACTCCCATAGCTAAGCCACTTTAGAGTTTTCAGTTACCATCACATGTGCACCTTTGGCATACGGGAGAGAAATCAGAGTACTTGAAGAAAAATCTGTGCAGACACAGAAAGATCATGCAGACTGTACATGGAAAGGGAGCGGACAAGAATTCTGTACTGTAAGTTGTGAGGTGGCAGCAGCATGCACTAGCAGGCTACTCTGCAGTCCTAAATATAATAAAAGCATTCATTAATGCGGTGGTCTTATTGCTACTGTTTTGTTTGACTCCAGTTTGATTCCTACCTGGGCTGCTGTCGTTTTCAAAAAAGAACATGCAAGTCTCCCGTGAGACAGTTTGTTATTAACAAGTGGCTGATACAGAAAGTATTCAGGGCCCCATCACCTTCTGCACACATTATTATGTTGTAGAGCTGGGCAGTGTGGTGCAGTGGTTAAGGCTTTGCACTTTGAACCTGAGTTTGTACTGGCACCGTGTGGCCATGAGCAAGTCACTTCATCTGCCTGTGCTCCGGTTGGGAAAACAAAAGACATGGAATCAGTTGTATCTTAAATGTTGTTCCAGATAAGGGCATCAGCCAAACATGTACATTTAATTTTAAATGGATAAATTAGCTATTTTCCCAATCAGTCTACACTCAAAAACCCACAATGACAAAGTGAAAACATGTTTTCAAAAACCGAAATGTCTCATTTATATAAGTATTCAGATCCTTTACTGTGGTGCTCCAAATTGTGGTCAGCTATTCAAAACCCTTAACCTGAAGTTCTGCAAGGCTATACTATAAAATTTAGCTTAAAAAATGAATAAGTAAAAAGGAAAAAAATAAAAGAGGTGGATATCAGCTTCCACCTACTTCCTTTGGGTTTTTGGGGTACATCTTTTCTGGCCCGTATGTGAGATGTTGACAACGGGACACAAAGCATGACAAACTTTTGCTTAGGTTTATGGGTTTGAAAGGCCAGTATGGATTTAGTGTAATAGCCAAGAGGGACTTCCAGTACCAATAATGGTGATCCCTGTCAGTAGGTGAAGTTGTTGCAACAGCCTTAAGGTTTGTCTTTCCGAAGTGCCTGTTTCTACACCTTTTTTAACCTCTATTTTCCTCTGTTTCCAGTTTGTACAGCTTAGCTTTTCATTGCTGTGCTTTCTGTTCAGCTATACATTCTCAGTGATTTATTTCTTTAATACTCTTGCAAATAACATTATCCTAATTAACTCCCATATAAAGTCATTATAAACCATAAAGGTCATTGAACTTTTGTTCAGAAGTTCTTGACTGCTTCAGCCCTTCAGTTTCATGTCCTGGATTTCTGTCAGGTTCTTCTTATTTGCTGAAGTCAAACCACATGCAGGTCATGAGCTGTAAGCATTTAATTTGTTCCTACAATTTAATTTCAGGCATTCTGCTCCAGGCCTGACTGCTTTCTTTGACATGGCAATCAGTTTTCAATGACTCAATCAAATTTGAAGTCAACCACGTGTGAATGGAGACTAAGCACACTCATGAGTTTTGTTTGTTCAGCATTGTACGTTTTTCACAGCTTTAATTTCGTAATGCAGGCAAATCAGTACTGCGTGCATAGCCATGAAGTAAAGGAAAAGTTTACTTGGAGACATGGTAAATAAGACTTTGAACCCTAATAAAACTAACATTGCTTAAATTTTGAAAAGATCAGACTTTGGTTATTATTTCTCTGTAGAGTTTCATGCCAATATCCTATGCTCGCATGAATTTGTTTCCAGATCCACCAGTTTGCTCCCAGATTAGGTTGATTGGCCTCCCTACTAAGTGAAAGAGTCCTGTTGATGGATTGAGGTAGCAAGTTGGGTGCAAGCTTTTCTTACACCTGATGGCTTCTGGGATAGGTCTTGCTACATTATATTTTAATATGCCATATTTGGAGCCCAAATGATGAACATCCACGACCAAGTCATTCTGAATTTTTATCCAAATATAAAGTTTTTAAATATATTATGTTCAAATTTGCATCTCTTTTTTACAAAAAGGGAGACCTGTTAGGGACAGGGATTATCATGAGTTGAATTTATATATCTATATATGTGGATATGACACAGCTGAGTCACAGCTCCTGAGGACTCCATTTAAACCTCATCTTGCTCTCTGGCTGGGCAGAATTTACATTTTCTCCCTGTGGATTTTTCAAAAAGTTCTATGGTTTCTCCAAACATCATAAAGAGAGATGTATGTGCCATTTCCTCCTGGAATATACTGGCCCACCAGCTACAGCAGGTATCTGCATGACAAAGTATTTATTGTTGGTGATTTTAACATACACGTTTGTTGTCCATTGAAACCTTTGGTTAATGACTTTTTTAATCACTATTGGACTCATTTGATTTTATCCAGCATATTAATACACCTTCCCGGGTCCTCCCTGCATGAAGTTTTCATGTTATCCCCGTGTCTGCGTGGGTTTCCTCCGGGTACTCCGGTTTCCTCCCACAGTCCAAAGACAAGCAGGTTAGGTGCATTGGCGATTCTAAATTGTTCCTTGTGTGTGATTTGTGTGCTGTGTGTGTGTGCCCTGTGGTGGGCTGGCGCCCTGCCCGGTGTTTGTTTCCTGCCTTGCGCCTTGTGTTGGCTGGGATTGGCTCCAGCAGACCTCCGTGACCCTGTAGTTAGGATATAGAGGGTTGGATAATGGATGGATGGATATTAATACGCCAACTCACTCTCTCGGTCACACCCTTGATCTCGGTCTTACACGTGATATTTCAGTTAATAATATTGATTTATGTGATGTTTCTTTTACTGATCACTTTTCTATAATGATGGATTTGAATATTACTGTTGATGTTCCTACTACTAGTTGTGCTCCACGCTGTTCTCGCTTTTTAAATTCTTCTATCATATCCGATTTTAAAACCATATTCTTCAGTCTTGATGTACATGTTCAATATGATGGTATCAATGATTCTGTTTTAGAATTTAATTCTTCTTGTAAAACGGTTTTAGACTCAATTGCTCGACTCAAGATACGCTGTAATAAGGGAAGACCTGCTCCCTGGCTGAATGAAACTACGTGACCGCTACGCCACGTCTGTCGAACTGCAGAACGGAGTAGGAAAAAAGATGGACTGATTGTTTCTAAACAGATTGTTAGAATTTCTTTATTCAGCTTCCAGGCTGCAGTTAAGAAAGCTAAACATGATTTTGCTGATTTAGTATCCCATCATTTTAGGAATTCTAGGGTTTTATTTAATTCAATTAATGCGGCCATTCACCCTCATTCTGTGACGGGATTAAATAATACTGTTCTTTCATGTGAGCAGTTTCTTTCATTCTTTGTCTGTAAAACTGATACAATCCGCTGTGGTATTGTTCCAACTGGCTATGAACTTCCTACTGTTAATCATGGCATTGTCTTGGAATCTTTTGATCTTGTCTCACTTTCACAGTTAAAAAGTACTATTGACACCCTTAAACCTACTCGCAGTCTTCTTGATATTGTACCATCATGCCTCTTAGGGAAAGCCTTTGATGTTCTGGGTCCATCTTTACTAGCCATTATCAATGGTTCTATTAGTGAGGGGTTTGTGCCCTCATTTTTTAAACATGCTGCGGTGCGTCCCTGTCTAAAAAGGCAGAGTTAGATCCTGGAGTTTTAGCCAATTTTCACCAAATTTCCCAATTGCTATTTCTGGCTAAAATATTAGAAAGAATTATTTATAATCAATTGGTTAATCACCTTAACTCCAATAATTTTTTTGAGATTTACCAATCTGGCTTTAGGTGTTATCATGGTGTTGAGATGGACCTCCTAAAAGCATTCAATGACATCTCTATTATTACTGACTCAGGTGGTGCTGCAGTCCTTGTCCTCCTTGACCTGTCCACTGCCTTTGACACTATTGACCATGAGCTATTGCTGTTGTTGCTTGAACATCTTGTTGGGGTTAAAGGAGCTGCTCTTAACTGATTCAGGTCATATCTAATTGGTAGACACTTTTCAGTGACTTTAAATTCCTCGTTTTCGTTTACTGCTCCTCTTAAATGTGGTGTTCCTCAGGGATCCATTTTGGGTCCTATTTTTATTCTCTATATATTTTTACCCTATTTGGGCTATTTTTAGGAAATTTAACATTTCTTTTCACTGCTATGCTGATGATACTCAGGTTTATATTCCTGTCTGCAACTCTGCAATGAATCAACTGCACAACTGTCTTTCTGGACTAAAATCCTGGATGGCTAATAATTTTCGTGATCTGAATCAAAATAAAATGGAGGTGCTTATAGTGGGTCCATCAGCTAAAGCCCAAATTTGTCTTGGACTTCTCAGTTCTTTCTCTGTCTTTTGCAAACCGCAATCTTGGTGTTATTTTTCACAGTAACCTCTCTTTTGAGAAACAGATTAATTCTTTAGTTATAAGTTGCTTTTTCCAGCTTTGTCTTTTAGGTAAGAGCAAGCCTTTTTTATCTTTTAGGGATCTTGAGAAAGCTACTTATGCCTTTATCTTTTCTTGCCTTGATTACTGCAACTCGCTGTACTCTGGGATTAGCAAATCCCTGATACGCAGGTTACAGTTGGTCCAGAATGCTGCCGCTCGCTTTCTGGTTGGGGCAAGAAAGTATGACTCTGTTTCTCCAATATTAGCTTCTTTACACTGGCTGCCTGTCAGTTTTAGAATTGATTTTAAAATCTTGCTGCTAGTTTTTAAATCTTTACATGGGCTTGCTCCTGCCTATTTATCTGAATTGTGTGTTTTACAACAGCCATCTAGAGTGTTTAGATCTTCTGGTCAGTTGTCTCTTGTTGTCCCTCGTACCAAGTGTAAAACTAAGGGGGACAGGGCCTTTACAGCTGCTGCTCCTCGCCTGTGGAACCCTTTAACTCATCACATAAAGGAGTCCTCTACAATTGAACTGTTCAAAACGAGATTAAAAACTCATTTCTATTCACTTGCTTTCTGTGACCTTCGGTAATACTGATGGTTTCCTCATTAGCCAGGTTTCCATCCAAGGAGTTTTTGCGAAAAAATATTTAGCGCTTCAAATTTTAGCTGATGGAAATGCTAATTATCGATAAAATGTTGTACATGTCGACATAATATTTTTCCGTTTAACTTTAGCGCATAAATTCCATATCGATACTTCAGATGTTGCAAAAACTACATTGGAAACATTTTTTGTTGGAAAAAAAGGGCTTTAACGCAAATAAATGTGTCACATGATACATTTTCATCACGTGCAATCAAAACAAGAATAGCGGAGCGGTTCGCATGGTCTGATGAAGAGCCTCGTTATTTCTCGTGATGAGCCAATGCAGTAGCGGATAGGCTGGGTCTCCTGCTACTAAAAGAGGTACCTGAACTCCCTCCACATCAACTGTAGCCTGGGGGTGTCTCTAAGGATGTCTAATACAAAAACCGCAAAGGTAGTTTACTATGCCAGTCAAAATATTTAATAAACCGTGTGTTTCATTATCTAAACATTTTTTTTCTTATTATTAAATGGCAGATGTTTTAGCATATATGAGAAATTCTCTCATTAATATTAACTTTAGTTTTTTTTTTATTAAACGTTGTTATTTTGTATTAATTCAAATTTCAGTTTTAATTAAAAACCTTAAGGGAAGCAGGTTACAGTACTAATTCAGTTGTTATCGCACTGAGAAGGGATGTTGAAAGGTAGGCTCACCTGTACAGATCCGATGCTGCAAACATAGCTGCATCATGGGCACTTCCAGGAGTGCCAACGCAAATGTCTCATATCATGCACCTGTCATTAACAAGGGCATGGAGAACAATAGATGGCCACCCTTTGCGATTAATGTAATCGCGGGAGCCTTCCGTCGGGGGAAGAATAGGCACATGCGTGCCATCCAGCGCATCGTAAATCTGTGGCACAAGATGCACCAAGGAATTGCGGTATGCAATTTCATTGGCCTCCGTTATAGTCAGAAATCTGATATAACGTTGCATTCATTTTTCTTTAATAGCGGTGCACACAGCATATACACATTGATGGACGGTAGTTTCGAAAGTTTCTCCAACTACTCTATGCTCGGCGCAGGTTGCCAGCTTGTAAAGGGCGATGGCAATCCGCTTTTGGGTTGGAACCGGTGGTCGATGGCAACCTGTGATTGGTGCAACATCAGGACTGATGAATCCACACAACATCTCAAACGTCGGTCGTGTCATTCTAAAATGTTGCAGCCAGAGATTTTCTGTAAAGTGTCTCTCCACCACCTCCTCCCAGAAGGTCTTATTTCGTCGTCTCTTCCATACCCGTGGGTTTCGTCGCACTGGGGTACTTTCTTCGAGCTCTAGGGCTATCGGACAAGCAACTGCTTCATTCTGCTGTCGTCTTCTGATATTATGTACAATTCCAATTATTTGTAAAAACTGAAATAACAGTAAGCTGGCAAATTTCAAAAAACTGTCTAAATAATCTCTCCATTTCTTTGTTTCTTTGTTTAGTGGAGGGGTGTAACGTGGAAAACAAAAGGTAGATAATTTGCGACATCCACAAAATTATGTATGGAAACCGCTCACGGGCAGATTTTTTTTCGCAATACAACAAAACTTATGCGACAGTTCGTTTTGGGGGGGATGACATCATCACGCACACCATTTTATCGATAAAAAGCCAGTTGGATGGAAACAGGCTGGAGACAGCAAATTTCGCACATTTTTTTAACGTATATTCTGTTTGTCGATAACAAAACGTCGCAAAAAACTGGATGGAAACTTGGCTATTGTGATTATGTAATCTTACTTCTATTTATTATTTACAGTATTTTATTTATATTCATTTATTTTATTTCTATTTATCTTATTTATGTTAATTGTATGTTTTTTCTTCTTTTATTGTAAAGCACTTTGGCCACAGAATTCCTATGTTGTTTTAAATGTGCTATATAAATAAATTGACATTGACATTAACATGACATGTTAATCAATAAAAGGAGTTAAATAATTGGAAGAAATGTCACTAAGAGACAAAAAGGTGGAATGTGAGTGGTAACACCTCACAAAGGGAAAAGCAAAGTGCAAAATTCCAAAGCAGAAAGTAGCAACAGAAAACACAAAAGGCTCCTAAATGATGCTAGAAACAACTGTTTTTTGTCCATGCAATGGTAATTTCATGGATGGCAACTATTGGGAACTGTACTCTTAATAATATTAAGACTGTATGATGTCTTTCTAAAAATATTCATTACGCACATTTATTTATTGAATTTGTTTATTTATTTATGAATTTGTTTATACAGTGCAGAATTTGATGGCCAGGGAGAACAAAAGAACAAATGGTATAAAAGCAGCAAAAATAGTGCACTAGTGCAACCTAATTTTTTTTATTAAAAAATAAAGTATTGTAATACATTCTTGTTTATCACAGTGGAAGAGAGTGAAGATGTGTTGCATAGTGGTTGGAGTTTTGCTCTCCTCTGTACACTTCACAATTACACTACTATTACCTGGCAGGCAATGTGGTGTAGTGGTTATGGCTTTGGACTTCAAACCCTGCAGTTGTGGGTTCAAATCCAACTACTGACATCACTGTGTGACCCTGAGCAAGTCACTTGACCTGCCTGGGCTCCAACTGGAAATCCAAAAGAAATATAACCAATTGTATCATAAATGTAGTAAGTCACTGTGGATAAAGGCATCAGCCAAATAAGTAAAAGTACTACTATATTATAAAAAGTAAGAGCAAGACCAAAAACTGACAAAAAGCTTTCATTGCAGTCTGTGGGGCATTCCCTTAAGGCAATGAGACAACAGGTTTTTTTTTTTTTTATTCCAAAGTGGCCGTGTTAAGATAAAAACAACAAAATAAAATGTATCTATATTGCACATTTTGTATAAAAATAAGTAGTGAGATAAAAATTGAACATACACATTGAAAATCTGTAATTTGAAAGTCTGCAAAAGTTGAAGAGGTAAAAGTCAAGTTTTGATTTGATAACATATGCTATGGACATACAACCAGACAGGACAGAGAAAAAAGCTGCAAAAGACTTGTACAACTGACCGGTAGATCTAAGCTCTCTGGATGGCTGGTGTAAAATACACAATTCAGATAAATAGGCAGGAGCATGCTCATGTAAAGATTTAAAAACTAGCAACAAAATATTTTTAAGTCAGTTCTGAAACTGACAGGTAGCCAGTGTAAAGAAGCTAATACTGGAGAAGCAGAATCAAACTTTCTTGCCCCAAACAAAAAACGGGCAGCAGCATTCTGAAACAACTGCAACCTGCATATCAGGGATTTGTTGATCCCAGAATACAATGAGTTGCAGTAATCAAGATGAAAAAAGATAAATGTATGAGCAGCTTTCTTAAGATCCCTAGGAGATAAAAAAGGGTTGACCTTAGCTGAAAGACGAAGCTGGAAAAAGCAACTCTTGACTACATAATTAATCTGTTCCTCAAAAGAGAGGCACTAATTTTATTTTAATTGAGATCCAGAAAATAGTCAGCCATCCAGGATCTTAGTTCAAAAACACAATTACACAGAGTTACAAAAAGGAATATAAACCAACAGGGAGCATAACAGTGAAAAGAAATATTAAATTTCCTGAAAATAGCTACCTATTAGATAGATAGATAGATAGCTAGCTAGCTAGATAGATAAATAGATAGATAGATAGATAGATAGATAGATAGATAGATAGATAGATAGATAGATAGATAGATAGATAGATAGATACTTTAATAATCCCAAGGGGAAATTCACAAAGATGAAGACATATAGACAATAAAATAGTACCCAAAATGGATCCCTGAGGAGCACCATATTTAACAGGAACAGTAGACGAGAAACAGGAATTGAAAGACACTGTAAAGTGTCCACCAGTAAGAAATGACCTGACCCAGCTGACAGCAGCCCCTTTATGCTCCTCCCCAGATGTTCAAGCCACAACAGCAAGATCTCTTGGTCAATAATGTCAAAAGCTGCAGAAAAGTCTAGGAGGACAAGTAATGAGAGAGATCTAATTGAATACTTTCAGGAGGGCTGTCACAACACCATGAAAACAGCGAAAGCCAGATTGATTGCTCTAAAATAAATTATTGGAGTTAAGATGATCAACCAATTGATTATAAATAATTCTTTCTAATATTTTCGCCAAAAACAACAACTGAGAAATCAGGCAAAAATTAGTTACCACTCCAGGATGTAAATCTGCCTTTTTTAGACAAGGTCACACCACCGCATGTTTAAAAAATGAGGGTACAACCCCCTTACTAATAGAAACATTGATAATAGCTAACAAAGATGGACCCAGAACATCAAAAGTGCCAACTAAGAGGCAAGGTGGAATAACATCAAGAGGGCTGAAAGTAAATTTAAGTGTCTAGTCTAGTTGAAAAAAAAAACAAAGGCACTTGATAATTTAAAAGATTGGTTTTGAGTGATATTTCCTAAACGAGAAAACACAGCCATAGTAACATGTGATTTCAAATTTAGCTATGAACCCATAATAATAATGCATAAAAACTTTATTTCTGATGTGACATGCAAGGCCAGATATTCAAGTTTTTCCTTCTCTTTTACTATAGACAGTAACTAAAGGTGCATGTGTTTTCTTATTTAGTTAAAATAACTTACTACTTGAATATCCTGTAATGCTAGTAAGACAATTAATCAGAGGGATGAGTGCCTCAGGGCTTGCTGTTCTTATATACAGTATATGTATGGCATGTTTAGAAATTATCTAGCCTAATGATGTAAATTGAAAATAATAAAGGGCTTAGAACTGATCTATATGGCACAATGCATATCCTGCATTTCCGACTCCCTATTATAAAACCAGCTTAAAGCATTACCAGAAAGCCAAATTCACTGTTTAAGGGGGTTTATGAGAAGCTGTGATTTAGAACATTAAAAGTAGCACTCAAGTCTGAGTGGACAGGGGCTGATGCAGTATGTTACTTGTATCATTATTTAGCTGAAAGTTATTAATTACTTTAGTAAAATTAATTATAAAACCTGACAGGTGATAGAATTTTTATTCAAGTAATCTTTTAGCTGTTGAAAGATGACTAAAAAAGTAGGTTAAAGATAGGTGTAAAATTATCCAAAACAGAACAGCCAAGATTTTCGTCTTAAGCACAGATTTGACAACTACAGTGTTAAAGAGTCTAGAAAAAAATTCCAGACTCTACTGAACAGTTAACTATGTCAAGTATGTTGTAAATTACATAGGCTGAGACTTTAAAAAAAGGAAGCAGTCAGATGCTTTGAGTTAGGCAGTTATTCTATGAAATTGAGTTAGGCAGTTATTCTATGAAATTCAAGTACATTTGCTTTGATAATTTAAGTTTTATTTTGCTAATTTTGCATGGGAGGAAATCCTACTAACTGTGTTCTTGAAGTCTGTATTAAGTTAAATATTATATTATTAATCATTCCTGTAAAAAAAAGCTACAAAATCTTTGCTGTGTTCATCTGTATCATAGATTGTCAGTAGTTGAAAATAACAACAACAACAACAACAACATTTATTTATATAGCACATTTTCATACAAATAATGTAGCTCAAAGTGATTTACACGATGAAGAAAGAGAAAAGAGACAATGTAGGAATTAAAATCAGAGAACATTAATTATCATAGAATAAAAGTAAGGTCCGATGGCCAGGGAGGACAGAAGAAACAAAAAATAAACCCAGACAGCTGGAGAAAAAATATAATCTTCAGGGGTTCCAGGCCATGAGACCGCCCAGCCCCCTCTAGGCATTATAACTAACATAAATGATTAGTCCTCATTGTATTCAGGGTTCTCATGGAAGGACTTGATGATGACGGTCATGTGGACTTCTGGTTTTTAATCCATCAATGTAGGGACATCATGGTGCTTTGATTAGGTGGTGATGGCGCAGGTTGCCACCACAGAAAACCGGAAAAAGAACAGAAGAGAGAGTAGGGGTTAGTATGGATTTTGGAGCTTCCATGAATAGTAATGATAATTAATTGAATATGCAGAGCATCAGGATTAAATTAAAATGAAGTTATGAGAAGGCTATGTTAAAGTAATGAGTTTTTAGCAGTTTTTTAAAGTGCTCTACTGTATTAGCCTGGCGAATTCCTATTGGCAGGCTATTCCAGATTTTAGGTGCATAACAGCAGAAGGCCGCCTCACCACTTCTTTTAAGTTTAGCTCTTGGAATTCTAAGGAGACACTCATTTGAGGATCTGAGGTTACGATTTGGAATATAAGGTGTCAGACATTCCGATATATAAGATGGGGCGAGATTATTTAAGGCTTTATAAACCATAAGCAGAATTTTAAAGTCAATCCTGAATGACACAGGTAACCAGTGTAGTGACATCAAAACTGGAGAAATGTGTTCAGATTTTCTTTTCCTAGTTAGGATTCTAGCAGCTGCATTCTGCACTCGTTGCAAGTGATTTATGTCTTTTTTGGGTATTCCTGAGAGGAGTGCGTTACAGTAATCTAGTCGACTGAAAACAAAAGCGTGAACTAATTTCTCAGCATCTTTCAATGATATAAGAGGTCTAACTTTTGCTACATTTCTTAAGTGAAAAAATGCTGTCCTAGTGATCTGATTAATATGCAATTTAAAATCCAGGTCATAGTCAACAGTTACCCCTAAATTCTTTACCTGCCTCCTTCCCTCCTTGACGTTTAATCCTAATGCATCAAGTTTATTTCTAATAACCTCATTATATCCATTATTGCTAATCACTAAAATTTCATTTTTTTCTTTATTTATTTTCTTGAGAAATGTACTACTCATCCACTCAGAAACACAAGTAAGACATTATGTTAGTGAAGCAACAGAATCAGGGTCATCAGGTGCTATTGATAAATACAGTTGCATGTCATCAGCATAGCTGTGGTAGCTCATGTTATACAGCGAGATAATCTGACCTAACGGAAGCATGTAGATCGAAAAGAGCAGCGAACCCAGGATAGAGCCTTGTAGAATACCATATAGAATATCATGTGTCTTTGAAGTATAATTACCACAACTAACAAAGAATTTTCTACCTGCCAGGTAGGATTCAAACCAATTTAAGACACTGCCAGAGAGGTCCACCCACTGACTAAGGCGAGTTCTAAGAATATCGTGATCAATGGTATCAAATGCGACACTCAGATCTAAGAGGATGAGAACAGATAAACGGCCTATGTCTGCATTTACCTGAAGTCATTTACTACTTTAACGAGTGCAGTTTCTGTACTGTGATTTGTTCTGAAACCCGACTGAAACTTATCAAGAGTAGCATGTTTATTGAGGTGGTCATTTAGCTGCGTAATGAATGCCTTCTCTAGAATTTTACTTAAGAAAGGCAGGTTAGAAATAGGTCTAAAAATTTCAAAAACAGAGGAATCAAGATTATTTTTCTTGAGTAGGGGTTTAACTATGGCAGTCTTAAGACAGTCTGGGCAGACCCCCGTATCTAATGACAAATTTACTATGTCAAGAATATTATCAATTAGCTCGCCTGATACTTCTTTGAAAAAACATGTTGATATTGGGTCAAGGACGCAGGTGGAGGGTCTCAGTTGAGAAATTATTTTATATAAATCAGGTAAATCTATCCTGGTGAAAGAATTTAATTTGTTTATAACGGAGTACTGGGGCTTAAGAGGATATGAAGTGTTGGGGAGATATACTTTATTATTTCTAATATCATTAATTTTATGATTGAAAAATACAGCAATAGCTTCACAAGTTTCACTGGAAGTATTCTGGAGGCATTCCATTGAGTTACCTGGGTTTAGCAGACAATCAATCGTAGAGAATAAGACTATGGGATTACTAGCATTGTTATTTATAATTCTAGAGAAATAGCAGCTCCTCTCAAGATGGACTGTGTTATTGTATTCTGTTATTTTAACCTTCACTATCTCATAGTGGATAGTTTAGTTTTTCTCAATTTACGCTCAGCTCTATGGCATGTTCTCTTTAAATCAGACACTCTTTGGGTCTTCCATGGTATAACAATGCTAGAAGATTTTTTAACTATCTTTTCAGGTGTGACTATGTCAGCAGCAGCTCTCACCTTGTATTAATTTTTTCCACCTTACTATTTACAGTACATTATCCTCGCTATTGTAGTTAGCACTACAAACGGACTGGTTGCTTAGAATGTTTGTAAATTTTGAAGCTGCTGATGAATCAAAGAAGCGTTTTTTAACAATATGCTTCTCATGAATGTTTTCTATCATTATTTCTATATTATATAGCAAAAGAAAATGGTCTGATAGACGAATATCAATGATCTGCTTCACATCAGAACATCACTCTTGGATTTCCTACATACATCTTGCCTGAAGAAGGGGCCTGAGTTGCCTTGAATGCCTGCATATTGTAATCTTTTTAGTTAGTCAATAAAAGGTGTCATTTTGCTTGGCTTTTTTCTACATTGTTATTAGCAATTTTGGAGAAATAAGACTCAGATCAGTCTGCTGCATTGGATTTTATTATATGAGTGTAGTGTATAGTGTAACTTTTAATATTGTTTTTATCCATTGTAATGGAAGGCATGGTGTTCCTTTTGGGATAGGTCCCAGCCTCTTACATGGCCGAGAGACCATGGTAATGACTGGGCCAGAGAAAAGGCAGGACGTTCCTTGCCTTAACCAGGAGCTTGTCAGGAAGTCTAACTGTGGATACATTAGAACATCTAGACAAGAATAGGCCATTCAGCCTAACAAAGCTCGCCAGTCCTATCCACTTATTTCTTCCAAAAAAACATCAAGTCGAGTTTTGAAAGTCTTACTGTCTACAACACTACTTGGTAGCTTATTCCAAGTGTCTATTGTTCTTTGTGTAAAGAAAATATCGTTCTTTGTGTAAAGAAACGCTGGCATCTTGGTGCGGATAAAGTAAGGACCCTTACTTGGCTGGAAGGAAAGTCTGTGGGTGGGGATGATACATCAAGAGTAAAAATTTCCCCTGATATGCTAGATGGCCGAGTCCCTGGGTTTCGGTACCTCTTTGGACAACTGCAGGACATACTGGGAGCTGTAATTCCATGAGGCAGCCTTGTTAGGTTCCATGGATTCTGCTGGGGCGGCTTCTGGGGATTGTGATGCCTATTTTCAGAGACTTCCGTTGGACCCAGAAGTGGTTCCTACGTGTTATGCCATAGCACTGGAAGTACTCTAAGGTTCTGTATTTGGAGTTAAGTGGAAGAGGGCAAAGCTCACCTGGGAAGAGTGGAGGAAGGAAAGGGAGAGATGAGAATACTTGTGCTTATACAACTACTGAGAAGAAGCCTTTGTAAGGTATTATAATCATAAATAAACCTTTTATTTCAACCCAGGACACACCATAAACATTTAGCTTTGTGCACTGTCTTTTGAGTTTACAGACTGTTTGAGTTTTCCTAGTAACTAGCTTTCTTATTTTCTGTTGCCACCAGCCTTTAAACATGAGAACCTTGTGAGTGAAATTTTGTTTCAATTAGAACAAGTGATTTCCCTTTTTTTGGCTTTATAAATTATATTACATGAAATGAATTACAAATCAGTCAAACAATGCTTTTCATATCCAACACAACTTATTCTCCCTTATTTTTCCTGAGAACAAGGAAATACAAAGTTGAATATAAGGTATGCACTTGAAGATATTTAGGAGTTCCAAAATTTAACAGAGGTTCGGCACCCATCATTAATTAAGGATAGCATTAATAAAAGCCTTCCAAATGCTAATGAAGATTGGAACATTTCCTAGTAATGTATATTAGATTTTGAATACTTTTGAGGAACTCCTGTTTTTATCTCTATTATGGTAGGTGTAATCTCGCTGAGCCAGATGCATAACATATATACGTCTGGAGACAACTGTGAATGAATTTTGCTTAAAACTGAGTTGGGATATTTAGAAGGATCACTGACTGTCACACTTCTAAACCAATCAAACACCTCATGAAGGTGGCGCTCAAAGAGCAATGGTGCTCTCGTTAACCGGATCTGACAGACAGCAAGCTTCTGAGTACAATGAACTCTCTACTGTTGAAAAGTCTTCTACAAAAAACCCAATTAAAATATAAATGTTTGTCACATGTGCAGAGAGCACATTGCAGGCTTTTAAAATAAATATAACCTGTTGCTAGGGAAAAACCTTTATGTAAAATTAGATTATACATTGGCATTTCAAGACAACTTTGGACTAGAGGTGAAAGTGAAGAATAAGTTGTTTCAGATGATGTGTCTGCTCTGTGCTGTTCAGTTATGATGACAGTGCATGAATCTATGTAAGTCTGAAAGAATTGGCAGCTATGTTTAAGAAAATATGAATTGCAAGATATGTATTTGAAGTAAACAATGTGTCACATCCCATCAAAAGAAAGTGAAAAGGTCTGCAATTAAGCGAGCTGATAATGAAGAGCCACAGAAATGCAGATTTCAGTTCTCAAAACACACAAATCAGTAAATATGCCTAACGACACCAGTAGCCATGAATGTGGCTGCAAAATATATGGTAATATTACTGTCTAACTGGAAATACAAAAATGCCATGCCAGAATATAGCAACAACACTTCAATGTGTAGTAAATATATCCATAAACCACAATGCTTATCTAAAATCTGCTTGCTGTTTTTATAACATATCATGAAGCAACATATCGTAGCAGACAGAAGCACTTCTCAAACAGATGGAGCCAAGTACCTGTAGTGGTCTGTCTATGTGTGTGTGTGCCTATATCTTCTGCTGCAGAGCTCATTGCAATGTACAAATGAATCATTAAGCTTCTGTTACCTTGTGTCATTGAGCTCCTTAAATGCATAACAACAATTTTAGATTTTTATTATCTTTCAGTGTCATATCTTTTGTTCACTTACTGTTGTTTTGTCCCTTAAAGTGCATGGAGTGTAGGAATTGGTGGTGGGTGTTTTAGGAAGAAGCCCTGTGTGTTAGCCTGGTCGTCAGAGGATTTCAATGCTATTCATTGCAAATTTTTTAGAGTTGTTCTCAGACATGTAATCTTGTTTGAGAATCACGTCTGGCCAGGCAAGACTATGGAAGTAAGGTCTGCATTTTTCTAGTTGAATAACATAAGACAACATGTGGAAAATACAGCATAAGCTGTTGTAACAGATTGTTAATTAAGCAGTGATGTTCGACCCTTTTAGTGTTGGGCATTCCCAAAAGATATCACCAAGTGAAGTGCCTGCCTGAGGACTATGTTAGAAATTAAAGTCTTGATATACATTTTGGATAATGCACAAATTAAGGAGGACGTTATTGATTTCCATTCATTATTTGAAATTCTGATTAAAAGGTCCCATTCCCATCACTGCATCCGATTATCTAGGCCACGGGCATCACAAGCTTTAACACTTATTAGGGGATAAGTGACCCTCCCTCTGAAAGCGCCATTACTTCAACATATGTATTAGAATGAAAAGCTTTTTTGGGTCCCCCAGAGAAATTTACATACAGTCAACAAGTGGGGTGGGTCACCATGGACTTTTCACACAGTTGACAGCAAGCAGATTCTTCCATTCTGTCGATGAGCTACCCAATGGAGTTTTCACCCAGTCAGATGTGCTTGTCAAAAGGAAGAATAGGAAGAAGAAGGGCAGTGCTCTCAAAGTTCAAGGGTTGAAAGTCTAGGTTCATTAGATGGTTTTTCTACCATCTGTGCTCTTAACTAACTAGAGCCGCAGCACTGGTTTGTGTCAGGGTGGTGTTCTAGCAAACTGAGTCACGATATGCAGTTACCTCTCATTGCATGATAAAATCACCGTTTTAGCTAATTTCGTTTAGCCTAACACTGGTCCATACAGAACAAAAGGAAAGAAAGCTTCCTGCTCATATATTCTGGACAATATTTCAATTAAAGAAATTTCAACTAATAATTTTGTTGCTGTTGAAGCATCAGCCCTGCGATGACAAGTGAGTTGTTATTTTCTGTTCTCCCATGCAGAATATGACAAGAGAAGAGGCTGCTCTGCATGATGCTTGTCCAATATACAAGTTGGCATGGCTTTTTTCACATACCTGTATATGATGAACTTTGTCTAATTAATATCCTGACTGACAGCATTCTACTAGCTAGTTGTACAATCTAAAATGCCAGACAAAGATATCATCGTTCATCCAACAATGTAGTACTAATAGGGCCTCCTGATTACCATATGATATTACATATACAGTCTACACAAACAATCAGTGCATAGTTTCCTTTGTAGATAAAGTCACAGTCACCCTTATTCAATTAATTAATTATGTACTTTAACATTTCTAAAATGATCTAGACAAGATATTGGTACAGCATGGCTGGTGCTTAATCAAGTGAGTGGAAGAACTGAGTAGTCTTCTGTTGCTTGTAAGTATTTGTATATTCTTGTGTGATTCAAGAATAATAGCATAAAAATCAAATATCTGCCAGGCCTTCTTGTTCGGCCAGTCAAAGAGACACTTAATTACATATATGTCAGAAGAATTGTATCTTTATCTTATGGGAATTTGATTAAAACCTGCTGCTATTTCTGATATTTGAAATGACTACCTTTAAATGTAATATTAATAGGTAGGTGGTTTGGTAGTCTGTTTAGAATTCTATATTGTATAATAATGTGAAGGGCATTAACTAAAAATAAACATAAATATAGGAAATAAAATAAATTACTTTTGTTTGTCAGGCAAAACAAGGAGGCAAACGCTGGGCTAGAAAATTGCAAACTGAGTTTATTGAGCCTACAGTAGCTGGCCAAATGGACACTCGCCCACAAAAAACGATGACAGCAGGCCCCTAAAATATAAAGATACATTCATTAGCCTGATATGCTTCTTGGCCCAAGGCAGAAATAACAGTCTGATCTTGATTGCTGAGTTATGGAGGACACAAACGCACTGAGGAACAAGATTTAAGAAATGTGCATCTGGCTTGAATATGCACATATCAGCTTTGACCAACTCTTCGTTCCATTTGTTCTTCACATAAACAAGCGTTTGCAAGCCAAAAATCATCTGTAGCTATTTATTCTTTTAAGTCACCATTATAAATCTTAAAGGTTAAGTGTCATTTTCTAATAAATTAACGGGTACTGTTGCTTTAGTTCAACACAAAGATTCACCATTCACTAGACTTTGCTTATTTTAATAAATCTACGTTTAGTTACTAATAAAGCAAACAGCTGAAGGTTTTATTGTTTTACCGGGCATTGGTTCAGGTTGACAAATCTTTTTCCTCACAGAGTTTTAAGATCAAGAATGCTGGAAATGTAAAGTAGCCATAGGTCATGTGCATTACGTAAATACACTAAATATTTAATCGAACATCAGTAAAGTGGAGCTGAATTCTGCCTAATGTGAAAATTAGGATCTCGCTAGTCAACAGTAACATGACAGAAGATGCTTCTGTTACTATGTGATTGAAAAGTGCAGCAGCCTTCCATCAAGGAAAGATCCTCAACCTAAGCTTAGCCGTGACATTTAAAGCCCAACTTGAACCACAAGGTCCATGCTTGATAAACGTAATTGCTTTGTTTTTGCAATTGTATGCTTACTTTCATGTCTGCAACTCTGCTTCCAAAAACTTTGTGACACTGTGGAGAATGAAAATAAAAACAGAATGCAATGATTTTCAGATCATGTAAACCTTATATTTAATTAGAAATATAGCGCAAAGACAATATATCAGATGTTGCATTTGAGAAATGTTATTGATTTTTGAAAAATATATGCTCATATTGAATTTGTTGCCAGTAACACGTTTCAAAAAAGGTGGGACGGGGCACATTTACCTTTGTGTTGCATCACCTCTTCTTTTAACAACACTGTGTAAACATTTGTGAACTGAGGAGATCAACTGCTGGAATTTTGAAACTGAAATGTTCCATTTTCGCCTGATAAAGGATTTCAGCTGCTCAACAATTTGGGGTCTCCTCCTTTGGGCTCTGGACGGAAGGCAGGCTAGTTTAACACCTGGACTCTTTTATTACAGAGCCATTCTGTTGTAATACGTGCAGAATGAAGTTTTGCATTGTCTTGCTGAATAAAGAAGGCTTTACGTGAAAAAGACCTCAACTGGATGACAGGATGTTACTCAAAAATCCATTTATAATGATCAGCATTAATGGTGTAAGGTATTCATACTATGTGCTCTGATGCAGCAGCATACCATAAAATATACTGCATTTTAAAATGTTTGCTGATAACAAGCCGGATGGTTTCTCTCCTTTTTAGCCCAGAGGACTACTATTTTCAAATTTTGATTTATCAGACCACAGGACTGTTTTCCCCTTCAGTTTAGTCCATCTTAAGTGAGCCTGGGCTCAGAGAAGGTGGCGGTGCTTCTGGATCATGTTTATAAATGCTTTCTTCTTTGCATGGTAGAGCTTTAAGTTTCATTTGAGGATAAAGTGACTTGGGCAGCACGGTGGCGCAGTGGTAGCGCTGCTGCCTCGCAGTTAGGAGACCCGGGTTCGCTTCCTGGGTCATCCCTGTGTGGAGTTTGCATGTTCTCCCCATGTCTGTGTGGGTTTCCTCCCACAATCCAAAGACACGCAGGTTAGGTGGATTGGTGATTCTAAATTGGCCCTAGTGTGTGTCCTGGATTGGTTCCTGTGTTGGCTGGGATTGGCTCCTGTGACCCTGTATTCGGATTCAGCGGGTTAGAAAATGGATGGATAGATAAAGTGACTCTCTGTGTTCACAGTCAATAGATTTCAGAAGTGTTCCTGAGCTCGTGCAATGATTTCCACTGCAGAATCATGTCTGTTTTTAATGCAGTGCCGCCTGAGGGCCCGTAAATTAAAGCCATCCAGTACTGGTTTTTGGTCTTGGTGTTTTGTGTGAAGTTTTGTATTAGGGAACGTAATTCTTAAATTGTTGCACCACTTTCTCACACGGTCTTTCACAAAGTGATGAACCTCTCCCCATCTTTACTTCTAAAAGACTCTGCTGAGATCTCTGGGATGCTCTTTTTATACTCAATCATGTTACTGACCTGCCAAATAACCTAATCACTGTATTTGTGAGATGTACAAACCTTAGGTGTTTTTAATTTTACCATTACACAATGTTTTCAGTATTTTGATGCCTGTCACAGTTGTTTTAAAATGTGTTGTTGGTATTGAGCATATATTTTTCATAAAATGATACAATTTCTCAATTTCAACATTTGATATGCGATCTTTCTTCTATTTTCAATTAAATATGGGTTCAAAAGATTTGCAAATCATCGCATTCTGTTTTTATGTACATTTTACATAGCATCTCTTTTAGAAACAAGGCTTTACGTGCAGTCTGGATAGCACAGTTGTATTTGTTTCCTCTCAGTGACTGGTCCCCTGACTCAGGCATTGAATTATTTCTAACCAACTACAACAACAACAACATCTATTTCTATAGCACGTTTTCATACAAATGATGTAACTCAAAGTGCTTTACAAGATGAAGAAAGTTTATAAAAATAAAAATATAAAAATAAGAGTAGACAATACTAAATAACAAAGAATTAAGTAAGGTCTGATGGCCAGGGAGGACAGAAAACACAAAAACAAAAAAAAAACTCCAGAGAGCTGGAGAAAAAAAAAATCTGCAGAGGTTCTAAGGTCACGGGACCACACAGCACTCACTAACATAAATAATCTAAATCAGTCCTCATGTATTTTAGGCTTCACATGGAAGAATTAGATGATGATAGTCATGTGGACCTCTGGTCATTAATCCATCAATGTAGGTGCTGCACGGTGCTTTGATCACCACCACAGAAAACTGGAAAAAGAACAGCAGAGAAAGTAGCAGTTAAATGCAGCTTAGCATCCTGGCAGAATCAGACATCAGGCAGGGTGTGAATGGGGAGTCCACTGTGGGCCTCACTCATGCATACACTCAATCTCATTGATACAGTATGTAAGAAAATGTAAATTCATCTTTTTCAAAGTCTCAAACAAATAAGAGAAAATATTCAAATGGGTGTTAATGAGACCTAAAAGAAAACAAAACTTTAGGGATCATCAACTGCACTCGAGAAGCACATTATTCTGGCTTTTGACAAAACTCAATAATAATGTTTAGACCAGAAATTGTCAGCTCTAGTCCTATAATACTACAATATCAATGTCAGACTGTCTTTCCCACCATGTTCTTCATCAATTCTTGATTATTTAGCTTAATTTCTCATACTTTTTTAGTGACAGTTTTGTCTTAAGGACACAAATGCACAAGTCCCCAGACATAATATAAGTGGATGGGCTGTGCTATCCAGCCATCTAGGGCTGATTTCTGCTTCGTGCCTATTTGTGCTGATATAAACTTTGAACTCTCATGATGCTGTTTGTTAAAGCCTGTTTTTTAATTAATTAATAATTATTAGTAATTCATTTTATTAGTATAAATTTAGCAAGCTCACTTATACAATACAGAGGGCCCAAATTATATTTCATTTGCACTATGTAAAAGACAGGAACCAAACATTAACAGGGTCTCATCACAGAGAGCACTTATGTACACTTTTAGATTCACTAATATTGTTTAATTTAGAGGGACAAGTCTACCAAACCAACAGATCTTTAAGATTTCTGAAAAAATTAAACGCCAAGAAAAAGCCTCCCTAATCATCAGAAAAATATGCAGACTGCATACAGACAGTGAATAGGCCAAGATCTACAGTTGTGCTTGAAAGTTTGTGAACCTTTTAGAATTTTCTATATTTCTGCATAAATATAACCTAAAACATCATCAGATTTTCACTCAAGTCCTAAAAGTAGATAAAGAGAAACAAATGAAAACAAATTAAAACAAATGAGAGAAAAATATTATACTTGGTCATTTATTTATTAAGGAAAATGATTGAATATTACATATTTGTGAGTGGCAAAAGTATGTGAACCTTTGCTTTCAGTATTTGGTGTGACCCCCCTTTGCAGCAATAACTGCAACTAAACATTTCCGGTAACTTTTGATCATTCCTGCACACTGGCTTGGAGGAATTTTAGCCCATTCGTCTGTACAGAACAGCTTCAACTTTGGAATGCTGGTGGGTTTCCTCACATTAACTGCTCGCTTCAGGTCATTCCACAACATTTCAATTGGATTAAAGTCAGGACTTTGACTTGGCCATTCCAAAACATTAACTTTATTCTTCTTTAACCATTCTTTGGTAGAACGACTTGTGTGCTTAGGGTCGTTGTCTTGCTGCATGACCCACCGTCTCATGAGATTCAGTTCATAGACAGATGTCCTGACATTTTCCTTTAGAATTCTCTGATATAATTCAAAATTCATTGTTCCATCAATAAAGGCAAGCCGTCCTGGCACAGATACAGCAAAACAGGCCTAAACCATGATACTACCACCACCATGTTTCACAGATGGGAAAAGGTTCTTATGCTGGAATGCAGTGGTTTCTTTTCTCCAAACATAATGCTTTTCATTTACAAAAAGTTCTATTTTGGTCTCATCCGTCGACAAAACATTCTTCCAATAGCCTTCTGATTTGTCCACGTGATCTTCAGCAAACTGCAGACGAGCAGCAATGTTTTTTTGGAGAGCAGTGACTTTCTCCTTGCAACCCTGCCATGCACACCATTGTTGTTCAGTGTTCATGAGTCCTGATGGTGGACTCATAAACATGAACATTAGCCAATGTGAGAGAGGCCTTCAGTTGCTTAGATGTTACCCTAGGGTCCTTTGTGACCTCACCGACTATTACACACCTTGCTCTTGGAGTGATCTTTGCTGGCCAACCACTCCTGAGGAGGTTAACAATGGTCTTGAATTTCCTCCATTTGTACACAATCTGTCTGACTGTGGAATGGTGGAGTCCAAACTCTTTAGAGATGGTTTTGTAACCTTTTCCAGCCTGATGAGCATCAACAACTCTTTTTCAGAGGTCATCAGAAATCTCCTTTGTTTATGCCATGATACACTTCCACAAACATGTGTTGTGAAGAGCAGACTTTGATAGATCCCTGTTCTTTAAATAACACAGGGTGCCCACTCACACCTGATTGTCATCCCATTGATTGAAAACACCTGACTCTAATTTCACCTTCAAACTAACTGCTAATCCTAGAGATTCACATACTTTTGCCACTCACAACTATGTAATATTCAATCATTTTCCTCAATAAATAAATGACCAAGTATAATATTTGTGTCTCATTTGTTTAACTGGTTTCTCTTTATCTACTTTTAGGACTTGAGTGAAAATCTGATGATATTTTAGGTCATATTTATGCAGAAATATAGGAAATTCCAAAGGGTTCACAAACTTTCCAGCACAACTGTAAGCTCAGGACTTGACCAGTACTAAACACTGCACCACCATGCATGCATGGTCTTTCAAAAGAGTTCAAAAGGAATGACAGCTCACAATACAATACAATACAATACAATACAATACAATACAATACAATACAATACAATACAATTTATTTTTGTATAGCCCAAAATCACACAAGAAGTGCCACAATGGGCTTTAACAGGCCCTGCCTTTTGACAGCCCCCCAGCCTTGACTCTCTAAGAAGACAAGGAAAAACTCCCAAAAAAACCCTTGTAGGTAAAAAAATGGAAGAAACCTTGGGAAAGGCAGTTCAAAGAGAGACCCCTTTTCAGGTAGGTTGGGCATACAGTGTTGTCAAAAAGTAGAGGGTAAATACAATACACAGAACAGAACAAAAGTAATCCTCAATACAATATAATAGTCAAACATTACAAGTACGGAGCAGAATTCAACATTAGATGATATCACATAATATAATTTGGATTTGTTTAGAGTCCTGGAGACCTTAGCCTTCAGGCTGCCTCCCTGTATTGGCCATTTCACAGCCGAGACTGGGCCAGCCAATCCGATGAAAGGACCCCTCTACCCAACAATTCCTGCAATCCGCCGTCTAATTTATCAAGCTTCAACTGTTTAATCCAAATGGACTGCTCTCCGTATTATTTACATGGCCTGCTCCTTTTCATTCAGCTCCATCATCACTCTGTTTTTGCAAATGGGATTCTCATAGCTCTGAACCTCAGCCAAGTGTAATGTTCTCAAAAACTAAATCTTTAAGCTCCTTGCTAAATTCAAATTATATATGCACAATGTATATTATACTCTATATAACATTTGCATTTGGACAGTAAGCATACTTTATATGAGATTGATTATATTTGCTTTAGTTTTACTTTTTCACAAAAAGGACATCGAGATATTCAAGTGCAGTTAAACTTTTCCTGGAAGAATTTCTCCTTCATTTTTCAATGTGGCACTGTTACTTCACATTTTTTTTAAATGAGACAGCTTTCAAAATGAAGAAAAACACATTATCTCTCAAACCTCCTACCCCCACAATGACCCATAAGCTATGTTACCACTGGGGACACTCGGAGAGCCAATACACAAAGTCATTAAGTAGGATTTGAATGCCAGACATGCTGAATCTGTTTATTTGCTGGAGGCTAAGATTGAATAAACTGAGTTCTTCTTTCACTTCCTTTCTCTTCTTCCCCAGTTTACAAAAAAGGGTTGACTTTTATTTAGCAACTGCCTTGCAGGCAAGACAATTACATAGCATGTTTCTCTAGTTACCAGAGTAAGCTTCCTGTTTTAAATGGACTAGGGTGGACTCCTAAAACAGAGTTTTTCCTCTTGTAGAAACTAGAGCTGAACAGTCTATCTTCTTCCTTTTCACTCCCCATTCTACACTTCTGGGCCCAAGTGACAGAAAGAGCCACTTATCTGACCTTCTCAGGGTGGACCTTCTCCCAAGGACTTCTGATCACCTTTCTAGGGTTGATGCCTTTCTGACGCACCTCCAGTCTCTTCCTGCAAAATGACCATAGCAAACTTTGAGACATCAGGAGTTTTCAATTCCATTTCCAGTGGCTTTGTCTGAGCTCCCAGCTTGTTGCCCACAGAGGTGCAGAGTGAACAATGACACCTAGGATAAGTGACTATTGAACATGTTCTGCTTGGTCTTTTACACCACAAAGTTAATCTGACCATAATGACTCCTTAATAGTGCATCATCATTGTTACACATGTGATGGGTGGCCGGGGCACATGCCCGGGCTGCATATGTTCCGGGGGAGCAGCCATGGACAGCTCACTATCTCCCCTGGGACGCTTGGTGGCAGCCTCCCTGGCCGACGGTGATTTCCCAACCTCCTGCAGGGCTCCATGGGAGATGGAGTCCTCCACATCCTGGTTGGGAGCTGAGGTGGCCGCTAGGGGGAGCTGCCTGGATTCCACAGCCCGGCTGGACAAATCTTCAGCCCCACCCGGAGGTGCAATTTGGGACCAGGTGGTCAAGCACCTGGAGCACTTCCAGGTGGGCTATAAAAGGGTCCAGCCACCACAACTCAGGGGCCAGAGTCGGGAGGAGCAGGCCTAAGCTTGAGGAGGAGGAGGAGTGGTGGTAGAAGAAGAGAGAACTGTGTTGTGGGTCTTTGTTGTGCTTTGGGACTGTGTTGGGCTGTGGGACATGGGAAAGACGTGCCCCATGGCTGAAGAGAAAATAAAAAAAGGTTTTCATTTTATACGTGCCTCCATGTCCATCTGTGTTGGGTCAGGCACCTATATAGCGCTTTTTGTTACACACATTATTTTCACACACTGTAACTCACACAAGATTCCTTCTTTCTAGAATCCCATTTGAAATCATTTAAGCTTTAACTAGTATCTCTTTACTATTCATTAGATTTTTAATGCCTATTTCATTAGGTCATATTTTCCATATTTTTGTTTAATGCGAAATCTTTTAATTCACCAGATTACAAGGTTTGTCCAACTGAGACTTGAATCATCAGATTCTGTAGTAGATACATGGGTTAGAAAAACAGATGGTTAGATGACTGGAGAGGCTGATTATAAATATACATAAGTAGTGAAACACGACGTCTTCCTCCAGGAGGTCCCGTCAGTAGGGCCTTGGCTGTGTTGTCTAGCTTTCCCAGAGAACCTAGGGGGAACATTGTATCGGATATTCCTTCGATCCCCTGTCCCCCAGGGACAATCTTGCCATACGTGGCCCTGTCGATGACAGTTGTAACAAAGCCGTCGTTCTCCCGGTTGTCTCTCTTTACGAGACCGGAAACACCTCGGGAACTCTGTCTCCACCCTTCTCCCTGCCGAGGGAGGTTTTAGGGCTGCCTCAGTGCTCTCAGCCCTTTTTTCTAATTTGTTTTATTTTTGGTATCTCCTGTTTATTCTGGGGCTTGTGCAAAGTTTGGGTCTCTCTATTAGAAGAAGAGAGCCACTTTACTGTCTGCACGCCCGTCGATCTTAATTTACTCGGAGGCAGCATCTTGAGCACCGCATCGCTCCGGGAGACAGCCATTTCCCGCTGCACATCAACAAACAGAACACCCATTTGGGGTGACATGTAACTCTTTGTGCTAATCTAATTATGTTATTTTTATTCAGTTAATTCCTCCTTATATTACTTAATGTTTGACTTGTGACTTACAACCCTTCTGTCATCACACTCAACTCGCTTATACTGCAGGTCAGGGTCTTTAGGACCAAATAGCTCCAAAAAGCCGCACCATCCAGCGGTTCCGGTTTGATCAGTCCTTCCCCCGACTACTCGGTTAACGTTCCGGACTCCCTTGTAGGGCATGCAGTGATTTGGCACCCGCTACTTAATAAACGCGGGCCCAGATCACACTGCGTTCCTGTATGCTGTATGGTACCGGTCACACTCACCTGTACCACCGCATAAATCATAACGGAAGCCTCTCGACCAAATCGCCAGATGTATTCCTCGAGTCTTTTCAGCGGCGCTTCGGCCATTGCTCCCAGCTCCTCCACTTGTTTCTTCAGCTCCACCAAGCCCTGGAAGAAACTGTGTACGGGCTTGAGTAACTTCTCGAGATCCCGCAGTCCCACAATGTCATTTAATTCGGCCGAAGGCAGGCTACAATCATTTGTCTTACCTTTCGGCTGGGAGCCAATCAGCACGTCCACTCCTGGCACGTGCTTGGCTGGGTTGCGCAAAGGCTCTTGGGAACTGGAGTTGTCAGAGGGTCGGGTGGCCGCTACCAGCCAACTGTGATCCGCCTTTTCTAATTTAATGGCGGACCATTCAGTCACATCCCGCTCCTTTTTGCGAGCGTTGCTTTGCTCGCATTTTTCTGGCATGTACCTCCGAACTTAGATGACGTGTTCCCAGTTCACCTAGGGAGTCCGGCGTGTCCGATATCCAACAGCGTTTCTGCTGCCGTACCGCTCGGGCTTTCTTGGCATCTATCAGTGCCCTGTCTTCTTCACTCCCCGTCAGGTATGTCCTCACTCGCTTGGTGTCAGTTAGGGTCTGTTTCTTCAGGTTGTTCTCATTCTTTCTGCCTGATTTTTTTCCCATTGCGTACCGATCCAGCAAGGCTCACTATTGCAGTGCTCTGTGTATTGTGTGGCGTTTCTACCTCCGAGTGCTATGGTGCGACCTTCTTAGGGTTCTCTACCCACAAAATATTTTTTAAAATTCAGGTCCTTTGCCAACAGACGGCCAGAGAATCCTGCCGACTATGCCAGTGTAGCAGTAGGGGGCGCTATTGCTCCCTTGAACCCTCAGGTACCACGTCAAACACTAGGTAAAAGTCCAATAATTCTTATTTATTATAATAATTATGTGCACTAAGCACCCTCTCTTCCACATTAGTCAAACACAATACTCCAATAATAAACACTCCTCCGACATGGGACTTCTCATGGTCCTTTTATATTTCCTGACCCGGAAGTGAATCCACCCTACAGTCCATGAGATTCCTTATCACTTCCGGGTTGGATACAAATTCTTTTTCTTCACCCCAGAAGTAAGTCGTTTTTACTGTTCACGTGATCAGGACGTACTTCCGGGTTATAGGGCACATAGCACTCCCCAAGCCTCCCTATAGCGGCTCCTGGTGGCCCCCATGGTATCCAGCAGTGCTGTTTATAAAAACTACAATGTCCATGAGGCTCTGCGGAACTCCATATCTATCTATCTATCTATCTATCTATCTATCTATCTATCTATCTATCTATCGGTAGAGATTTGTTGAGTGAAACTATTTTCAAGGGGAAACTGAAGTTTCACTACAAATTCAGATTTGCATGAATTGTTTCACTCATCACTAATCTCCACCTCATTTTAGCACTTAGCATTTAATGCTGGTAGGACATAGTAAAAGAGATTACATTGTCTTTAAATGAACTGAACCTCCAGGATTTTAGGACATTTGTGAGAACTGCATTTAGGTTCTAGCTTTTCAATGATGCAAGTGAAGGAGTCATTCTTAATGGAATGTATTTTGACTAAGCTTTTTCTTTTGAAGTTCTTAAATTGTCCGCTGGGAGAAGGAGTCCTTGGGGAAAACCAGGACATGACATATCCTTTTATGATGCATTCACTGAAAAATTTCTTTTGTGAATATTTTGGGTAAAGTAAATGTGTTCCTATTTACTTGTTCTTCCGTAACAGTAATGAAACACCTCATTTTTCCAGCCAAACGTCAACACTTTTTCACAGTATTCTTTATGAGACTTATGAAATTACTATGAAGCAAATGTTATAAACAAGAGCCTAAATCCCTTTAAACACCCAAAAGAAGAGTTCAAAGCACCATCACAGTCTAGAGAGTGATTAAACTGTATTCAGCCCACTCTTGCTGGGGTTTTCCTCTTGCTTGCTTTTATAGGAAATGGATGAAAGAGACTGGGAAGACTGATAAAACTGGACATTGGTATATGCTAATAGAAGCATTTTCTATACAAATGGACATGTTTTTTACAAGCATGGCATACAGACAGATGCTGTTTTATCCTAAAGGATTAGTATTACATTTGGCTAGTTGACTGTGGCACTATGCTAATTGTGTCATTTTGTGTTGTAGTGCATGCAACACTTTGCCTCTCTAGCAGGTGATGCAGGTCACCAATTACATATATGCTGATCAAGTCAGAAGAAAAATGATCTAACACTAAATCACTTATTGCCCATTACATAGTGCCGTAAAGTGGCAAACTCATTTTCAGGGATTATTCTGTTCTGTGACAAATGCTTTATTGTCTCCTTTAACATTTACTTAAGAATATCATTTTAGTGTGAGTGTTTTCATGTATGCGTATCATAGGCTCACCTTCTGGACTCATTAGTGGTAAGCACTACCACTTCAGGATATGAGAGGGAGCTATTGCTGACGGTCTTATCTCTTCTTTCACCTACAACCCCAAGAAACTGCCTAATGCGAGCAACTGACCTTCTGGTCCAACCACTATAAAGCTGAGGCGCACCCAAGAGGGGTCATCTAATTCTGGAGAAAGCATATTGCAGGTCGGAACTCCTACCTGAAAAAGGACTGCTCTACAGAGTCTTGAAGCACCCTTAGCCCTACTTGGCCATATTACTTTTGTTTTGTTATATGAATTTGCGCCATCAAGCCCATGTTTATTTTTGGGATTCTGATTTTTATTAAATGGGGCAACCCAGTTAGTGCCCCAACATTTTATTTGTGGACTTTATGTTCCCTCGTTCAATGAGAGGGTCGTATACTGTTGGAGGATACTTGAAATTTGAAAAGTATGTAACCTTACATTTATGCCTTTGGAGAATCACTCAATTTACACAAATAGTAAAGTGTATGAGGAAAATAAATATGTGAGCTCTAGTTTTTCACAGTCTGAGAATAAACATGGGTTTGCTTTTATGCTAATTGGGTTCTTTCTGCGATATCAAGTAATTATAGGTGAAGTTAATAGTTATTATAAAAGGGGTGTTTTTTCTTTCTGGTGCTCCTCGACTGGATGGATTTTATTAATAAGCCACATTTCTACCCTTGCCTTTATGCTCTGCACACCCACTTTTCAGCATTAAAGCCGAAGATGACAACTACTTGTGCTTTATTCTGACTGGGATGACTGTGGCCTAAAGCTGAGGTCACATAAGCAGACTAACATATAGGCAGGGAATCACTGTCAGAGAAAAAGAAAATACAGTGTCTTCCATAACTTCTACATATATCCCACATCAGAGAAAAAAACATTTATTAAATAATTAATTTTTGTAAATGTAAGAATTATCATACAAGGTAAGAGTCATATCTGTACATTTGAGGAAATTTGTCAAATCACACATTGAAGCACATTACTCCCCATCTAGCACACAGCTTTAAAAATTGAGAAGCACAGAGGAAAATCAGAAAAGAGAAGCTACCTGGTATTGTGTCAAAATATAAGGTTACGCTCTGGCCACAATGATAAGTAGATCGGTTTTCCACAGATCAATGTAGTACAAACTGTAGTAGCAGAAGGTGTTCTTTCTCCTCAGTTTGAGGCTATACTGTGGATTCCTACATTTCTCCCCAGCTTATAAAGAACATTACATCTTCTCACCTCTTCGGTCTGACTTTGTGACCATCTTCTAATTTTTATAAAACATGTAATCACATATGAACATTTAAATTTAAATACAGCCATATACAATGAATTGCATTCTATGATGTTCAGAAATTAGTTTTCATCCTTTGGCTTACTGTATAAGAGACAAAATGTGATCAGAGTTGTAAATTACTGTGCGTTTTATGGTGTAAATCCAAGCTGCAGGCAATACTGCCATACTTTCCAAACTATGCAATCATGACTTAGTAGGCTTCATACTTTCCAGTCTGTTCTTGGCTATGCAAATGGCTTGCATTCGTATATTCCAAGAGATGCCTTTAGTGCTCCTTGTTTGAGGCAATCTCTGTATTCTGTAACAACTTTAAAGTTACAGAATGTACTGGCTAGTTAGATAAATTTAGGCAGAAAGCCTGTGTGTAAAACAGCTGAAGAAAGATGCTAGATGACAGACTGAAACCATCTGCAGCTCTGTTAAGATCATCTAAGGAGTGTGAGACTAAGGAGCTGGCATAAAAGCAGTCTTGGGTTGTGTAGGTGGGTACTGTCAGCTTACAGTAACATGCCTACAGTATGTCTAATTTATTGAAATATGGGGAAAATGAAGCCATGCCACATAAATATCATTCCCTTGTCCAAGTCGTGGTTGAAAAGGCTGTGATTTGAGAAAGGGAATTGTCAGCTAAGATAATAAATTTACAACAGTGAACAAGGCTGTCATGAAGTGGTTATATATTTTTTAGACTTTGGTTAGGTTTAGCAATGATGTTTTGCACACTCTAGGAATTTTTACACATGTAGAGTTGTGTATTAATGTTTTAATTAAAAAAATATTTGAGATGGTGATACTTTGCATCATTTTGACAGGCATTTCTGTGCATTTGTTTCATTGTTGCCTGGAAAAATGAGTCGGAAGAGTGCGGAATGTGACTTTACTGTAGCGGCAGGTTAGAAGGTCGATGTTAGCTTCTCTTCCCCATCCGATACTGATGTTAAAACCTTGACTCTATGTGTGAGTTCATTGTTAATGAAAATCCATCCATCCATCCATTTTCTAACCCGCTGAATCCGAATACAGGGTCACGGGGGTCTGCTGGAGCCAATCCCAGCCAACACAGGGCACAAGGCAGGAACCAATCCTGGGCAGGGTGCCAACCCACCGCAGGACACACACAAACACACCAAGCACACACTAGGGCCAATTTAGAATTGCCAATCCACCTAACCTGCATGTCTTTGGATTGTGGGAGGAAACCGGAGCGCCCGGAGGAAACCCACGCAGACACGGGCAGAACATGCAAACTCCACGCAGGGAGGACCCGGGAAGCAAACCCGGGTCTCCTAACTGCAAGGCAGCAGCGCTACCACTGCGCCACCGTGCCGCCCTGTTAATGAAAATACTCCTGTTAAAAATACTTGTAATTCTGTTTTTCTTAACCACTACTTCTGGTGACGATTTTTGGTTTTCGTGACTATATTTCTGATAGCCTGGTTTCGACCCTTGCTTGGTCTTGTCTTCTGGTCACTGCTTCTTTTTTAATGTTAATTCTTTTACTTTGTACAAAACAAGACATAGAAATTCAATTTGTAGTTTATGATTCAGCAAAAACTTAACTAACACAAGTAATATAATTTAGAATATGTTACAATTTAGAAAATAAATGTATTAAATTGCAATTATTCACTCAAGGATCACAAATGGTACAGTTACAATATTGTCAAAAATAACATCATTTTCAATATCTCTATGATAAATGATACAGTTGCTGTTAGAAATTCAATATGTTGTCCCTCCAGATTTTTATGACTAGGGTAGAATTGTCTCTCCAATAACAACGTTTAGGAAATTGTGTGACTTTGATTCACAAGGGCAAACTAAAATCATTATTAAAAAAATAGGTCAAATATATGCTAAATAAAGTTCACCAAGTTCAATTTGGAGGTTAGAACTTCATACTGAAAACAACTAGGCCAAGGTCCTAAATCCTTTCACTAAGAATTTTCAGATTTTGTTTTTGAATATCCAAGCTTTGGACTTTGAGTAATGCTTGCCACCATCTTAAATAATGGCAATGAGATGATGTCTTTCGCATAGGCTCTAGCAAATCCAGAAACAGACAGCACTGTCAACAGCAATATGGTTGTGGCCATAAAAGTAAAGTCAAAAATGAAGAGACCCAAGAGAAAAAAAAAAACATAAAATGGTGCAGAGATGATGTAATCAAAATAATGATAAAAATTAATAAGAATATGAAAACTATCCATCCATTTTCTAACCCGCTGAATCCGAATACAGGGTCACGGGGGTCTGCTGGAGCCAATTCCAGCCAACACAGGGCACAAGGCAGGAACCAATCCTGGGCAGGGTGCCAGCCCACCGCAGGACACACACAAACACACACTAGGGCCAATTTAGAATCGCCAATCCACCTAACCTGCATGTCTTTGGATTGTGGGAGGAAACCGGAGCACCCGGAGGAAACCCACGCAGACACGGGGAGAACATGCAAACTCCACGCAGGGAGGACCCGGGAAGCGAACCCGGGTCTCCTAAATGCGAGGCAGCAGCACTACCACTGCGCCACCGTACCGCCCATATGAAAACTATTTTAAGAATAAATAATATAGTACATAATGAATTTGCATCCTATGTCATCAATACCCATGACACTGGGTCAGTGACAGGACTCTTACTGCTTCTAATTTGTATACTACTATTAGGAGATATTTTCACACGGGACATTTCTGGGATTTGTTGGTATCAAGGTCTTAGCATCCTTTATGTGAAGTTTCGAACACAGCCACACATTTATATAAACTTGGAGAGCCTCCACCATGAGGTTTCGAATGTAGTCAAACACATATATAAAATGAACGAGTGATACCTCCATGGGTATCAGGCCATAGAGAAACTGGAAGACAGTTGGGGGGGGTCCAATTATATGTAAAGTTCATGGGCTCAGCACAATAGAACTGGGGTTTAATCCTCCAAAGCCCAACCCAAACACCACTAATTGATAAAAAACATGACAGTCATATTCACTTTTAAGGTATGTGGATGATACTCAGCCATATCTTTTGATTATCTCACATTTTATGTTTTGTCTATTGTTACTGCCTTAATAATCTAAAACTTTTATATGAATGCTGTTTGTCTTAAGCACTGAATAGAAGAAATTCTATAGCAGGTGGAAATTATACATAAAATAATAAGATATTGTCGACTTTTAACTCAGCAGATTTCTTAACTTGCAGAATCAGTACAAATTGTAGGCATTATCTTTGAGGTTAACCTACCATTTACTCCTTCAATTGTTTTCCACATTAAGCAATATAGGAAAATTAAACTGTTAATAATAAGGAGAAGTTAATTAATTAATTGGATTTGGCTTTCACTACTGGAATGCTTTATTGATTGAATACTTTGATTTGCAGCCTACAGTGAACTCATATTTCTCATAGGATCAATAGTTGATGTAACAACTCATGTTCTTCAGTCTTTTCAGTCTTACATATCAGTCTAAAACTATGTTTTATTGTTTTCTTTGTTGTTTTTGAGTTATTATGTGTAATATGTTTGTTTTTTTTTAACTTATGTCTATTATACATTATATTATATTATATTATATATATTATACAACTCGGAGTCCTGCCATGTGCAAAAGTTCGCTGATGATACTGTTATCGTCGGATGCATCAGGAGTGGGCAGGAGGAGGAGTATAGGAACCTAATCAAGGACTTTTAATGGTGCGACTCAAACCACTCACACCTGAACACCAGCAAGACCAAGGAACTGGTAGTGGATTTTAGGAGGCCCAAGCCCCTCCTGGACCCTGTGGTCATCAGAGGTGACTGTGTGCAGAGGGTACAGACCTATAAATACCTGGGAGTGCCGCTGGATGGACTGGACTGCCAATACTGATGCTCTGTGCATGAGAGGATAGAGCCGACTATACTTCCTTAGAAGACTGGCGTCCTTCAACATCTGCAATAAGATGCTGCAGATGTTCTATCAGATGGTTGTGGCAAGAGCCCTCTTCAACGCGGTGGTGTGCTAGGGAGGCAGCAAAAAGAAGAAGGATGCCTCACACCTGTACAAACTCGTGAGGAAGGCAGGCTCTATTGTACGCACGGAGCTGGATAGTTTGACATCTGTGGCAGAGCGACGGGCGCTGAGCAGGCTCCTGTCAATCATGGAGAATCCACTGCATCCACTGAACAGTGTCATCTCCAGTCTGAGGAGCAGCTTCACTGACAGACTGAGAAGATTGTTCCTCCCCCACACTATGCGACTCTTCAATTCCAACTTATTGTCTGTTTTACCTGCATTTTGTATCACTCTTTAATTTAATATTGTTTTTTATAAGTATGCTGCTGCTGGAGTACTGTATGTGAATTTCCCCTTGGGATTAATAAAGTATCTATCTATCTATCTATCTATCTATCTATCTATGTACTGTCCTTGTAAATGTGCCTCCATTCCTTGTGCTTTGTGGGTGGAGCCTCAGGAGGTGGGGCCATCATAAGGTCATAATATCTGAGCCCTTTCTCAAGCAATTAAGGCCAGAGCAGAGTAAGCTCAGATCAGGAAATAATTACGTTAGTTGGAGTATTGCTGCTTTTAGTAGGGTTTTTCACGTTTTGCTGGCTTTCTTGCTTTTGTATTAAGGATTACAAAAACCTAAAATAATAGCTTTGTGATTGCGTTTATAGTGTGTTCATGGTTTAGACTGTAGTTCAATTTAACAACTATGAGTTTAGAGTTTTATTTTTGGTTGGACATCTGATCGGATGCCTTTTCTAGTTAATGACTTATGTGTATTGACTTATGTTTCTTCTTCTGGTCCCTGCTTAAATTTCTTCCTGCTAACTGTTTTTCATAACAGTATGCTACTGCTTTGATCAGGCTACTTTGCCTGTCCATGCAATAAGCTGTCACAAACCTTAGGTATCAACATTTGCAGATACCACACCAAACCATGCACTATTGTCATGGACTTTATTATATGACATCCAATATTGTTAAGTGTCCAGGAGGCAAAGGGTGACTAGTTGGACTAGGCAAGCCAAACTGTGATTGTTTTTTATTCAAAGTCAAAATCACACTACGAGAATGAAGAACACAAACAAATTGGCAAAAAATATATATATCAAATATTTCCACAAAATAAACAGTAAACATTTTATTTTACAGTCTTTGAAATTTTATGCTGCTATTGTAAATATTTTTCCTGACCTTCTGCTAGTCTCCCATTCGTGGGAAGCGGCTTATCTGTGTGGCCGTGCACTGTTTATTTTGGGCAATTGCTAATAGAGGTCTTTGTGATTCCAGTGAGATACTGATCTGCTGTGTAGAGGCCAGGTTATGTTAGACATTTGTGCCTTATTGCCCAGTGTCTACCACCTAGTCATAAAATACACAGTTATTTTACAAGATGTTTTGGTAGCTGTTGCTGCTTTAGACACAATACAAGGATTAATTTTTTGTTATGTTTATAAGTATAGTGTATAGAGACCAATTGGCAGGCCAGCTGAAATATCTAAAGAGAGAATTTGACACTTCAGTGGAATCGAGCATTTCTTTAATTCTTAAGATAACAGATTCCTGTGTGAGGTAAAGTATGGTAGTGTGATCTACACTTGAACTCTCAAAGAAGTCAGCTGTAGACAGCTTGATTTAAACAGGGATTCACATTGTGCATGTTTACAGTATTGGACATTTTCTTTGAGTGGCCTCGATGCAATGCTTCATAGAGATGGAACCTGATATAAGCATCATCATCTTCTCTTGATGAGCTTAGTCAGAGGCAGGAAAAAAGGCTGTCAAGTGGGCTGCTTACTGAGAATGATGCAAATGTATTTTCTGTTGGCTCTTGCCCAGATCTTTATGGGCAGCTGTCTAAATCAAACTGCCTTCATTTCAACTGGCTCCACTTAGCAATTGGCATAAAAAACAATTAAAAATAGCATGTTCAGCTGCTAGCAGAAGATGAATACATGTTCACTTACAAGACAGCCTTAAAATGACTGCAAGTTTGGCTTTTTCTCCTTGTATTGTAATACTTTAGCTCATAGAATTATGAATGAGAAGCTTTTTTACTGTATAGCAACTTTTACACATACTGTAGATCCTGGAACATTAATGGGTTTACTATACCAGACATTTAGTGGAATTCAGGTGTTCACAGTAATTAGAATGGCTTGTTAATTTCTGTGGTTGAAAGTGTTCACCTTCAGCTCCAAGATTGAACAAAATCAAGGAGGAGGAGTTTCTGGAATGGACATAAGATGTCTGTGAGCATCAAAGGGTGTTCCTTTTGTCTATACCCTGAGCCTCACAATTGTACATACCATTAAGATATTTGTAATCCATTCTTACACTAACTACCCTCCTGCTCTTTCTGATCAATTGCTTAATAATTGGCCATGGAGGCAAGCTAGTCTGCCTCATAATACTGAGTCATTCAAACTTTTAGATATGTAATGTTTCAAAGTAACAAACAACTTTAAAGTTCCAAGCTTGTTTGTGGAAAGTTTCAAGGTACCTGCAGATGTACTGTATATGCAATACTCCTTGACTCTCTGATAATTGACTTATCTATACTAATAAAAGACAAAGCCCTCACTGACTGACTGACTCATCACTAATTCTCCAACTTCCCATGTAGGTAGAAGGCTGACCCCTTCTTCACGAAATTTGGTAGGCAGCTTCCCTGCGCTAACCGAAACCAATGTATGTACTTATTTTGACGGTATGACGCCACTGTTGGCCGCCATATTGAACTTTCCAACGTCACTAATTCTCCAACTTCCTGTGTAGGTAGAAGGCTGAAATTTGGCAGGCTCATTCCTTACAGCTTACTTACAAAAGTTAAGCAGGTTTCATTTCGAAATTCTACGCATAACGGTCATAACGGTCGACAAAGTCCGCCATGTTGAACTTTCTTATTTATGGCCCCATCTTCATGAAATTTGGTAGGCGGCTTCCCTGCGCTAACCGAAACCAATGTACGTATTTATTTCGGTGGTATGACGCCACTGTCGGCCGCCATATTGAACTTTCCAACGGTCTTTGTTACTTATGGGCCCATCTTTAAGAAATTTTGTATTCGGGTTCCCAACGCTAACTGAATCCTACTTATGTACATATATACGTCCATAGCCTGCAGCTCGGTCACCATGTGAGGCAGTGTTGGATCCTCCATCCCAACGCCTCCCACGTTATTGGCTGCCTGCCTATATAAGGGCGTCCATCGCTTCGGTCTCTACATTCCCTTCCTTGCTTCGCCACAGGATTCACATCTCCCTGCTGATAACTACAGCCTTTTTATTTAATCCACGGCTTCTCTGCTGTTTTAATGTTCGTTTATTATGATTATAGTTATTGTGTAGGTATTTTAGACTTCCTTTACATTGTTCATGTACCCATTTCCTTTATCATTCCAACCGTACATCCATTAACATGTCTATCAAGGTGATCATTATCGATCAAAGAACTGTCACTTACCGAGTGGTCTCCATGCTCAGAGATGGCACCTGCCTTTTCCATTCTTTTTTTTTTGTATCAGTATACTGCTGCTGGATTATTTGAATATCCCTTTGGGATTAATAAAGTATCTATCTATCTATCTATCTATCTCTTTGTTACATATTGCACGGACATATCAGGCTCACTCTTGATATCCGGAGGAACATTGTGTCGTATGTATTGAATGACTGGGACAGGTTCAAGGTGTGGACTGATGACGGTACAGGAGATAATTATACTACACAGGAGCACTATAAGAGTGAAATGCTTAAGCCCTTCACCTATGGTTCTGCATGCGAGTTGATGGCTGTCGCTGAATTGTTCGGTTGTCGCTTTCAAGTGTATTGAAATGGCCAAATATTTTACACCTTTTAATAACCGCCAATGCCTCTTACTGGCCAACTGTAAGTTGCATGCTCAAGAGTAAGCTCAGCGCACAGCTTGGTCATATTACAACCGGAGGGCCGAAATGACAATGTGGTACACAAAGAGATCCTTAACAAGTAATTATTGGCATATTTTCCCTCAGTTTAAAAAGGTTTAATTTTCTTCTTAATAAAAATTTTAAGGCAGTACTTTTCCGCTGCGAATAATATATAAAGCTGTCATAACACTGACAGAATTTTACCTCTTTGTTCTTGAGGCTTTAGATTCATCACAAAGATACAAAGTTTTAATCTGAAATACACAACGAGATAAGTTTTCTGGTGAGGTGGCAGAGTGGTACCATATTTATTGTTGCTTCCTAGCTGGATTCTGACGTGGTCATTGTCTGTGTATGGTCTGTAGGTTGAAGTGTTTTCTCAGAGTGATGCACAGCTTTTTGCCTTCATTGAAATGCTGTCCATGTTAGGTTAATTTGTAAATTCGAAATTGGCTCAGTATGAGTGTATTGGCTGTGTATTCAATTGCGTATGCTCTGTGATGAATTGGCTTCCCTTCCTGGATTGGTACCTGATGCACACTCTGTGCTACTGGGACTGGTTCCAGCTCCCTGCAATCCACCAATGCAAAACCAGTTTCAGAAAATAGATAGATGGAATTTCCCTGAATATGAACTCTTGCTTTTGTTCATGCTTAACCTTGACCAGATAATTTGCTGCTAAATTACTGAGATAGCCTGCATGTGTGAAAGTCTCAGTCTTTCTTGTTCTGCGTCTCATGCCATGGTTCATGCTTTGTGAACACTCACGTCAAATGGTGCCAGGGAGTGACATGTTGCACCTTGGCTAGACATGCAAATAAGAATTTCACGGTATGTTGTACATGTGACAATACACTTGAACCTGAACTTGAATAACATACCATGAGAGACTACAAATTATTCATTCAATGCACATTATGAAAGAAAAAAATGTTCAGTTCTTGTTAAAAGAGGCTTAATAACCTGATGTTTTAGTATTTGTCCAGTGCTATAGGTAACTTCTCACTTTAATATAAAAATAGCAACATCCTAGAATAATCAACACGATTCTTAATTTAACTGTTTATCCTTGTTTTTTCATCTTCATTTATAATTCAATATTAATTAGTGAGCTATTAAGATGAATAGAGCTCTAAGGTTGCTCCCAATAAACAGTTGCAAGAAAGAATTTGATTGTGCCTTAAAAGTTTTATTAACACACACAAATGAAACATACAGTACTGACTTCTGAAGTGAAAACGTATGCACTGTGTACTAGGAAATTAATAATAGAAGCTCCTTAGTAGTGTTTTTCAACTAAACATTGGTGTAAAGATGTAAAAGCGATGTTTGCATATGTGAGTAGTTGTGAAGTTGTGAGTATTTGATGATCTGTGTGTTTATCTGCCTACATTTCTCTGTTGTTGTTGTTCTTGCATTCTGTAGCATAGAGAATGTCCGTCATTTGGATGAGTCAAAGTATTAACAAGGTGCTGAATGGCTCTGTATTCAGGCTTACCTTTATCTTTGTTATATGCTTCAGTGTTTTTTTTTTATTGTTTTCTTGTTCTTTGTCACTGATGCACCTCCTGTACTTGGCTTGACGGTCAGGAAATGTCGCCACTGGAGTTCTTCGATGTGTAGTACTGTATTTTGTGATTATAATGATCACTTTTGTGTGAGGACATGAGTACAGGTCAGTTTGCACAGACATTTGTCTGTCTTTGTAATGCATTTATTCTGTTCTCCTGTACTTGATGTTCAGTAGACACCCATTTTATTCTTTTTTTTTCCTCAGTCCATGAGCAGCTTCAGCAATGCATTTCGCGCTCAGAAGATGTTGCCACTGTTCTTTTACTTTTCTATCATGCCACCCTTGTCAGCAGTTTGCTATAAGAAAGACACAAAACCCTGATCATTTCATGGAGGTTGCCACTAGCCACATTTTTTGCTTTGCCGGCATACTGTATATCACATCATATTCATTTGACTAAGACCAAGATCAAAATTTTGGTTCATGAGTAATTGTGTGACAAATGAACACAACCCTTAGAATATTATATATATAGATACTAGCTGACAATAATGTAAAGTATTGCACTAGTACACAAAGTACCAAAAATGTGTACAAATGTACAAGCAAAAAGAAAAAAATAAGAAAGCAATGCAAAATTGATAGACCCTTCCAAAATACCTTAAACTAGCTCTCAGTAATACCATGTTTCCATGGCCACTGTGCTGAAACATTTTTAACTAAATTTGGTGCTTCTCAAATTTGTAAAAAAAAAATAAAAAAAAAATAGGGTAACAGCTTGAAGAGTTACTTAAAGAGAAGTTTCTTTTATAGTAATTGTCTTTTACTGGGTGTAGAGGAGAAAACACTCAGAAGAACAATTAGAACAATTAGAACAATCTAGACGAGAACAGGCCATTCAGCCCAACAAAGCTCGCCAGTCCTATTCACTTGCTTCCTCCAAGAAAACATCAAGTCGAGTTTTGAAAGTCCCTAACGTCTTACTGTCTACCACACTACTTGGTAACTTATTCCAAGTGTCTATCGTTCTTTGTGTAAAGAAAAACTTCCTAATGTTTGTGCGAAATTTACCCTTAACAAGTTTCCAACTGTGTCCCGTGTTCTTGATGAGCTCATTTTAAAATACAAGTCTCGATCCACTGTACTAATTCCCTTCATAATTTTAAACACTTCAATCATGTCACCTCTTAATCTTCTTTTGCTTAAACTGTAAAGGCCCAGCTCTTTTAATCTTTCCTCATAATTCAACCCCTGTAGACCTGGAATCAGCCTAGTCGCTCTTCTCTGGACCTTTTCTAGTGCTGCTATGTCCTTTTTGTAGCCTGGAGACCAAAACTGCACACAGTACTCAAGATGAGGCCTCACCAGTGCATTATAAAGGTTGAGCATAACCTCCTTGGACTTGTACTCCACAGATCGTGCTATATAACCTAACATTCTGTTAGCCTTCTTAATGGCTTCTGAACACTGTTTGGAAGTTGATAGCTTGGAGTCCACTATGACTCCTAAATCCTTCTCATAAGGTGTACTCTCGATTTTTCGACCGCCCATTGTGTATTCAAACCTAATATTTTTACTTCCTATGTGTAATACTTTACATTTACTGACATTAAATTTCATCTGCCACAAATCTGCCCAAGCCTGTATGCTATCCAAGTCCTTCTGTAATGATATAACGGATTCCAAATTATCTGCTAATCCACCTATCTTGGTATCATCTGCAAACTTAACCAGCTTGTTACTTATATTCCTATCTAAATCATTTATATATATTAAAAATAGCAGCGGCCCTAGCACTGACCCCTGTGGAACACCACTCTTAACATCGCCAGTTCTGATGAGGTTCCTCGCACCATCACCCTCTGCTTCCTGTGTCTGAGCCAATTCTGCACCCATCTAAAAACATCACCCTGAATTCCCACTTCTTTTAACTTGATGCCCAACCTCTCATGTGGCACCTTATCAAATGCTTTCTGAAAGTCCAGATAAATAATATCATAAGCTCCACTTTGATCGTATCCTTTTGTTGCCTCCTCATAGAATTCCAACATGTTAGTAAAACACGACCTCCCCCTTCTGAACCCATGCTGACTGTTCAGAATAACTCCTGTCCTTGTCATGTGTTGCTCAATCTTATCCTTAATAATTCCTTCCATTAATTTTCCTGTGATGCTTGTTAAGCTTACTGGCCTATAGTTGCTTGGATCTGCCCTGTCACCCTTTTTATATAATGGGATGATATTTGCCATTTTCCAGTCCTTTGGAATCTCTCCAGTGCACAGTGACTTCCTAAAAATATGTGTCAAGGGTTTATATATGTACTCACTAGCCTCCTTAAGAACACGAGGATAAATATTATCTGGGCCTGGTGATTTGTTTGATTTCATCTTATTTAATCTGAGCAGCACTTCTCCCTCTACAATTTCCAAATCCCTCAGTACCTCCTTAGTAGTTGTGTTTACCTCTGGCAGGTTATCCACTTGCTCACTTGTAAACACCTCAGAAAAATGTAAGTTTAGGGCATCTGCTATTTCATTGTCTGTATCTTTTAATTCCCTTTACTATTCCTGATGAACTTGACCTCCTCCTTAACTGTTCTTTTACTACTAAAATACTGAAAGAATCTCTTGGGGTCTTCTTTCGCCTTATCTGCTATATTCCTCTCCAACTGTCTTTTAGCCTCTCTGATATCCTTCTTAATGGTTGCCCTCATGTTCTCATACGCTACGGTTCTCTTTGCAGTCATTAGTCTTATATGCCTTATACAGCAGTTTTTCCTTTGCAACTTCTTTTTAAATCTTTATTAATCCATCGTGGAGATTTTTTAGTTTCCTATTACTTCCAAATTTAGGTATGTATCTGTCCTGCATTACATGTAAAACATTTTAAACCTGTTCCACTGCTCCTCGACTGTCTCCACATTTAAAAGCTTATCCCAGTCTATCCTACTTAGACTTTGTCGCATCTGCTCAAAATTAGCCCTACTAAAGTTCAACTTAACAATTTTAGTCTTTGCATCTGTACTCTTACAAAATACTGAGAATTGTATTACATTATGGTCACTTGACCCTAGTGGTTCAATCACCTCTACACCCTCAATTCTATCCTGATTATTACAGAATACTAAATCCAGATAGGCTTCACCCCTTGTTGGTGCTTTAACATGCTGTGTTAAAAACAGTCGCGATTACTTCTAAAACTCCTGCTCTTGTGCTCCTCCATCTGTAAGGTTATCCCAGTTAATATTTGGATAATTAAAGTCCCCATGACTATAATATCCCCTGTAAACTTGCCTTTTGATATTACTAAAAGATGTGTGTTGAAATTACTGTCTGAATTGGGTGGTCTATAACACACTCCTAAAATGAGACCTTTTCCCTAATATTTTCCAGGCGAAGCCACATGTCCTCACTAAGATGGGGCTCATCATCCAACTGAAGATGACTTACATTTAATTCCTGTTTGGCATAAACAGCAACCCCACCTCCTTTTCTGTTCTGTCTATCCTTCCTAAAAATGTGTATCCCTCTATGTTACACTCATCCCCATCTTTGTTATTTAGCCAGGTTTCCGTTATTGCTATAATATCATAATTGTGCTCTGCTACATACAACTCCAACTCACTTACCTTATTTTTGATACTTCTAGCATTAAGGCAAGCTATTTTTAATGTGTTAATCCTTCTATCTTTACGTGTTTGCTTAAAATTTACATTACTATGCATTTTTATTTCTACACCATTGTTTGTTCTTCCATGTATAGATCTAAATCTGGCCTGTCCTAAACTCCCTGCCCCCATTCCCTAGTTTAAACAATCCTCGACTAGCCTACACATACGCCTCCCCAATACATTGGTGCCCCTCCGGTTCAGATGTAACCCGTCACGCGGAACAGGTCCCATCTGTTCCAAAAGGAGTCCCAATGCCCCATAAACCTATACCCTTCTACCCTGCACCAAGATTTGAGCCACGCGTTAAGCCTTCTAATCTCCTCAATCTTACCTGGACTGGCGTGGCACAGGCAGAACTTCGGAGAAGACTACCTTGTCAGTTCTGCTCCTCAGCTTGGTACCTAACTCTTTGAATTTGGATCGCAGAACTGACAGACTACCCTTATGTATGTCATTTGTTCCAACGTGGACAATGACAACTGGATCCACCCGCTCTGGCCAAGAGCCTATCCACCCTTCCAGGAGGTCTCCCACCTGTGCTCCCGGAAGGCAACACACCGTCGAGACTCTCTCTCTCTGAAGCACACATGCGCTTCAATCCCCCTAATGATTGAGTCCCCAACTATCACTACCTCTCTCTTTTTGGGAACTGGTTTTGAGGTGGCCCGTTGGGGCTCCTCAACCCTGCCTACCACCTCAGAATTATCAGAGTCACCGTCCAGCTCCGCCAGGACATGATAACGGTTAGACACTTCTAATTCTGGGGTTGATGCCGGACAGTGTGCACCCTTTACCTTACGCCTTGCGACCGTGACCCACCTATTCCTACCTGTCTGGTCTGGAATCTCCTCAGCGCCACCTTAGGGGTGCACACTATCTCTAAAGGACACCTGGGCCAAGTCCGCCAATTCTCTATTACAACGCAGGTCAGCCAACTCCTCCTCCAGTTCAGCGACCCTGAGCTCGAGGTGCTGGATCAGCTGGCATCTCTTGCAGATGTAGCCCTCATAGACAACTGGCTCTTCCAAACCATCATCTAAAAGTCCAACATCCAACAGGACTTGCATTGCACTGGCCTCATTATTAAAATTTGATTTGGGATTACTAAGCTGCCTTAACTATATATTTTTTTTTCTTAAAATTAAATTTCTTCTTCTTTCAGCTGCTCCTTAACTTAAATGGTAACACTAAGATCTGCTACAGATATTTTACACCTTTTCCCCCTTAAGCTCCTGTACTGTTCTCCCTCTCAGCTGCCTGCCTTTCTATGAGGTTAACTTTACTTTTCTCTGTCTCTTCTAGCTTTGCGCTCTTCTTACTTATAAGCTCTTCACTCGCACTGTTTGTATTCCCCCGTATTAATGAACCAATACACTGTCGCCCACTTAACTGTTCTGCCTCTGGACCGCTAAGGACTGTTTAATCTAAAATAAACAAATAAATAAAACTTTACTACCTTATTTGCTCCTACTGCTCCTTGTGCCTGAACGGTGTCTTAACGCAGGCCGCTTACCTGCGCACTACTAAGTTTCCACCTTTTACTGCTTTGAAGTCAGCCGCGGCCTTTTTTTCTTTTCCTTTAAACTAAGGAATCGCTGTTACGACGACGCGGTTATTTATTTACAAATGCCGATATCAGTTACTGCTGCTTTCTACCCTGCCGCCTCGATGCTAATTCAAATACAGATAACAAGAAAAAGAACAAGTACAAATAACTTTTCCAAGCGCACTTCCAAACACCCAGCTACTTTTGCTCTTGTGCGGCGAAAAAAGCAAAAAACCCTTCTAAAGGGAAAAAGCTTTAAAAATTCCCACACGGTTCCTTAGAGGCAACCAAAACCCAAGTTTTTAAGAGCAAAATGTATTTTTTTAATGTAAATCTCACACCACAGAACAAACCAACACTCTCAACAGACTCTAGCGTTTGCAAAGCACACGTCAGCACAAAGCACACGTGACTCTCAGCTCTGAGAAGAGGGGGACTTTCAATTTAAGATGAATAATGTCAGTGTAATGGACAAAGAGCTTTGAAGATAATCTGTCTCCATGTCGTATCTATCTGAGGAAGGGATCTATGCAACCACATTGTCCCAAACATATATTTCTTTAGATAAGTTTTTAGTGCTTATATTCTAAAATGTACGTTGCAATTACAAAATGCAGGCCTTCTTCGATCTGTCCTTTTAGATTTAGGTCTGCTGCCCAAGTTTGTCATGTTGTTCAAACAGCTTTTTATTATTTTAGAAATATTGACAAGATTCACCCTTTTCTTTGTCAGTCTGCATGTTTTTATATTTAGGAGGCTTGACTGGTGCAGTTCTTTCCTGGTTGGCCTATCCAGGAAAGTTAAACTGCAAGTTGTTCAGAATTTTGCTGATCACCTGCTTGTTAGGTCTTCTAAGATGGACCATACACTGGTATTAAAGTTGGCACTTTGGTAATTCTTTATTGGATCCTTTTTAGTGTTTTCAAATCTTTAAAAAGGCTTGCTCCTGGTTATATTTCAGACCTGTCTTTAAGGTGCACCCCTAAAAGATCTCTCAGATCTGCTGCTTTGGGCCTTTTGTCTGTTCATAGGGACAGGACTAAAATTTAAGACAGGCAACTTTAAGTTTTTATACTGTCCGTTTCTGGATGAACACCTGAAGGAAACACAATCAGTGAACATTTTTAAAAGCAATCTCAAAACATACCTAATTAATCTTTCATTTTTTACTGGCATTTACTGTTTTTGTGATTTTATTGTTTTGGTTATTGTTGTTATTAACAATATTTCTAAATGTTTTATTGATTATACTTTTGCTTACTTTACTAATATATTGTTCGTTTCAAATGTATTTTATTATAAAGCACAATGAATTGCAAGCTCTGTATGAAGGGTGCTTTATAAATAGAGTTTGATTTGATTTTGATTTAATTCTTACAAAATCAGTATTAAATGAAACTGCTATAAAAGGAACAGCCTTTTAGTACAAAGCTCCAAAATTTTGAATGATCCTTTATTAATTATCCAAAGCAACTTACAAACACATGTGTGTGTCTTTCTAAATGATGTCCAATAAATTCCATTTGCATAGGTGGACTCCAATCAAGTTCTAAACGCATCGCAAGGATAATTATAGCTAACAGGTGAGCCACAGCAAAGGGCCTGAATACTTAAATAAATTAAAGATTTCAGTTTTTGAATTTTAATAAATTTTCAGACCTTTCTAAAAAAAATGCTGTCACTTTGCCATTGTGGGTTTATTGAGTGTATATTGATGAGCAAGGATGGCAAATGTATCCATTCAAAATGAAATGTACTTGTTTGGCTGATGCATTTGTTTGGAACAGCATTTGAGATACAATGGGTTATGTTTCTTTTTGTTTTTCCAAATGGAGCACAGGCAGGTGAAGTGACTTGCTTGTGGTCGCAGAGTGTCAATAGCTGAATTTGAACCCAAAGCCTCAGGGCAATCGTTTTGCCAGTACTGGAGATGTGCTGTTGGATTTAACATATAAAACAAGGAAAAGGATTCCTTACTTTACTTACTTTAATACAGTTAAATGTGCTGCTGAGGCTATAGTTATAGTAATTATTTGTTCTTAATTGTAATTATAGCAATCAAGTCTCTTCAATTCTATTTCACTTCTTGGTGACCCGTGGTTGTTCTTTGACCAGCTTACTTCCTCCACCACTCTAAAGACCCTATCACAGTTCTCCAATGATTTCTTTTACATAACTTTAGCGAGTTAGGGGACAGTCACATCATACTCCCATGAACACAGTCATGTAGCCTGATATAAGTCGGGGCTTGAAACACGAAAAATCGATCATAAAATCATACCCCGACTTATACGCCTTTCAAAAACGCAACACCTATTTTTTTTTTTATTTACATCTTGCCTCCTCCAAACTCGCATCCGTTTCTCAGATGCATCGAATTTTGTTGCAGCAGCTCAGTTACCAATTTCTTTCGCTACTTCAACGACGTTTAATTTAAAATCATCTATATATCTTCTTCTGATTGAACGCTCCATCATAGATAAGACATGCTCTTAAGATAAAGGTGTATGAGGATGTGAGATACAAAAAACACAAAACAGAGCAAACGTCACTTTGGCATAGTTCGAGTATTACCGTGTGGTCATGTATGCACAATAGAAGAGAGAGAGAGAGAGGTTAGGAGCACACGCTGATACAGCGCATTGCTGCACCCACATAGAAAAAATGGCGGTGTGCTCCGTGGTTACTCTGTCAAGTGGGCACTAGCATATCATAATCTCTTGTACCAATAGCAGGAGTTTTCCACATTCAACGTATATGACCGACATTATAAAATACCGGGAGAACTTATCCGTGAGTATATACGGTAATACAGCTGTATACAAAATAGGAATTTTGGGTGAGAAATTGGTGTTTTCAGCCTCACAAACAGAAGAGAGGCTTGTCTGCCTGATATCTTGAGTTTTATGTACCATGACAGAATGGAAAAAAAAACTCGCCATACCTGTAAAACCTTTGTACAACACCAGCTCTGTCAGGCAGAATGTTATTAAATAATTTGGAAATATGAAACTTCACTGGAAATTTGTCACAGAGCATTAATTTGTCATGCCTTATGATATCTTCTTGTGTAATCTGACATCCTTAGGTGACGAGATCAGCAGCTGCATTCTTAAAGTTCAACATCCCTTCTGACTTGAAGTCATGTATTGTGACCTCGGCATAAGGTGAATGGAAACAATGGCATCACTAGGTCCAAAACTGCTGTCTAGTAATCTATAGAAGAAATGGACTCTACATTTTATGAGTGAACCAACACTGAAGGAATGCCAGATTCAGAAAATGTATAATTTATTCCAAAACAGCTGTTTATGTGAGGCTAGTTTGTTTAAAGTGTAACCAATTACACAATATTAGAATGCATGTGCAGTATAAGCAACTGCTGTTTTCATCTCATGCAGGGCAGTCTTGCTTTATATTATTATTATGCCAAATGATGACTGCATGGTGAGCTGACTTTCATTAAGTCTACTGGATGTTTATTTTATGTAAGAAATAGGGATAGGGGTTTGTCTGTCTTCTGGGCTTGTACTATTCTAACATTTTCCGTTTGCTTGACTAAATTGCCACTTGAGTTTTGCCATATGATGTGCGCTCACAAACCGATACTTTTATGTGTGACTGGGACTTTCATTTGTGCTGCAGTGTTTAATCATCTAACAATGTTAAAAGAGCCATTTAAAACTGAAAGACTTATTTTTGTTGTTCTTCCTAGTTTGATCTCAGCATAAACTCATTTGTACAGTCCCATATATTCTTGTATTATAGTTTTGTAGCATTTTTCTCTGCAGGATATCACATCACTGGACTTATTTGACACACCATGAGCCTTTCTGAGCATTTTGCCTTCAATTTCCCTTAAGAATGACAGAACTAGAACACTTGCGCATTGAGGAGAGCCAGATTAGAGATGTGTAGCTAATGCTTTGTCTTTGTGGGTGTTTTGCCTATAAAAGAATTACAAATGAGCAAACCCTAAGCTCAATGCCTCTTTAAACCAGAAACAGGTCTTTGCATGTGAGAAGTGAGCTAGATGGGGTGGTCATGTACTGACAGAATGGCTTGTCACTTTAATAACAAGCTGATTAATCTTAATATTCTCTAATGCATTTTATACTGCTGTTTAAGGAACCTTTAACAAAGCTGCGGTGAATAAATGCCTAATTTGTAATGATTAAACAATCCACACCCTCTTGTAAGAATTGTGTCAGTTGCATTAATATACTGAGTATTGAATGATTTGATAGATACTTTTGTTGCTCACCTAAAGCGTTAGATTTTACAGGCCAGTACTAAAGTGTGGATAGTTCTGGTACCTTTCAAGGCACCATCTCCACACTTCCTTTCTTGTGGACTGCTGCAGAGATGCCCATGGAGAAGCCTTCAAATAATGGTCCTCTAGATATTTAAACTGCTTCTGGCAATCATAAGTGCAAAGTGAGCTTGGAACACCCAGAAAGGCCAGCAATTAGAGGAGGTGAGTGGTCTTTTGGGGTGACTCCTGCCCTGAGATGTTACTCTACAATGGAGTCAATGACCACTTATTATATGAGATACACATACGCACTTGGAGAAAGCTGATAGCTCCTTAATATTTAGAAGAGAGACCACAGAAGACAGAGAGTTACAAAAACAGTGAGAAAAGATTAAAGGGAGTAAGGGCAAAGCAGCATCATTTGTTCCAGATTTAGACATATTCTTCTACAATTACAATTGCCACAAAGGTTTAATTACTTTTACTTAACTATGTATATTTAAATACTACTGTAGTGTGGATAAGAGGGAGTACTCCTTAGCCATACCGAAACCCAGAATAGTGTTAAGGAGGTCAAAAAAATCCAAAATTAAATTATTATTTGATCAGTAATATGAGGGATAGATAAACACATGGAATATATACAAAACAAGAAAAAATACCTGCTTTCTAGTCCTAACTAAGCATTTAACCCTTGTCTTCTTATTGGAATGCCTGCTTGCATATCCAAATTATGATCTCTCAATATCACCTTCATCTTTTTCTTTCCAAATTCTGTTTACTCCTCCACACTCCAGAGCTCTTGAATAAATTCAACTCCTGACTTATATTCAGCTCCAAAATAACTGTAAGGAGAGTTTTAGCCTGATATTTATTGGCACATATATATAAACTGCTCAAAAAAATTAAAGGAACACTTTGAAAACACATCAGATCTCAATGGGAAAAAGAAATCCTCCTGGATATCTATACTGACATAGACTGGGTAATGTGTTAGGAACGAAAGGATGCCACATTGTTTGATGGAAATGAAATGATCAACCTACAGAGCCCTGAATTCAAAGACGCCCCAAAAATCAGAGTGAAAAAATGATGTGGCAGGCTAGTCCATTTTGCCAAAATTTAATTGCAGCAACTCAAAATTGTACGCAGCACTTTGTATGGCCCCTGTGTTCTTGTATACATGCCTGACAAAATCGGTGCATGCTTCTAATGAGATGACAGATGGTGTTGTGGGGGATCTCCTCCCAGATCTGGACCAGGGCATCACTGAGCTCCTGGACAGTCTGAGGTGCAACCTGGTGGCATTGGATGGACCAAAACATAATGTCCCAGAGGTGTTCTATTGGATTTAGGTCAGGAAAGTGTGGTGGCCAGTCAATGGTATCAATTCCTTCATCCTCCAGGAACTGCCTGCATACTCTCACCACATGAGGCCAGGAATTGTCGTGCACCAGGAGCCACTGTACCAGCATAGGGTCTGACAATGGGTCCAAGGATTTCATCCTGATACCTAATGGCAGCCAAGGTGCCTTTGTCAAGCCTGTAGCGGTCTGTGTGACCCTCCATGGATATGCCTCCCCAGACAATCATTAACCCACCACCAAACTGCTCATGCTGAATGATGTTACAGGCAGCATAATGTTCTCCATGGCTTCTCCAGACCCTTTCACTTCTGTCACGTGCTCAGGGTGAACCTGCTGTCATCTGTGAAAAGCACAGGGCACCAGTGGTGCATCTGCCAATTCTGGTATTCTATGGCGAATGCCAATCGAGCTGCATGCTGCTGGGCAGTGAGCTCAGGGCCCATTAGAGGACATGGGGCCCTTGGGTCACCCTCATGAAGTCTTTCTGGTTGTTTGGTCAGAGACATTCACACCAGTGGCCTGCTGGAGGTCATTTTGTAGGGCTCTGGCAGTGCTCATCCTGTTCCACCTTGCCCAAAGGAGCAGATACTGGTCCTGCTGATGGGTTATGGACCTTCTATGGCCCTCTCCAGCTCTCCTAGAGTAACTTGCTTGTCTCCTAGAATCTCCTCCATGCCCTTGAGACTGTGCAGGGAGACACAGCAAACCTTCTGGCAATGACACGTATTGATGTGCCATCCTGGAGAAGTTGGACTACCTGTGCAACCTCTGTAGGGTCCAGGTATCGCCTCATGCTACCAGTAGTGACACTGACTGTAGCCAAATGCAAAACTAGTGAAGAAACAGTCAGAAAAGATGAGGAGGGAAAAATGTCAGTGGCCTCCACCTGTTAAACCATTCCTGTTTTGGGGGTCATCTCATTGTTGCCCCTCTAGTGCATCTGTTGTTAATTTCATTAACACCACAGCAGCTGAAACTGATTAACAACCCCCTCTGCTACTTAACTGACCAGATTAATATCCCATAAGTTTCATTGACTTTATGCTATACTCTGATTAAAAAGTGTTCCTTTAATTCTTTTGAGCAGTATATGTGTATTTTATTGTTTATTGTTTGCATTTGTTAATGTTGAGTTATTATTTTTCGTGTCTTTATATTACATCTGTTGGTTTAATTTTTAAATTCTATGATTATGTTCGGTCTCTTAAAATGTTCTGCTGTTTCTTGTTCTTTGTGGGTGAAGCTCCAGGAGGCAGGGCTACCCTAATGTCACTGCACCTGTGCCCTCAATTTGGGTGTAAACATGTGAGCTAAGAAGGCTCCAGAGCAATAGATCATTCATTTATAAGGCAGGTCATTGCTAATTTCATTGGATATGCTTATTTATGTTAGTTTTTGTGACTGTTTTTAGGATTCAGATTTTTGGGTTGTGTAATTCAACTTGTTTGCTACAGAAATGTCTTTTTAAGCATTTTTTTTTATTATTATTTTTTAGCACTTCCCTGCATTTTTCTGTTTTTGATAAATAAGTATTCAATTTTAAAGTTCCTTTATTTACCCTTTTATTAACAAGCTGGGGGTTGATGGTCACAATCCCTCTTATGGGGCATTTTAACTATTTTTAGGGCCTGCTCTGGTTTGATTTTGTCTTAAATCGTAGGGATGGGCTCATTTATATGTGAGCGGACTACAAATAAGCATTTATCCAAAAGTTGAATGTAGTCCCAAGGAAAGAAGGAAAGCTGTTGTTTTGAATTGCAAAAACAGAAAAGAAGTCTCATCTACCTGATGTCTCATGTTTTTCACACCACAACAGAATTGCAAAAGATTGTGGCTGAAGTCGCCATAATTGCAAAGCCTTCACCGAGCCACAACCACTGTCAGGCAGTAAGTTATTGAAAGCTTTGGAAATTTGAATCTGTATTGAAATCTGATCACACAGAAATATAATTTGTCAACCCCTATGATTCCTAGTCATGCAATCCAACATCATCAAGGTGACAAAATCCAGAAACTGCAGTCATTAAGCAATGCAGTGAACTTACCATATTTACTTAATCACCATTTATCAAAAAATCATTTGAAAATGTAATATCTCTGGCTCTGTGCTTTACACGTATTTTACACCTTATGGTTATTAACACCTGATTGCTGTGAGATACCTATGTATTGAAATAACTGTCCATCCATTTTGCAAACTGCTATTTTGGAAAATATCCTATATATACATATATATACTTTCTGGAGATTTGCCCAGCATTGTCTTTCCTACCAGATGGTAGAGCCTAGTGTTCTGATAAATATAAACATCAAAAGCCTGAAATACCAAGGGAATTCCCTCCATCTGAGTACAGCGCAGTCGCTTAATTACTGATCCTCTGTTTAATCATCACTCAAACAGGCACACCAGTCTGGAATGTGTCTTTGCTGTGATAAGGTTTGACAGGCAGTTCACACTCCAAAATAAAAGACAACTGGCGTACATTACAAAACCTCTGAACTATTTTCGACAATATCAGGTAGGATTTTAGGATTAGAGGAGTCAGAGGATTTAGATGATGGGTCATCTCTCTTTTATTATGTGCCTAAAAAGCAAAGAAGGAAAGAAAACAGCCTACCACAATTATTATATAGACAGACATTTAAAGAGCCATTATGCTTGAAGTAATTTTAGCAAACACTGCTTATGTACCATTTTTGAAGGCATGTAAAATTATTGTAGCTGTCAATATGAGGAGTCAAATAGTAAGTAATTTAATATATGGCTTTAATATATGGCTAAAGTTATTACATTCTTATATATAAAAAAATCTACTTGGATTCTTGTTATTCTAGAAAATATCCTATATCATAACGGATAATAGATTAGGTGTTTTGTAGCCATGCATCTCTTTTGCTCATTCAGACTACACTGGAGAATAGGTTGCTTTAACATAAGTCTCCAAAAAAGAGAGAAATGTCTATCATAGTGGGAATCAACACATGATGATGTTCTCCACAAGAACAGCCTTGTCATGCTTGGCACTATACTCTACTTTATTTGCATTTAGGGTATTTTAGGAGCAGTAATTTTAGGAGGTTTATTGAATTGTACTTTTGTGCTGAATAATGGATTCTTGTTGCCTCTTCTTTTTTAAACAAAGTTCCGCAACTTTATTCAACCCTTGCACACACTTTCTTAGTAGCTCCATGCAGGTATCCTTTCAAATCACCATCTATTTACGTTTAGCATGATAAACTATCTTCTGAGAATATTTTGATTGAACAATGGTCTCTTTCATATACACATACACTATGGAATGACTAAAAAGGAAGACAATTTAAAAAGAAAGAAAACTTCTGACTTGGCAGTCACAGTCAAAGTGAGGCATTATACAGGCATATTGTTTTTTGGTAAAAAGTATGTTGAAATACTGGCAGACCCAAGCTCATGGTCAGCAACATGTCTTCATTTTTAAGACCTGGTTAAACTGTCCTCCATTCAAAAAATAACAAGTCTTTGAAAATCATAGAACTACAAAGATCTGACTAGGAAGTTTTACCTTCTATTTGGTCTTGTTCACAATAACTCATGATGTCAAATGGAGAGTTAGTTATTTGAAGGTAACTTTCATAGCAGCATTGATTTTTAATTAATTTTTTTTTAATTAATTTTTAATTACTGAAACAAATTTCAGTGCTGTGATTTCTGCACAGAAGTACAAAATATGAGACCTAACCTCTTAAATAGACACTTAGGCTTTCCTGCTTGCAAACTCTAAACTCAAAAAAGGTCAGAATGAGGCCTTGCCTCCAAAATTAGCTCCAAGCTTTACTGATGCCTGTTTCTATATATAGGCTTCTCCAAAAATTAATGCACAAAAATGGGAAGCCCAAATTTAACACAATCCTTAAGAATCTTCTGTTTCAGAAACATTTTCAATGTAGCAGTTTGCAGAAAATTTAAGCTTTTATTAACAAAAAAAAAAGAAGATCAAAAGAAACACAAATGCAATGTCCAGGGATGTGGAAATCAAATTTTTTTCTACTTGTCCACGGACAAGTAAACTTAGAAAATCCACTTGTCCGCCAGTTAAATTCATGTGCCCATAAGTAAATAACAAAAGTGAAAAATAGTTTATTTTTTCTTATCTCTTTTACTGATACCAAAACTGCCTTCCATTTTAAAACTGAAGAAAGTTCTTTCAGGGAGTAGTATTTTGCCACCTTGCTCTAGAATATTAAACTGCACAAATTGTAGGAGATGCTGAATCATATTACTCTGTTATAAATTTTCAGAACACTTTTCATTTTCCAGAGTATACTCAGCTCTCTGCATTCTGACAGTCAATTAAAATGTTGTCTGACTGCACCAATGCCTGTCCAAATGATTTCCAAGTATGGAGAGTTCAGCCACAATCTCAGCCCTTTTTCTTTTTCTATTCTGTGATGGTATGACAAACATGAGACATCAGACAGACAAGGCTCTTTTCTTTTGCGCATTGTATGTGTTGTATTTCCAGCCGAGCGCTTATTGCTTGTCAGCTATCACACACATAAAACCTGCCTGTAGGACAAAGGTTTGACTTTGTGGGGGTCAAGCTGCAGACCAGTCTCATTGTGTTGTTGCTCTGCCAAGGATTTTTACCTGGTTTAAATTTATATTTAGTTATGTTATATTAGTTATGTGTTTAAAATATATATTTTGAACTTCCGAAGCCAAATCACCTTTTTAGGGCCTGCTTAGGCCAAAGCCTGACTGTTGAGTTTGGATGGGTTTTGATTTTCTCAAATCATAACATGCTGGGGATGTCAAACTAACTGACCAGTTGTCACGGGAGCACATTCCAACCCCCACCTAACTCTCTAAGATTATGGCAAGTGAAGTCAACGACTGAAAGACGCTGTGAAGACATGTAGTAGAACACCGGCTTAATGAAAAGCAGAGTAGACACTAACAGGGCAAACAACACTGAATACTAAATGACAGCAGCTACAGAACTTCAGCAGGGTTATTAGTAAATACAAATGTAAATACCTATAATATTAAAAACAAAAGAAAATATTGAAAAGCAAAGTAAAAGAATAAATTCTTACACATGATATATATATATATAGTTTGGTAAAAAGAAACTAGCATAGCCAGTGTAAGGATTGCTGCAGCACCCAAATGAAGAGACCTTCAAAAATGCAGGCCAGAATCTTAACTGGACACCCCACAAACAGGTCACACCTATGGAAAGCCTGATCCTAGGAAATTGGGAGGGTTCAGGCCTGTCTAGGCCTCAAAATGGAAAACAGGCTTTTAAAGTTCAAAATGCAAAAGACAGTTTTAAACCATCTCAAAATATGTCTCATAAAAGAAAGTAGAAAAGACACTCGCAAGTCTTACTCTGTAAAAATGAAAATTTATTAACAAAAATTGCAA